>NC_089492.1:198098704-198421892 GCF_036850765.1 Saccopteryx bilineata | reverse complement strand
CTATAAATTATGCAGTCAGTTTCAGAGTTCGCTCCGACCACAGTGCTGTGTTTACATTCCTTTCGAGGCTGCCGGCATGGTCGTAATTTATATCCTAAACACTTGAACGTAACTTGTTTATACAGAGAATGACAGGACCTCAAAGACAGAAAACGCTGCGTCTCTCAGTGACGGCATTGGAAAAGCCAGCGCGCCCCCTAGTGGTGTTAAGAGACCCACAGCTTCTCCCACTCCCCCTGCATGCTGTGATTCAGGGTTCTTTCGTGACCGTTTTGTGGTGCTGTTTCCATAACCCCATGAGGTGAGGATGTTGATCTTATTTACAGATCAGCACTAGGTCATAGCTATCAAGAGTTCGACCGATGTTTTCCAATTTCTGTATATTGCAGATGTTTTCCCTAACATTACATGTAAGAACTTTGCATCTGACGTTGCAGACACAGGCATAAGGTGATCTTCACTCTGAAGCATGGGGTTCTCAAACTTGAGCGGGCATCAGAATCATTTGGAGGGCTTTGTTAAGCATGGGCTGCTGGGCCTACTCTCGGTTTCTGATTCAGTCCATATGGGGCAGAACTCAAGGGTTAGTAATCCAGTAAGTCCCCAAGTGGTGCTGATGTTGGTCCAGGGACCACACTTTGAAAACCACAGGTCTAGAAAGGCAGTTTGAATTACAAATATTTTTAGGTTCAGATGAGTAGGTATTAAGACTTATCTATTAATTGGTTAAGCAAAGGTCTAAAAAGGTTTTTCGAAAATTTTAACTTGTCCACCCAAACACTTCTCTGTGGTTGATTACTGGTTCCTGGAGACATATAAGGCCTAATTTTGAAAACAGCATCAGAAAACAGAACCTCTCTATTTTTATTCAAAGCAGTGAAACTTTTTTTTTTTTAATTCCACTAAACTCTGCAAAGAGAAGTCAGGTGGAATCACTGAAGTTTGCCTGCCTCAGTTGAACAATCAGTTTAGGTACTTTCGCATAGCAATAGTGTCAATATTCTTGGAGGTGGCTATTACAGTAAATGGAGAAAGAAAATTGTTTTAATAGTTATGAAGTCTTTTGAGGGTAGAACAAAGAAAAGGCAAAGAAAGGGGACTGTAGTTCCAGCATATACAAATAATAATCCCTAGATACAAATGGGTCAGGCAGAAACACAAAGAGGGGGCAGAGAGAAGAGAGGTACAAAGAGAGGGAGGGAGGAGAAGTGGGGGATAGGAGAGAGAAAGAGTGAGGGAGAGAGTACAGATGAATAAAAAAAGACAGGAGAAAGGGAGAGGGATGAAGAAGGGAGAGAGGGAAAGAGTGGTAGGAAGAAAGGAGGAGGAAAAGAGAGAGAGAGAGGAGAAAGAGATCTAGAGAAGAGGTATCAAAAAAAATATCTCAAGAGTTCCGGTCCGAAAGTGAGAAAAGCAGTCTTTGAAGTTGAGCTGGCGTCCTCTGAGGCCACAGTTATCTCTCCAAGTCTCCAGTGCCAGGCATTGGCTGAAAGCTCATGTATTTTCGTTTTACTTGGCATCTGCTTGGATTCTGGGGAAGTAAGAGAATTCTCTAGTTGTGCATGCTCAAATTTTTTGATCTGCTGCAGCAACTTCCAGAGAATTGAGGAAATAATCCTAACGACATTTTAGAAAGTGGAAGTCTGATTTTGGGAGAAAATCTTCAGGCTCATAATATTTGCCACTGTACTGTATTAAATAGAATTAGTACCTCCTTCCTGAATGAAAAACTCTCTTGTTCATTCATCTATACCTAATTACTGTGCATCAAGGTGATTAATTCAAAACAGGCACCAACTTATTTAGAATGGAAATATATTTTAATATATTTTATCAGAACGGAAATACATTCTACCAAACCTGCCTTCATGAAACACTATCTGAGCAAGGAAAAACACCACAGATGTAGACATTGGGCCAGGGAGGGCGATGGCACACAGTCATCAAGATCATTTAGGAAAAAAAAAAAAGTTCTGGAAGTTCCTTTGGAGTTCAGAGCGTCCTGAGTCCACAGCAACCCTGCTGATAAATATTCAGCTCTTCAGTTCCTAGTTCTTAGAGGAGGTGTCCATAGCAGAGCTGAATCACCAGTCCCCTTGGCATAAGTTTGTGCAAAAGATGAGAGGAGGTCTGAGGAGCAGCTCGGAGGCCAGTGCCTTCAGCGGCATTCCTTCTGGAAGGGCTCCGTCCTAGGAGCAGCTGTCTCCAGCCTGGGAGCAGCTGTCTCACAGATGAAAAGACACCTAACAAGCCTTGGCCAGAGCCAGGCAGGGACTCCCTTTCCCAGACAGCACCATGTCACCTTCCAGAACTTTGAATTTGACTGAGTCTGGGCTCTAGGGTGTATGGAATGGAAGACTGCCTTCCTCTCCTCCTGATGATCATTGGGGGTTGCCATTTCACCTCCTACTCCCCAAAGTCAAGCTCTCATCTACAGAGAAAGTTTATTCTCATCCCCCACTCTTGTCATTAGGTGCTCTAGCCACTGTCATTTGCACTTTACCCAGGACCTCCCCACCCTCATTGCCTAAGCACTTGCCGGTGCTGTCCCCCTCATGACCTATGAAGCTATTACTGTCACCTCTGCTTCATTGTGGAGGAGATGGAGCCAAGGCTTAAGGAAAGCTCCAGTCAGAGGGCTCATGAGGCCACCCATGCCTGTCCCCTTGTTTGAGTGGTCTTTTTGAAAGCTAGATTTTGTTTCCTTCAGCTAAAAAAACACTCTAGAGCCAGCATGTAGGTATGCCCTAGCACAGTCAGCTTGTGTTCTCATGAGCAAAGCTTCTGAAGTCCCACTCCTCAGTTCCCCCTGGGAGGCCTGTTGTTCCTGAAACTGCATCAGACGTGGGCCCAGCATCCAGGATCATACCCCCAAAGATGAGGAAGGACAGGGAAAACCATTTCCCTTTTGAGATGTGGAAGACTTGTGTGATGCCCACAGTGTTATGAATATTGAGAAGCAGCTCTCTGCTAACTTGCAGGCAAGACCTGTCAGTTCTTCAAATAGTTTCACAAGCTTCACATTGATAAATCCATTTTCTCAATGAGCAAATGTGTTCACCACCACACAGCTAGTGACTGAAGGGGGTTGAAACCCCAACCCAAATCCATCGGACTTCACACACCTGAACTGGGCAGTTGGGAGAGGACAGGGTGGCAGCTGAAGTGGGAGAGGTTTTGCTGAAAGAGTAGGCATGCCCCATGTGCCAAGGCATTCACGACAGCATCCTGGCAATTCAGGAGATGCACATGGCATATATCACGGTATCTGTCCAAGAAACTTGTAAATCACCTAATGCACAGTCCACACCATTGAAACATCCCCACAGGCCTGGAGGAGACAAGGTCTACCAGGCCCCTTGGAGAGGGCTAGGGTCCAGTGTTTGCTAGGACTACAGTTTTCCTGAAGATCTGTGTGCCCCTGAAGACCAGGCATTCTCCCAAGCGGGTGCTCCTGGTTGATCTTGCAAGATTCTGTTTCTCAGACCAGGTAGGGACTGAGTCACTGAAAGGATTTTAATTTGGAAAACAAGATCACAAAAGAAAAAGAGAAACCACAATTCTGTTAGCAATTACATGCAGAACAAGGATGAAGTTACAACTTTCATTTTTCTTCCCCCTACCTCAGTACTGACATTAGAGGAGGCTTTTCAGAATTTCTGAGCAAGCTTTGTTCTCACGGAAGAGAGTCAACTGCGAGAAGGAGGTGAAAGTTTGGTTCTGGGTCTTCTATTTTCTTTACCATCAAAGCCCAAGTGACATGTTAAATTTTATTGAACTACTGGGGCAGGAGAGAGCATGAGGAGGCTTTTTTTTTTTTTTTTGACAGTCTCTGTGATGACATTTTATTTTATTTTATTTATTTATTTATTTTTAATGGGGTGATATCAGTGAATCAAGATACATATATTCAAAGATAACATGTCCAGGTTATCTTGTCATTCAATTATGTTGCATACCCATCACCCAAAGTCAGATTGTCCTCTGTCACCTTCTATCTAGTTCTCTTTGTGCCCCTCCCTCTCCCCCTTCCCCCGTAACCACCACACTCTTATCAATGTCTCTTGGTCTCACTTTTATGTCCCATCTACGTATGGAATAATGCAGTGAGGAGGCTTTTTAGAACAAATTAGGCAACAAGGATTCTCTCTGGGAAATAGGCATTAAAAATCTGACAGTAAGTGTGTCTTGGTGGAAAATAACTGATAAGAGAAATTGAAGTCCTTGAAGCCACACCAGCTTTTATTTTGGACTATAGAGGAAGGGTGGGAGATCCCAGCCCTCCTTGGACTATGGCTGGAAGACCACCCAGCATTCTTGCCTCTGTAATTTTTAAAAGCATCCTTTGAATCTCGGGGCAGATGCTCAGCACGGGGGCGGCAACAGACTTTGTTGTCCTGTCTTCCGGCTAGTCCTCTTCCTATTCAAGCTGCCTCTGTCACTGCCTTGCTTGATACTTACAAATCTGGCTTGAGGCAGATGATGGGGCCACAGGAGGAGAAACCTTCAGGGTGTCTTGTTTGGTTTGGAAATATTTAAATGTCTGCTGCATTTCCTCCCAGAGAGGAAAAGTCGGGAGGCCTGGTGGGAGAGCCCTGCAGGGACCCCAGCTCCTCTGTCCCTGCCCTGGGACCGAATCCCCAGTGCACTCCCATCCTCAGAACCATGAGAAACTCAAGACCAACCCAGACTTCCTCCACAACCTGTTTATAGTCCAGTGACTTAGCTTGTCATTCTTTTTAAGCCAGTGTAGCAACTGTCCATGATTACAGAAAACTTCTCAGCTCCCGGAAAAATTGTCAGTGCCCTATTAACCTCCACTGCGGGACACATGTTCTCCATAAATTTAAGTGTTAGTGGCCACCACAGATGAACATAAGCTTTTAGAATGAAGAGCCTGTAATTAAGACATAATCTCTTCTGCTTTTGTGATATATTAAGCAGCAAATGGCTGCAAGGATTGATTAAATTCTTTAGCTTCCCTTTGGCACAGATGCACCCCATAGAGCTGTGGAACGTCCCTGCCCTCCAAAGGTGCCTGTGACCCTCCCCTCTTCACAGCCCGTGGCCGGTGAGCTTACAGCAAATGACACACTTCTCCTGGGCAGATCTGAAATCTGTACTAAGGCCCACCTTCAGAGCACAGCCAGACTGTCAGAGGAATGTGGGAAAGTAGGATATAACACTGACTAACTGATATGCAGTGGGCTTCACTAAGTCGAATTATTGATTGATGCAAGAGCTTGTGATAAAAGGAGACTTTGATTGTATAAACACACAGCTCAGCGTCGAAGCTTCCTGCACCAGGCCCATGCCTGGCTTTCCGGGGGCGCGGAGCTCAGCCTGGTTTTACATGGTGTCGGGAGTTTTCTGAGGCTTGCTGTTGACAGGTTCAAAGATGGAACACTTTTGCCTGACCTGTGGTGGCGCAATGGATAAAGCGTTAACCTGGAAACACTGAGGTTGCCGGTTCAAAACCCTGGGCTTGCCTGGTCAAGGCGCATATGGGAGTTGATGCTTCCTGCTCCTCCCCCCTTCTCTCTCTCTCTCTTTCCTCTCTATAATGAATAAATAAAATCTAAAAAAAAAAAAAAAAAAAGATGGAACACTTTTCCTTTATACCTCTCTATCTTTAGGAGGGAAATCCAATCATTTTATGTTTCTCTCTCCAGGCAGTCGACATGGGCTGAGGCTGATCATCAAGTAGGTGTATTTGCCCCTTCTCGACAGTTCAGAGTCTCTACACTGAGGTTCCGACCAGAGATGATAACCTTAATCTCTGCTGTTCAAGTCTTAGCAAAAAGCTAGTTTTTAAGAAACAACATTTATACGAAATTAGCCAAAGATATGCAGTCCATCTATTCTACATTCCATCCTTCACTCATCAAACCACCAGAGAGCATAGAACTTGGGAAATAATTTTTTACACATATAGAGTTGCTCCTCTGTGTCATATCTGGGGATTCATCCACACTGAGGGACCTTACAGGGAACAACTGTTTGATTCTTACTAGTATCAGAGGCAGAGTAAATGGTGGTCGCACCTGGTATGTGCCCTGGGCCCTGACTTCTGAAGGGCCCCGCAAAATCCTAATTTTAGACTTTTTTCTAATGACACCAAGTTTGGTTTCATATGTGCAATTTTAACATTAATAGTACATAATATTTTTTATTTATTTAAAAATATGGTTAACATGTATTTTTATTTTTCCTGTCTCTCTCTTTTTAAGGGGCCCAATATTTTCTTCTGCACCCAGGGCCTCAACTGACCCTAATCCGCCTCTGACTAGTATGCTTATTGGAGAAGGGTTTTTAAGAATACGCCCTGGCAGCGTTGGTGGTATAGTAGTGAGCATAGCTGCCTTCCAAGAATACGCCCTGCTCCATTGTGGCATCCTATAAGCTTCGATTTAAGCACCAGGTTCTAACCAAAGACTACACATCACGCAAGTGATGATCACATCTCACCCTTAGCTCTGGGCACAGAAAATTTCTGAACTAGCCCACCCATGTCCTTCCATAGCTCTAGAGCTTTGATGTGCCTTTCATATTCTTGACGCCTCCTCATTTTTCCTCAACCCCGACTTTCTCTTTCCTGTTACGTACAAGGTAGGGAAAAAGTAGGTCTACAGTTGTGGGTACATACATAAAACAGTTTATTTTTGCATTATAATGTACTAATGACTGTATGATTTTCCATAGGAACAACTATAAATCTGCTTTTGCCCCACCCTCTATATGTCTGCAAGTTCCTTCAACCTTTCTTTTTTTATTTTTCCTTTTTATTTTGGAAAGCTCTGGTTTAATTTTTAGTTTTTTTATTTTATTTTGTTTTAAATATTATTATATTTTTAGTGAACACATACACATCACAGACATGCAGCAGATCCATTAGTATAGAGGATGAAAACTAACCCCTCCTGCTCTGCCCTCTCCCTGGCAGAAGTGATCACTGTCTTCATTCTCTTGGTGTCTCTCAGAGACCACCTAACACACATACAAAAGCATAAACTTGAAAATGACTTTAGCTTCCTTATTATAATTTCGATATGTAGTAAGACTTAGTAAAAATATTCCATTGATTGTTTCCATTTAATTCTACTGTACTTACGTATAAGGCCGTAGAGATCTTGCGGAAAAGATCTATATATTTTCATAAAAATACAGATATACAAACACAAATCATGACTTTTTTCTTGTGTAGGAATTGATAAATTTTTTTCTACCCAAAGAAAAGTCAAAATCTGGAAAGAGAGGAGAGGAGCTTGAAGCAAAGGAATTCAAACAGACTCTGTAACCTACTGCAGTGGAAGGCAGATTCGTCCATCAAAAAGCAATTCCGTGCGTCTCTGAAAGGTTGGTTAAGCTTCCAGTCCTGGAAGGAAATACAAGGACATTTGTAGCTGGTGTGTTTCCTCAGTCTGCTGGCCTTTCAGCCTCAGGGAGTTGCTGTGTCCATGTGGTCAAAGGGGAATGCACTATAGGAGGGAAACCTCACGTCATAAGATTTTAGAGCTTCAAACACAATCTTGTGGCTTTGGGATTTTTGACCAGAATCATAAAAATAAATATACTTTATTGATCTGTAGATGCAGATCAATAAAATGATCTGTGTTATAAAATGACAGTCTCAAGAGGGTTTGGGAGCGTGCCGTGACAAGCGCTGGGTCTAGGCTCTGAGTCATCACTGGGACCATTCAGGTGAGCTCACGCTACTCTTTCAGAAAATAACAAATCCGCCCAGATTTAAGGAGAGAGGATCTCCAGGCTTTGTTTCAGTGGCCAAGTATCCAGGGTTGTTTGCCTGCAGGTAGCGACAGGTCACTATTGTTCTAACTGTGCTCTAACCTACAACAGATCATTCTGTGTAGGAGCTTACAGGCGGCACTCAGGAGGCAGTAAGGAGGAGAACCCAAGCAGCCAGTTCACATAAATTATCTCATTTAGTCCTCGGTTAGCCTTATAAGTTAGGTCTTCTAGAGGCTAGGACTGGTGAAGTGAATCAACCCAAGGCGATATGGCAAGTTAGTCAAGAACAGAGAGGAAACCGGCTTCTCTCTGCTTTGATTTTGAAAGTGTGCACATTGCTCTCCAGGGGTCCTGAGAGGGGACACAGGTTTTCCTGACTTACCAGTCACTTTCAAGATCTTTTTTCTTTTTTTGTATTTTTGCGAAGTGAGAAGCCGGGGTGGGGGTGGGGTGCAGACAGACAGACTCCCGCATGTACCTGACTGGGATCCACTCGGCATGCCCACCAAGAGGTGATGCTCTGTTCCTGCCAGAGCCATCTTGCACCTGAGACAGAGGCCATGGATCCATCCTCAGTGCCCGGGCCAACTTTGCTCCCATGGAGCCTTGGCTGCGGGAGGGGAAGAGAGAGACAGAGAGAAAGGAGAGAAGGAAGAGTGGAGAAGCAGATGGATGCTTCTCCTGTGTGCTCTGACTGGAAATTGAACCTGGGACTTCCACACACCTGGCTGACTCTCTACCACTGTGCCAACCGGCCAGGGCAACCTTGAGATCTTTAAAGATGAAATCTCAAACATTCTGGCATAATCAAAAGATCTCAGAGGGTCTACAGCAGTGGTTTACAACTAGGGACAATTTTGCCCCTGAAGGGACAGTTGGCAATCTTTGAAGACAGTTTTCATTATCATGCTGCAGGGGAGTATGCACTATTGGCATCTAGTGGATAGATTATAGGATATAGAGACACACTCTACACACAGGACAGCCCCACAACAAAGGCTTATTTGCCATAAGATACCACACAATTGATGAGGTTAAAAACTCTGGTCTATTGACATAAAAAAAGTCAAACTTTATAACTGTTTTAATATTTTTAAAGAAGTGTTCTAGCCTGACCTGTGGTGGTGCAGTGGATAAAGCGTCGACCTGGAAATGCTGAGGTCACCGGTTCGAAACCCTGGGCTTGCCTAGTCAAGGCACATATGGGAGTTGATGCTTCCAGCTCCTCCCCCCTTCTCTCTCTCTCTCTCTCTCTCTTCTCTCTCTCTCTCTCTCCTCTCTAAAAATGAATAAATAAAATTTAAAAAAAAAAAAAAAAAAAAAAGAAGTGTTCTAGATCTTTAAAAAGAGTTGCTTTTCTGTCATCACCTTGTATCCCCAAATTAAATTTTCTGGGTTTTGTTTTTGTTGTTGTTGTTGTTTTGGTGACTGGTGTACTCCTGTTAGTTCCTATCATGGGAGATCTTACTGCCCAAGTAAGTGTATTCTCAATACAATCGAGAAACATTCCTTGTTTTGCTACAGATCTGCACAAGATGACTATGGATACCATCAGGCCAGGGTCGGCACTGCACAGCCAGAGAGAGGATGGGCTACAAGCAAGACAGCAGGGCACTTTTTGTGCATGAAGCAAATTAACTTTGAAACTATCTAACAAATGATAGCAATTGTTAGGGACTCTTAATAAAATGATTTTCCCAGAATGCCCTGGGTTTATCATGGATGTCAACATCACTTCTCGGTGGCAGCTAGTTGATCAAAATTCCACCTCTGTCTCAGACACTGATGCAGTTTGGGCTGAACAAACCCCAGGGTACCCTAGAGGAGCCCCAGCATGGTGATGGTTCATCCTCCCCAAGATGAAAAAGGAGATGTTTGTAACATGGCTGCTTCCCCCACGCTTTCCTCCAGGGCATTCTTACATCTGGCAATACCATAAACCACAAGTCACACACAGAATAACTCAACTAACTAACAAAGAAAGAAGCAAGAAAGCCCCTGGCAATCTAAATTATCATTTTATTTCTCTTCTTACTTTTCCATGGTAAAATTTTTACTAATTCTGGAAGTGCTATTTGACTGAAAAGAACCTACATAGATTTATTATTAAACCTATAACAAATTGGTCAAAACCTCTTGTTTTTCTTCACTGTAATAAAGACATTTTTGAAATAACATGAATTAAAATTTGACAAAAGAAAACAAGTCACTTATAATACAACATTTTCAGGGATTTAAACACTAAACACAGAAGGAGAGGGGCGGAGGGAGCCTGCAAACAGGAGTGGGCATGACCTAACAAAAGCTCTCAGCTGTGTTCAGTTTGGACCTACAGAGTACATTGATTTTCACAAATCCAGGTTATTTTATACAATCTCCCAATTTTTAAATATTGGCTCATACCTTTTAAAGCACTGTGACAGCTAAATAAAACACATCTACAGGTTAAATTAAAATGACAGCCCACCAGCTGGAAATCTTTCTTATATAATTTTGCATACAAGTAAGTGTGAACAAAAGCCATTGGTTTGAGTTTATATATTTCAATAATTTTATAATCAGAACATATTGGAAGAAACAGTCTCAATAATATTAATGGGTCCTAGGCCTCTGAACTTATTAAAAGGCTATCAAAATAATGTAGCTACAGAAAAGATATTGGTGAAACTCCTTATATATTTCTATCAGAAAAGCATGTCTTGATCCACTACAGTTGCCTGCATGAAATTTAGAACTCACTTTACCAAGAGAAATCTATTAGTAACATAAGTGTAAATCAACTGGGGATGAAATTGAGAAGATTCTAGGACAAGCAATGAAGTCACTATGACATCATAGGGCCCAGACTCCTGGTGCCAACATGACTGGAGAGAACACCTTTGAAGGATTATGCAATTCTTAAGAATAAAAAAATGTGCCTTTTCAATGCTCAAACCAAAGGAATTAAGTTGTAGCTCATATTATGTGAGTGTAACTGTGGAGTGTTGTAGACCCAATTCTGCAAAAAGATTTCTATCTTTACAGTAAGGGGGAAAGGCTGGCCATTTCAAGTACAGACATCAGAGGTACCTACCATAACCTGGAGTTATAAGTTTATTTATTCATAACTCAAAGGCTAATGTTTATCCATTTATTACACTTGAGCATCCAAGACCCTACCCTCATAGAGTACATGGCCTGGTGGAGGATTCCTAAACTAAACACGGTTATCCAAATGCCTATATAATTGTAAAAAACTGGTAAGTGCAATGAAGATGCTAATCAGCTTATGGAAATGATAGTGGTCGTGTCTGCATAAGCAATTTGAAAATATATGGGAATCCATGGCTTGGTAGCTCAGTTGATTAGAGTGTTGTCCATATATGCCAAGGTTGCAAGTTTGAACCCTGATTAGGACACATACAAGAGTCAACCAATGAATGCATAAATAAGTGGAAAAACAAATCAATGTCTCTTTCCTTCCCTCCTTCTCTCTCTAAAATCACTAAATAAAAAGAAAAAGAAAATACATGGGGAAAAAAATCAAGACAATTATCAGCGTAATAATTTGCACCCAATTTACAGCCCAGAACTCTTGCCTAAAGCAGTTAATGTCATAAAGGTTCTTTAGAGATAAAAGTTTAAAAGTATGAAGCTGTGAAGGTGAAAGTATTAGAGAAATATTTAGACACTGTAATTAAAAGCAAGTATACCCTTTAAAAGGAGTAATGCATTACCACATCGAGACAGTTAGGATGCCCTCAGATTGTATCAGGGACAGTCACTCCTCATAGCAATGACCTTGCACATTGAGTGTGAGGAGACAGAGTCATTCTTACCTCTAGCCTCAGTAAACCCAAACACAGACTGGTATTCTATTAATATAATAGACTGTGAGTCCTTGAGGGAAGCTATGCAGATCATCCCCTGTCCTAGGATGAGAAAACCTCCGTCCCATCCTTAGATGATTTATTAAGTACCTGCTCTTCTGAGGCAATTTTATCCTGAGCTCACAATCCACCATCACCAAAAAAAGATTTACTGTTGAGGACACACAGACAACCTTGATAGGTAAATTAGGAGCATCCCCAAATGAAGATTTATTTTTGTTTCCTGCTATGCAAGCTTTGAGTAAGGAATTGTCCATAAGGTGCTCCCAGTGTGAGACCAGCCAGGTGTCTTGAGGGTAACTCCTGTCACATGAAAGACTAAACTGCAAAGTTCTTTCTGTACCGTCCTTCCATCTTCTCTGTGAATGGAGGTGAGAATCAGGCTGTGTGGTTCACACAGGTGGCACAGATCTTTTTTCTTTTCCTTGTAAAGTCATTTTATTTAGGTTGCCAACAAACCAAAGCAGAGAGAAGGGGTGACCACAATTTAGCCGTCCACTTGTGAGCTGAGAACCCCAAGTCTCTAACTCCAGCTAGCAGGACAGTAGGCAAGGATGAGGTCTGGAGTTGGGGTCTCTTGGGACACCTTGGCCCCCAATCCACTGTCAGGTGCCCAGACCAGTGGAGCCCTGGGGACGGGATGCAAGGGCCCCTCCTCTCTGAAGCAGAGAAAATCCCGTAGCAGATGCAGGAAAGAAAAGAGAGGCCAAGGAGACCACACAAGAGCATAAGAGTAGTCAGGAGGTGCTGAGCCCACAGATGGCCTGGGGAGGTGGACTTTGTAAGTTCATTGGGCCAGCGGGGGGCACGGTGTCACATCTCCTCATCCTCATCATCCCCAAAGCAGCTGTTGGCTTCAACTTCATGTTACCATCCTCATAGCAGTCATCCTGGTGGGCGCCAGGGGCCTTGGACTTCACACAGTACTGGCCAGTGTGGTGGGCACCGCCAATGCCCTGCTGCGCTCCACCTGGGTCCCTGGGACCTGTTTCCTAGCAATGTGCACTCCCAGTCCTGGCCTTGAACTCTTTCCTTTTCCTGGACATCATAGAGGCGTCCACTTTCACAGATCTTAAACGTTTCCTCCCTTAGCTGTTTTATTGCCAATCACAATATGGGGTCTAGCAAGGCTGCCAGAAGGCTTGCAAATTTCCACTTCTTGAGGTGGACGGTCCAACTGATAGAGCTGGACAAGGTGGAGATTGAAATGTAAAACATGGACAGCTGCCTCCACAGATTCTTGCTCATGTTTTGAGCATCTGCAGTGTGCAAGCTCCTTCCACAAAGCTGGGCAGAGGGGAAACCTATGGTGGGGACACATGGGAGGCGAAGACTCCACTGCTTCTGTTCCCTTATCAGAACAATGGGAAGGAAACAGGCTGCTGTGAAGACAAAGAAAGAGTATTCAGTAAATGATCATTTACTCTGCTAATTCAGATCATTCATAGTAGATGCTCAATAAATTTAGTCATGATTATAATTTCTTGCTCACCATTCACTGGCTACTTTTCTTTGGGCTTTTCCTCATCAAAAGCAGAGAAGAGACCTGACCTGTGGTGGCTCAGTGGATAAAGTGTCGACCTGGAATGCTGAGGTTGCCAGTTTGAAACCCTGCACTTGTCTGGTCAAGGCACATATGGAAGTTGATGCTTCCTGCTCCTCCCCCCTTTCTCTCTCTCTAACTATCTCTCCTCTCTAAAATGAATTTTTTAAAAAAGCAGAGAAGAGAGTAGGTAAAGTGATTTCTAAGTTTCTTTCTGGCTCTGAGACTAGTCTAAAACTAATAAACAAGAACCTATTTTCAGAGCTTTCAGAACAGAAGTTTCTTCTGAAATTATTGGGCCCCAAATAAAGGTCTCAAGTTCCAGACTAAAATAGAGGAGTGTGGTTCAAATAACCCCATTTGATGTGAAGATTCCGTACAACCCCAGACTCCCGTGGGATCATAAGTGTCTAAGCCCATGCAGGTGACAAAAGGCATCTCCTTTCAGCTGGCAAGAAAAATGAGTAATTCACAAGTTATTACATTTATATAGGTAATTTTTATCTTTCTACTAGTCACCATTATTGAACACTTATATGTGCTAAATGCCTTAGTAGGTATTTTATATATTCAATACATTTTCTTTAATTTTCCAAATAACTCAGTCAGGCAGGTTTTGATGGATAAGGAAAAACAAGGCTCAGAATGGTCAAGTAACTTACCCAAGGTTACAGAGCTATTATCTCCATGCCAGTGTTGCAGCTTGGAGGTGTACCCAAGCCTATGAGGCTTCAAAGCCCATTTTCTTTTCATCGCATTATGTGCTCCAAGTATTTGTTGATTGTTTTTACAAGAGGAGCTTTCATTAATGTGCGTAAAACAACAGTATCCTGACCACTTTCATCAGACCACCCCAGGAAGCCCATGTGACTGAGGGGTCAGACTGCAGACTCTGCATGAGCTGCAGAGTCTGCTCAGACCAGGTCACAGGGAGGCAGTCAGGGGTCAGCAGGGACACAGTCTTTTGGGGAATCATTGCCCATAGTGGTAAACAGGAAGGCCGTTGATGCTGACTGTAGAGTGAAGAAAAGCCACTCTCAAATTTCTACCACATGTGCTTTCTCATGGTTGGAAAAACCAAGCCCGACAGTGTCATCCACCACGAAAGAGAAAGGCGCCCCGAGGCCTTGGAAGATGGGCCACCCATGAGAAGTCTAATCAGAATCAGGCTTCCCAGCACTGGGGAGGACAGGGTGCACCAAGATGAGACAGTCACCACTGTAAAATGCCTTCCAAACCTCAACTCTAAGCAGAAGTTCTAGTCAATTGCTTTAACAGGGAGAGGGGTGTTTAGGGGCATTCGACAGCACTCAGGGAACCTGCACCTGGGGCGTGAAGCACGGTGACTTCTCCTCATTACTCCAAATCCAGCTTTCCTTCCCAAATGCCCAGCTTCCTGTTTTGCACCACTACTCATCCTCCCAACCCAGAGTCTTAGGCAACACCTAAGACTGTTCCAGCGCACCAGTTCTGTAGCCGACACTGCTCCCACCCAGAGGCAGGTGGAACTGAGTGAGGCTCAGGGTGGTAACTAAGTTGCTCATGGACACAGAGAAAACAGGTGTTGAAATTGAGCTTTCAGGCCTTGACTGTCGGACACACTCTGTTCTCTTACCTTTATACCAAAGAACAGTAGTTATAGACCAAAGCTAAACAATTAAAAAAACCCAAAGATAATCCGAAAGCAAAGGTGTGCCCAGGGCTTGAGCCAGAGCTTCTCTGAAATTCCTGTGAGGTGGGCATCTGGCACCAGGTGGGATTGCGAAGCAGGGTGGCAACCGAGCCATTTGGGGGGTTTGCTTTTTAAAAAAGGAACATTCTTCTTGCTCTGTGCTTTTTCTTATCCCTGTTACTACTGTGCATAGCCTCCTGGGGCTTCCTCCACTCCTACCTATCCTGTCTACTCCAGCAATGTCCTCAGAAGCCCATGCCACCACCTTCTTTGTGAGGGTCCTCATACTTTCACTCCCTTTCCACCACCTCATCATTGTCATATCTCACTTCTCAATCACAAAGCCCTGCTCTCTTGTCATGCTCTTCCCCACCTCCATCTTTGTGTGGATGCTGTTTTCCACAGTGGCTGCACCAGTCTGCATTCCCACCAGCAGTGCAGCAGGGTTCCCATTTCCCACATCCTCACCAACACTTGTTTGTTCATTTATTGATAATAGCCATTCTGACAGCTGTGAGGATAACTCATTGTGGTTTTAATTTGCATTTTTCTGATGATTAGTAATATTAAACATCTTTTTTTTAAGTTATAAATAAATTTTTTATAAATTTTTATTAATTTTAATGGGGTGACATCAATAAATCAGGACACATATGTTTAAAGAAAACATCTCCAGCTTACCTTGTCATTCAATTATGTTACATACCCATCACCCAAAGTCAGATTGTCCTCTCTCACCTTCTATCTGGTTTTCTTCGTGCCCTCCCCCTGGTAACCACCACACTCTTGTCCATGTCTCTTAGTCTCGTTTTTATGTCCCACCAATGTATGGAATCATGTAGTTCTTAGTTTTTTCTGATTTACTTATTTCACTTCGTATAATGTTATCAAGATCCCACCATTTTGTTGTAAATGATCCGATGTCATCATTTATTATGGCTGAGTAGTATTCCATAGTGTATATGTGCCACATCTTCTTGATCCGGTCATCTATTGATGGGCTTTTTGGTTGTTTCCATGTCTTGGCCACTGTGAACAATGCTGCAATGAACATGGGACTACGTGTGTCTTTACGTATCAATGTCTCTGAGTTTTCGGGGTATATACTCAGTAGAGGGATTTCTGGGTCATAAGGTAGTTTTATTTTCAGTTTTTTGAGGAACCACCATACTTTCTTCCATAATGTTTGTACTACTTTACATTCCCACCAACAGTGAATGAGGGTTCCTTTTTCTCCATAGCCTCTCCAACACTTGCTATTACCTGTCTTGTTGATAATAGCTAATCTAACAGGTGTGAGGTGGTATCTCATTGTAGTTTTGATTTCCATTTCTCTAATAACTAATGAAGATGAACTTTTTTTTTTTTAACAGAGACAGAGAGAGAGTCAGAGAGAGGGATAGACAGGGACAGGCAGACAGGAACGAAGAGAGATGAGAAGCATCAATCATTAGTTTTTTGTTGCACATTGCAACACCCTAGTTGTTCATTGATTGCTTTCTTATATGTGCCTTGACCGCGGGCCTTCAGCAGACTGAGTAAACCCTTGCTGGAGCCAGCGACCTTGGGTCCAAGCTAGTGAGCTTTTGCTCAAACCGTGCTCAAGCTGGCGACCTCGGAGTCTCGAACCTGGGTCCTTGGCATCCCAGTCCGACACTCTATGCACTGCACCACCGCCTGGTCAGGTGAAGATGAACATCTTTTCATATATCTGTTAGCCATTTGTATTTCTTCCTGGGAGAAGTGTCTGTTCATATCCTCTTCTCATTTTTATATTGGATTGTTTGTTGTTGAGTTTTATGAGTATATTTTGGATATTAGGTCTTTATCTGAGCTGTTGTTTGAAAATATCATTTCCCATTTAGTTGGCTGTCTGTTTATTTTGTTGTCAGTTTCTCTTGCTGAGCAAAAACTTCTTAGTCTGATGTGGGCCCATTCATTTATCTTTGTATTCACTTCTCTTGCCTTTGGAGTCAAATTCATAAAATGCTCTTTAAAACCAAGGTCCATGAATTTAGTACCTATGTTTTCTTCTATGTACTTTAGTGTTTCAGGTCTTATGTTTAGGTCTTTGATCCATTTTGAATTAATTTTAGGACAAGGGGAAAAACTGTAGTTGAGTTTTACTCTTTTGCTTGTGGCTTTCCAGTTTTCCCAGCACCATTTGTTGAAGAGGCTTTCTTTTCTCCATTGTATGTTGGTGGCCCCTTTATCAAAAATTATTTGACCATATATATGTGGTTTTATTTCTGGACTTTCTATTTTGTTCCATTGGTCTGCGTGTCTATTTTTCTGCCAATACCATGCTGTTTTGGTTGTCGTGGCTCTATAATATAGTTTGAAGTCGGGTATTGTAATGCCCCAGCTACATTCTTTTTCCTTAGGATTGCTTTGGCTATTCAGGGTTTTTTATAGTTCCCTATACATCTGATAATTTTTTTGTTCCATTTCCTTAAAATATGTCATTAGAATTTTGATGGGAATTGCATTAAATTTGTATATTGCTTTGGGTAATATGGCCATTTTGATTATATTTATTCTTCCTATCCAAGAACTAGGAATATTTTTCCACTTCATTGTATCTTTTTCGATTTCCCTTAACAATGCTTTGTAGTTTTCATTATATAGGTCCTTTACATTCTTTGTTATGTTTATTCCTAGGTATTTTATTTTTTTTGTTGCAATTGTGAAGGGGATTATTTTTTTGAGTTTGTTTTCTAATGTTTCATTGTTGGCATATAGAAAGGCTATGGACTTTTGTATGTTAATTTTGTATCCTGCGACCTTACTGTATTGGTTTATTGTTTCTAGTAGTCTTTTTGTGGAGTCTTTGGAGTTTTCGATGTATAGGATCATATCATCTGCAAAAAGTGAAACTTTTACTTCTTCTTTTCCATATGGATGCTTTTTATTTCTTTACCTTGTCTGGTTGCTCAGGCCAGAACTTCTAGCACCACATTAAATAAGAGTGGAAAGAATGGACAACCCTGTCTTGTTCCTGATTTAAGGTGGAAAGTCCTCAGTTTTATGCCATTTAATATGATGTTGGCTGATGGTTTATCATATATGGCCTTTATCATGTTGAGATATTTTCCTTCTATACCCATTTTGTTGAGTGTCTTAAACATAAAGTTGTGTTGTATGTTATCAATTTTCTTTTCTGCATCTATTGATAAGATCGTGTGGTTTTTGTTCTTTGTTTTGTTGATATGGGGTATTACATTAACCGTTTTACATATGTTGAACCATCCTTGAGATTCTGGGATGAATCCCACTTGATCATGATGTATTATTTTTTAATGTGTTGTTGTATTCGATTTGCCAGTATTTTGTTAAGTATTTTAGCATCTGTATTCATTAAAGATATTGATCTGTAGTTTGTGTTTTTGTGTGTGTGTGTGTGTGTGTGTGTGTGCGCGCGCGCGCCATCCTTGCCAGGTTTCAGTATGAGGGTTATGTTGGCCTCATTAAATGTGTTTGGAAGTATTGCTTTTTCTTCAATTTTTTGGAAGATTTTGAGTAGATTAGGAACCAAGTCTTCTTTGAATGTTTGATAGAATTCACTATTGTAGCTGTCTGGGCCTGGACTTTTATTTTTGGGGAGGTTTTTAATAGTTTTTCTATTTCCTCCCTGCTAATTGGTCTGTTTAGGCTTTGTACTTCTTCATGACTCAGTCTAGGAAGGTTGTATTGTTCTAGGAATTTATTCATTTCTTCTAGATTGTTGAATTTGGTGGCATATAGTTTTTCATAGTATTCTACAATAATTCTTTGTATATCTATGATGTCTGTGGTGATTTCTCCTCTTTCATTTTGGATTTTGTTTATATGAGTCCTTTCTCTTTTTTCCTTGGTGAGTCTTGCCAAGGGTTTGTCAATTTTGTTGATCTTTTCAAAGAACCGGGTCTTTGTTTTATTGATTTTTTCTATACTTTTTCAGTTCTCTATTTCATTTATTTCTGCTCTGATTTTTATTATTTCTTTTCTTCAGCTGGTTTTGGGTTGTCTTTGTTCTTCTTTTTCTAGTTCCTTAAGGTGTGAAGTTAAGTGGTTTACTTGGGCTCTCTCTTGTTTGTTCATATATGCCTGAAGTGATATGAACTTCCCTCTTATCACTGCTTTTGCTGCATCCCAGAGATTCTGATATGTCGTATTGTCATTTTCATTTGTCTGTATATATCTTTTGATCTCTGCGCTTATTTCTTCTTTGACCCATTCATTTTTTAAAAGAATGTTGTTTAGTTTCCACATTTCTGTGGGGTTTTTTCCTTCTTTTTGCAGTTGAATTCTAGTTTCAAGGCTTTAAGATCAGAAAATATGCTTGTTATAATTTTGATTTTTCTGAATTTGCTGATGTTATTTTTGTGGCCCAACATATGGTCAATTCTTGAGAATGTTCCATGTACACTAGAGAAAAATGTATACTCTGTCGCTTTGGAATGAAGTGTCCTGTAGATGTCTATCATATCCAGGTGCTCTAGTGTTTCGTTTAAGTCCAATATATCTTTATTGATTCTCTGTTTGGATGACCGATCTAGAGCCATCAGCAGTGTAATGAGGTCTCCAAGTATGATTGTATTTTTGTCAGTTTTTGTTTTTAGGTCAATAAGTAGCTGTCTTATATATTTTGGTGCTCCTTGGTTTGGTGCATATATATTAAGGATTGTTATGTCTTCTTGATTCAGTGTCCCCTTAATCATTATGAAATGACCATTTTTGTCTCTGAGTAATTTTTCTGTCTTGTAGTCAGCATTATTAGATTTGAGTATTGCTACACCTGCTTTTTTTGGATGCTACTTGTTTGGAGTATTGTTTTTCAGCCTTTCACTTTGAATTTGTTTTTATCCTTGTTGCTTAGATGTGTTTCTTGTAGGCAGCATACAGTTGGATTTTCTTTTTTATTCCATTCTGCTACTCTGTGTCTTTTTATTGGTGAGTCTAATCCATTTACATGTAGTGTAATTATTGACACTTGTGTGTTCCCAATTGCCATTTTATAAATTGCTTTCTGTTAGTTTTGTATCTTGTTTGATTCTTCTCTTTTGTTTTTCTATCATTTGTTTTTGTTTGATTGTATTCTATACTTCTTTCCTCTGTTGCTACCCTTTTTTTTATTATTTTTTACAGAGACAAAGAGAGAGTCAGAGAGAGGGATAGACAGGGACAGACAGACAGGAACAGAGAGAGATGAGAAGCATCAATCATCAGTTTTTTATTGCGACATCTTAGTTCATTTACTGCTTTCTCATATGTGCCTTGACCGTAGGTCTTCAGCAGACTGAGTAACCCCTTGCTTGAGCCAGCGACCTTGGGTACAAGCTGGTGAACTTTTGCTCAAACCAGATGAGCTCATGCTCAGGCTCATGACCTTGGGGTCTCTAACCTGGTTCCTTCCACATTCCAGTCCAATGCTCTATCCACTGTGCCACTGCCTGGTCAGGCTCTTGCTACCTTTTTTAAGTCATGTGCTTCTGTGGTGGTTTTTTCACGGCTGGTTACCATTAAGTAATGTAAAGAGTACCTACCATGTTCATTGTAGTACACTATATTATGAGTGCTTCTGCACTCCATCGTCCTTTGCTACTTTTAATCTCCGTCCTCTCCCCTATTTTTTTTGTTGTTGTCACAGTTTAAATTTGGTTTTATTGTGTTCTTGGTGGAGCTTTTACTTGTGGTTTTGTTTTGTTTTGTTCTTTGTATCTGGTTGGAAAACCTCCTTTAATATTTCCTGGAGTGGGGGTTTTCTGATGATAAATTCCCTCATTTTTTCTGGTCTGTGATTGTTTTTATTTCTCCTTCATATTTGAAGGATAGCTTTGATGGGTATAGTATTCTTGGCTGAAAGTTCTTCTCTTTCCGAACCTTAAATATTGGGGTCCACTGTCTTCTAGCTTGTAGAGTTTCTGCTGAGAAATCTGATGATAATCTAATAGGCCTTCCTTTATATGTTGTATTCTTCTTTTTCCTGGCTGCCTTGAGAATTTTTTCTTTGTCATTGGTTTGTGCCAATTTCATTATGATGTGCCTTAGAGTAGGTTTGTTGAGTTTAAGAAATCTTGGTGTTCTGTTTGCTTCTTGAATTTGAGGCTTTAGTTCTTTCCACAGGCTTGGGAAGTTCTCATCTATTATTTGTTTGTGAGTATGTTCTCCATTCCATTTTCCCTCTCTTCTCCTTATGATATACCTATTATTTTTCTGTTAGTCTTTTTGGTGGAGTCAGACTATTCCTGTTGAGCTTTCTCATTTTTTTATTTTTGAGTCTCTTTTTTTTCTCTCTTGTTGCTTGTCTTCTATGTCACTAATCCTACCTTCTGTCTGGCCTGTTCTATTAGCTAAGCTTGTTACCTCATGTTTCAGTTCATGGATTGAGTTTTTCATTTCTGTTTGATTTGTTTTTATAATTTTAATTTCCTTTGTAATATATTCTTTGTGTTCATTGAGTTGTTTTTTGAGCTCATTAAATTGCCTTTCTGTGTTTTCTTGTATATCTCTGAGTATTTTTAGGATTTCTATTTTATATTTTCTGTCATTTAGCTCCAAGGTTTCCAGTATATTAAATTTTTTCTCCATAGATTTTTCCTCATTTATCTATGCTACACCTCTTTGTTTTGTATCCATGATATTTGATTTCCTTTTCCTCAGTGGCATCTGAGGGTGGTTTTGTTGATAGCACTTCATGTTCAGTGTGTGGGACTTCCAGATGCTCCAAGGATAGATTTTTCTGTCACTGGTTGAAGAGCTTGTTGAAATTTTGGGGAGAGGTATCGGGAGAGCTCCTCACAGTGCCATTTCTCTGATGTCACTTAACATTAAACATCTTTTCTTATGTCTATTGGCCATATGTATGTCCTCTTTAAAGAAGTGTCTATTTGATTCTTTGCCCATTTTTAAACTGGGTTGTTTGAGGTATTTTTCTCTTTTTTTTTTTTTTGGTGTTGAGTTTTATAAATTCTTTATAAATTTTGGATATTAACCCTTTATCAGATATACCATTGGGAAATATGTTCTTCTATTCAGTGGATTGTCTCTTTATTTTGATGATGGCTTTCTTTGCTGTGAAAAAACTTTTAGTTTGATGTAGTCTCATTTGTTTATTTATTTTTTGTTTATTTTATCCAAGAAGATATATCAGAAAAATATATTGCTATGAAAAAAGTCCAAGATTTTATTATGCTTTCTTCTAAGATTTTTATGTTTTCAAGTCTAACAAAGTCTTTAATCCATTTTGAGTTTATTCTTGTGTATGGTGAAATAAAGTGATATAGTTTCATTTAATTGCATATATCTGTCCAATTTTTTAACACCTTTTATTGAATAGACTATATGTATCTCATTGCATGTTCTTGTCACCTTGTCCAAATGTTAATTGACTATATGTGTGTGGGTTATTTCTGGGCTCTCTATTCTGCTCTATTGATCTATGTGTCTGTTTTTATGTCAGTACCATGATGTTTTGATTACTATAACCTTATAGTATAGTTTAATATCAGGTATCATGATTCCTCCTATTTTATTTTTATTTCTCAAGATTTCTGTGGCTATTCAGGGTCTTTTGTGGTTCCATATAATTTTTTGGAATATTTGTTCTAGTACTATGAAATACATTATTGATATCTCTATAGGAATTACATTGACAATTGATTGCTTTGGGTAGCATGGACATTTTAACGGTGTTAATTCTTCCTATTCATGAACAAGGTATATGCTTCCACATATTTGGATCTTCTTCAACTTCTTTCTTCAATGACATAATTTTCTGAGTATAGGTTTTTTATATCTTTAGTTAAATTTATTCTTATAATAAATTTAATAAAATTTTATTTTTAATAAAATTGTAAAAGTATAATTTTGTTAGTTTTCTCACAGTTCATTACTGCTGTATATATATGCATCAGATTTCTGGATATTTATTTTGTATTCTACTACTTCAATAAATTCATTTCTTAGTTCTAGTAGGTTTGTGATGAAATCTTTTGAATTCTATATAAAGGGTATCATGTCATCTGCAAATAATGACAGTTTTACTTCTTCATTTCCAATTTGGATGCCTGACATTTCTTCTTCTTATCTGATTGCTGTGGCTAGGACTTCCAGTACTATATTGAATAAGACTGGTGAAAGTAAACATCCCTGTCTTGTTCCTGATCTTAAAGGAAATGCTTGTGTATGATGAGTGTATAATGTTGGCTGTGGGTTTGTCATATATGACCTTTATTATATTGAGGTATGTTCATTCCTTCTATTCCCACTTTACTGAGAGGTTTTTTTTTTTTTAATCATAAAAAGAATGGATTTTACCAAATGCTTTTCTGCATCTATTGATATGATCATGTGGTTTTTATTTTTCATTTTGTTTATGTAGCATATCAGGTTTATTGATTTGCAGATATTGTAAAAAACCTTGCATCATTAGAATAAATCCCACTTGATCATGGTATATATGTGATGTTTTTAATATATTGCTGAATCCAGTTTGCTAATATTTTGTTAATGAATTTAGCCTGTTTATCAGGGATATTGGCCAATAATTTTTTCTTTCTTTGTAGTGTCTTTATACAGTTTTGGAATTAGTAAAATGCTCTCCATGTAAAATTAGCTTGAGAATCTTCCCTATTCTTGAACTGTTTTGGAATAGTTTGAATAGGATAGGCATTAATTCTTTCAGTGTTTGGTACAATTTATCTGTGAGGCCATCCAGTCCAGGACATTTTTTGTTGGCAGTTTTTAAATTACTGCTTCAGTTTCATTAGTTGCAATTTGTTTATTCAGATTTTGTGATTCTTTCTGATTCAGTTTTAAAAGGTTGTGTGTTTCTAAGAATTTATTCATTTTATCCATATTGTCCAATTTGTTGCCATATAGTTGTTTGTAATATTTTCTTGCCATTTTTTGTATTGCTTTGGAGTCAGTTGTTACTTCTGTGATTTTATTTCTAATTTTATTTAGTTGGGTCCTCTTTCCTTTTTTCTTGATGAGTCTGGTTAAACGTTTGTCAATCTTAGTGAATCAGGCATCGACCTGGAGCACTGAGGTCGCTGGTTCAAAATCCTGGGCTTACCTGGTCAAGGTACATATGAAATTGATGTTTCCTGCTCTTCCCCCCTTTCTCTCTCTCTCTCTCTCTCTCTCTCTCTCCTCTAAAAATGAATAAATAAATAAAAATAATTTTTAAAAAAAGTTTGTCAATTTTGTTTATCTTTTCAAAGAACCAGCTCTTGGTTTCATTGATCTTTTGTAATTTTTTTAGAATCTATTTTGTTCAATTTTGCTCTGAGCTTTCTTATTTCTTTTCTTCTACTCACTTTGGGCTTTGTCTGTTTTTCTTTTCCTAGTTTTTTTAAGCATAAAGTTAAATTGTTTATTTGAGATTTTTTTTGTTTTTTTGAGGTAAGCCTGTAATGCTATGAATTTCCCTCTTAGGACTACTTTTGCTGTTTCCATAGATATGAAAGTGATTTTATTTTCATTTGTTTCAGGGTATCTTTTGATTTGTTCCATGATCTCATTGTTAGCCCATTCATTGATTAGTCACATGTTATTTAGCCTCTATGTCTTTGAGTGTTTTTCAGTATTTTCTTGTGATTGATTTTTTTTATGCCATTATGGTCAGAGAAGATGCTTGACATGATTTCAGTCTTCTTAAATTTATGGTGACTTGTTTTGTGTCCTAACGTGGTCTGTTCTAGAAATTGTTCCACGTGAACTTGAAAAGAATGTATATTCTGCTTCTTTGGGGTAAAATTCTCTGAGGATATCAATTAAACCTATCTCATCTAGTGTGTCATTTAGGGCCACCATTTCCCTGCTGATTTTCTGTTTGAAAGTTCTCTCCTTTGATGTCAATTAGATATTAAAATCCCCTAATATGTGTATATTTCTGTTGATTTCTCTTTTTATGTTCATCAAGATTTGATTTACATGTTTTGGTGCTCCTATGTTGGGTCCATAAATATTTACAAGGGTTATATCCACTTATTGGATTGCTCCATTTATCAATATGCAGTGTTCTTCTTTGCCCTTTACTAAAGCCTTTGTTTTAAAGTTTATTTTTTGTCAGATACAAGTATTGTTAACCCTGTTTTTTAATTTCCATTTCTATGAAATATCTTTTTTCATCCTTTTTTTTTTTTTTTTTTTTTTTCATTTTTCTGAAGCTGGAAACGGGGAGAGACAGTCAGACAGACTCCCGCATGTGCCCGACCGGGATCCACCCAGCACGCCCACCAGGGGCGACGCTCTGCCCACCAGGGGGCGATGCTCTGCCCATCCTGGGCGTCGCCATGTTGCGACCAGAGCCACTCTAGCGCCTGAGGTAGAGGCCACAGAGCCATCCCCAGCGTCCGGGCCATCTTTGCTCCAATGGAGCCTTGGCTGTGGGAGGGGAAGAGAGAGACAGAGAGGAAAGCGCGGCGGAGGGGTGGAGAAGCAAATGGGCGCTTCTCCTGTGTACCCTGGCTAGGAATCGAACCCGGTTTTTTCATCCTTTTAATTGTAATCTTTGTGTAGCTTTCATTCTGAGGTAGGTCTCTTATAAAACATGTGCACATGCACACACACACACAGGTCTTTGTTTCTTATCCATTCAGCTACCCTATGACTTTTGATTGGAGCATTTAAACCATTTACATTTAAAGTGGTTATTAATAGGTATGTATTTATTGCCATTTTATTCTTCCAACTATGTACCTCTGTTTTTCTTTTTTCTTCTTACAAATGACCTTTTAATATTCCTTATAATATTGGTTTGGTGGTAACAAACCCCTTCAACTTTTTTTTGTCTAGGAAGCTTTTTACATCCAATTTTACATGATGGACTTTTTGGATAAAGTAATCTTGGTTTTAGGTTCTTTCTTTCCATTACTTTGAATATATCATGCCAACCATTTCTGGCCTGAAATATTTTTGTTGAGAAATCAGCTTACAGTCTTATGGGAGAATTATTTGTAGGTAACTAACTGTTTTTCTCTTGCTGCTTTTAACATTCTCTCTTTGTCTTTAACCTTAGCCATTTAATTATGATGTGTCTTGCTGTGGGCCTTTTTGAGTTCTTGTTTGGGATTTTCTCTGCTTCCCAGACTTATGTGTGTTTTTTCTTCACTGGTTAAGAAAGCTTTCAGTCATTATTTTTTCAAATTGGTTCTCAGTCCTATGCTCTCTCTGTTCTCTTTCTGGTACCCCTATGATGTGGAATATGTTGTGCTTCATATTGTCTTAACTGTCCCTTAAACTATTCTCATATTTTAAAATTCTTTTTTCTTTTTGTTGCTCTGATTGGTTGTTGTCTGCCACCTTGTCATCCTACTTGCTCATTTGATCCTCTACTTCATCCAACCTTTTGTTTATTCCTTCTAGTGTAGTCTTCATTTCAGTACTGTATTCCTCACTTACAACTGGTTATTTTTATGGTTTCTATGTCTTTTTTCATGTTGTAGTTCTGACTAAGTTTCTTGAGCATTGTCACAACCATTTTTTTGAACTGTATAGCTGATAAGTTACTGGCCTTCATATCATTTAGCTCTTTTTTTGGAGATTTCTTTTATTCTTTCATTTGCAGCATGTTTCTTTGTTTTTCTCATTATGGATTCCTCATTGTGGGTTTTTTTTTTCCTCTGTATAAAGTAGATCTTCTACGTCTTCCAGTCTTGGTAGAGTGGTCTTGTCATAGGTGTCCTGTGGGATACAATGACACTATCTTCTTGATCATCTGGCTGGGTGTTTCTAGAATGTTTCTTGTGTGGGTTATGTTGGCCCTCCTGTTGTAGTTGAATCTTACTACACTTGATCTTAGCCAAAAGGCTGAGAAGCGATGTAGTTGATTTTTTATTGCTATTGACCCATTTGCGCATGGGGTCTACCCTCAGGCTGCTGACTATGAGGATCAACCTTAACCACAGTATATGAGCTGCTATACAAGTGCTAACAACATGAAACAGAATTCACCTCAGCAGAGTTTGGTGCCTGCCAAGATCTTCCTTTTGATGTCACTTGTGAAGCTAATTGGATTTTGCTCTTTCGCTCTGATTTTTTTTTTAAAGCTGGTCATTGTGTGTTAGTTCTGGGGCCTTTGGGAGGGACTCTTGTGCAGGCTAATATCAGGTGTTTTCTTTGGCCATGGGAAACTTGTTTAGAGCTAAAAAGTGATTCACAGTTTGTGGGTGCCTCTGTTGGGCCTGGGTGTGTGGGAGAATCACCAAGCTGTATATCAAGACTAGATTTTACCAGCATCAAGCCCATGGGAAGGTCATCAAAAGTCTCAAATCACCCCAAGATTTGCTTTCACCTGCTTTGCCTGCTGGATGCCTCTTAAGCTCAGTCACTGAAAGAGCCTCTGGCAGTATTTAAGTTGCATAAAGTAGGTTCTCAGTGAGTCACCAAGTAGTGGTGAGTGGTGTTCACCAAATTGATACAGGTGCAGACTTGGTGCCAGAGCTGGGTCTGAGGCCACCATTCACCTAAAGTCTCAGGGCATACCAAGTCTAGCTGCCTCCCACCAGGTACCTGCAGACCTTTCTGGTGTGGTGGAGTTTCAGTCATCAAGTGAGGGCAGGTTAGGCTTCTCAGGCAGAGTGACATAAAAGCAGGGGCCTGAAGGATGAGGGAGCCAGCCCAGAAATAGGACATTCCAGAGGAAGGAGCACTCAGAACAAAGCCCTTGAGCTGCAGCATGCTTGCCATGGAGAAGGAGTGAAGGTTTATGTTTTCTAGGGACAGAAGTGGGGCCAGTAGAATGAAAGCTGAGTGACAGTGGAAAACTGAGGGAGGGAGGCAAAGGTGGGACCAAGTTAAAGTTGTGTTGGGATTTGGAGGGCAGGAAGAGAATTTTAACTTTTATATATGTCAGAGTTCCTTACTAGGGAGATGATCCATTATCTCGCTTGGAAACAAACCACACCAAACAACATGGCTTAGACCAACAATATATTATTTTCCACAGTTCTGAAGGTTGCCTGGGTCACTGGGGAGTCTGCACTCAGCTGGTGTCTCAGTCAGGGCAGGTCAAACCACCTCATGCATAGGTATGGTGCTTTGTGCTGACCCTCTTCTGCATGGGAGCTCTAATGACTCAGTTTTTATAAGCCATGGCTTCCTTACTGGCAGCAGGAGCATTATGAAAGGGTCATGGTGGAAGTGCAAGGCCCTTGCAGGCCTAGGTTTTAAAGTTCAGACATCACTGGTGCTACAATCCATCATCAAAGCAAGTCATAGGGCCAGCCCAGATGCAGAAAATGGGTAAGCAAGACCTACTGCAAAGCAGTATAACCATGTTTCCTTTTTTAAAATGTTTATTTTATTGATTTTAGAGAGGTTGGAATGGAGGGGGGGACAGAAATCATTTCCTGTATGTGCCCCAACCAGGGATTGAACCAGCAACCTCTGCACTTCCAGATGATGCTGTAATCAAGTGAGCTGTCTAGACAGCGCATGTGACCACATTTTCAATCTACTACCAGAGATGTGTCAGACATTGGATGGTTGCTGTTTTCAGTCTGTTCCAGAGAGCTGTAATGGCAGCACACAGTCTCCTCACAACTGGGTTAGATATGACCTGAGATCAGGCCATCTTTGCACCCAGACATATTCTTGTGGCAAATTTTGCCCAGGAACTTTTTTTTTTCTAGTCTTTCATGATCAAAGAGTCACTCTCTGCCTGGGGCTTCTTGAAGAACCAGGGTTTTTCTAAACCTACTTTTTCCTTTAGGTTTTGACATCTTGTATTTTGCTATTTTCCCTCAAGCATGGGGGCCTATGCTGTGTTGCAGAAGTGATTCTGAATGTTTGAGTTGGAAGTCTGGAGAAATCCTCACTACTAAGATAGACATCAGAGTTGTGTGATTTCTGGAAGGGGCTTTGCTGCTTCCTAAGGAAAGGACTCACTGAGACTTCTGTTTGATCTGCTTCAGTGAAGCCTGAAAGGGAGAAAAAAGAACTTGTGTTTTGACTGCCATCTAGTGGTAGTGCCTTTACCTGGACAGATTAAATTTAGGATGATATAAATCAAATTAGATTTTGAAAATTAATTGTTTCCATGTCTTGGTTATTATGAATTACACTGCAATAAACATCAGAGTATGCATATCTTTACAAATAAATATTTTCAAAATTTAGGGGTAGATACCTAGAAGAGGGATTGCTTTCAGCTTTATTCTTATTTTGAGGAACCTCCATACTATTTTCCATAGCAGCTGAACCAGTTTACACTCCCAAAAACAGTGTACGGGGTTTCCTTTTTCTCTACATTTTCTCCAATACCTGTTACCATTTGTCTTTTTGATAAAAGCCATTCTAACAGGTGGGTGGTGGAAACAACCTAAATGCCCTTTGATAGTGGATTACATAATGAAGATGTGGTAGAAATATAATATGGAGAGACCTGAAGATGGCAGCAGAGTAGACAGATGCACAGACTCCCAGCTCACTCCACCAAACTGGATTACAAATTAATTTAGGAACAATCAGCATGAAAAACCAACTCTGGACTATAAGAACAGCTCTCAAACACCAAGGAGCAAAGAAGAAGACACACCAAACTGATAGGGAGCGCCTGAATCTCCCCTGCTTACAGGAATGGGGGAGGAGGGTGAGGCTGAGAGCCAAGAAGGGCTCTCACTCCAAGGAAAAGAGCAGAAAATATTGCTCATAGCCACTTGCCTGGTGACCAGGAAATGAGGTCTGTTGAAAGGGCTGGCTTGTCTTCCATAAAGAAAAAGAAGAGAGAGAGACAGATGGTGAGGGGAAGAGGAATGTATGGGACGACCTGAGAAGCTGACTCATCCAGTGCTGGAGGTGACCATAGCTGGGGGAGGGGCTGATCCTTCCACAAAACAGAAGACTAAAGTGCTTCTGGGTCGCAGATCTCCAGACATCTCTTTAGCTCTAATCAGCACAACAAGACACAGCTGAAAACAAGAAGTGGGGAGGAGGGGCAGTAATTCAGGTCTCCATAAAAATCTGAGATACACCTCCCCCTACTGAAACTGAGAAAACACCCTGCCACAGAGAGAGTAATTGGCAAGATCAGAACTTCAGAGTCTCAGGTTATACCCACCACATTCCTGGATACAGTTTCAAATAAGCCCCCTGGTGAGATCATTAACAAAACTGTCACCTGTTAAGAAAACAAACAAATCAAGACTTCAAAGTGGCCCAAATCCGAAAGTGGATTACAAATAATAGCTGATGCCAACCCAAGAAGACCTAGAAATAACACAACTGAAAACTTGAGACAGACAACACCAAGTCTAGACTCAACCAGCTATACAAATAATACACCCAAACACAGACATAATGAGAAGACAGAGAAGTGCAATCCAAATGAAACCACAAGAGAAACCTGCGGGAAATGAACTGAGTAATATGAAAATAACCAAACTTCTGGATGCAAAGTTTAAAATAATGATTGTAAGGATGCGTAGGGATCTTAGAACAATAATGGATGGTCATTACAAACACCTAAATAAAGAAATAGCAAGTATAAAAAAGGATATTGAAATATTAAAAAAGAATCAGTCAGAGATAACAAATACAATATCAGAAATGAAGACCACATGGAAGGAATTAAAAACAGGATGGACGGAGCTGAGGATAGAATCACAGAGTAGGAGGACAAGTTGAATGAAGGCAAGGAAGCAGAGAAGAAAAAAGAAAAAAGGCTCAAAAAGTCTGAGGAAACTCTTAAAGAGCTCTGTGACAACATGAAGAGAAATAACATCCGCATCATAGGGGTTCCTGAAGAAGAAGAGAAAGAACAAGGGATAGAGAATATGTTCAATCATTTCATAGATGAAAACTTCCCTAAATTAATGCAGGAGAAACTCTCACAAGTTCAACAGGCACAGAGAACTCTATTAAAGAGAAACCCAAAGAAACCTACACGAAGACATATCAAATTAAAATACCAAAGCTAAGTGATAAAGAGAAAATATTAAAAGCTGCTAGAGAAAAACAGGTTATCACCAACAAAGGAGTTCCCATAAAGATAACATCAGACTTTTCAACAGAAACTCTTGAGGCCAGAAGGGAATGGCAAGAAATATTCAAAGTAATGCAGAACAAGAACCTACAACCAAGACTACTTTATCCAGCAAGGCTATCATTTAAAATTGAAGGAGAAATAAAGAGCTTCCCAGACAAAAAACAAACAAACAAACAAAAAAAAAAACAAAACAAAAAAAACTCAAGGAATTCATTACAAGCAAACCAATGCTGCAGGAAATGTTAAGGGGCCTGTTATAAACAGATCAAAGTGGGAATAGAATATAGCAAAAGAGGAATACAGCTTCAAAGAATAAAATGGCAATAAACAACTATATATCAATAATAACTTTAAATGTAAATGGATTAAATGATCCAATCAAAAGACATAGGGTAGCTGCTTAGATAAGTAACAGGACCCATACATACACTGTCTACAAGACAAACACCTTAAAACTAAAAATGCACATAGACTGAAGGTAAAAGGATGGAAAAAATATTTTGTGCAAATGAAAATGAAAACAAAGCAGGGTAGCAATGCTTATATCACTCAAAATGGACTTTAAAACAAAGGCTATAGTAAGAGATAAAGAAGGCCACTATATAATGATAAAGGGAGCAGTCCAACAGAAAGATATAACTATTATAAATATCTTCACACCTAATATAGAAGCACCTAAATATATCAAGCAAACTTTGATGGATATAAAGGGTGAGATCAACAGCAATACTATAATAGTAGGAAATTTCGATACCCTACTAACATCAGTACATAGATCCTCAAGAAAGAAAATTAACAAAGAAACAGCAGACTTAAAGGACACACTAATCAACTCAATTTAATAGATATCTTCAATATCTTTCACCCTAAAGCAGCAGAATATATATTCTTTTCAAGTGCTCATGGTACATTCTCTAGGATAGACCACATGTTAGGACACAAAACAAGTCTCAACAAATTTAAGAAGGTTGAAGTCATATCAAGCACTTTCTCTGATCACAATGGCATGAAACTAGAAATCAACCACAACAGAAAAACTCAAAAATTCTCAAACACATGGAAATTAAATAGCAGGTTCTTAAATAATGAATGGATTAAGAATGACATCTAGAAGAAATAAAAAAAATTCTAGAAATAAATGATAATGAGTATACAACAACTAAAAATTTATGGGACACAGCAAAAGCAGTACTGAGAGGGAAGTTTATAGCACTACAGGCACAGTTTAAGAAGCTAGAAAAAGCTCAAATAAACAACCTAACCCAGCATCTAAAAGAACTAGAAAAAGAACAGCAAGTAAAGCCCAAATGTAGTAGAAGGAAGAAAATAATAAAGATCAGAGCAGAAATAAATGACAAAAAGGCTAAAGAAACAATACAGAGGATCAATGAAACCAGGAGCTGGTTCTTTGAAAAGGTAAACAAGATTGATGAACCTTTAACCAGACTCACCAAGAAAAAAAGAGAAAGGACTCAAATAAATAAAATTAGAAATGAGAATGAAGAAATAACAACTGACACAACAGAAATACAAAATATTGTAAGAAAATACTATGAAGAACTGTATGCCAAAAAACTAGACAACCTAGATGAAATGGACAAATTCCTTGAAACATACAATCTTACAAAAATCAATCTGGAAGAATCAGAAAACCTAAACAGACCGATTACAACTAATGAGATCGAAACAGTTATCAAAAAACTCCCAACAAAGAAAAGTCCTGAGCTAGATGGCTTCATAAGTGAATTCTACCAAATATTCAAAGAAGAACTAACTCCTATCTTTCTCAAGCTATTTCAAAAAATTCAAGAGGAAGGAAGACTTCCAAGCTCCTTTTATGAGGCAGCATAATTCTGATTCCAAAACCAGGCAAAGACAACACAAAGAAAGAAAATTATAGGCCAATATCCCTGATGAATTTAGATGCTAATATCCTCAACAAAATATTAGCAAACCGGATCCAACAATATATGGAAAAAATCATACACCGTGATCAACTGGGATTTATTCTGGGGAGGCAAGGCTGGTACAGTATTCACAAATCAATCAATGTGATTCATCACATAAACAAAAGGAAAGAGAAAAATCACATGATAATAATAGATGCAGAAAAAGCATTTGATAAAATCCAGCACCCATTTATGATAAAAACTCTAAGCAAAGTGGGAATACAAGGAGCATACCTCCACATGATAAAGGCCATTTATGACAAACCCACAGCCAACATCATACTCAATGGGCAAAAATTAAAAGCAATCCCCTTAAGTTCAGGAACAAGACAGGGGTGCCCCCTTTCACCACTCTTATTTAACATAGTCCTGGAAGTCCTAGCCACAGCAATCAGACAAGAAGAAGAAATAAAAGGCATTCAAGTTGGAAAAGAAGAAGTAAAACTATCAGTATTTGCAGATGATATGTTATTGTATATAGGAAACCCTCAAGTCTCAGTCAAAAAACTACTTGACCTGATAAATGAATTAAGCAAAGTGGCAGGATATAAAATTAATACTCAGAAATCAGAGGCATTTTTATACACCATCAATGAACAGTCAGAAAGAGAAATTAAGGAAAAAATCCCCTTTACTATTGCAACCAAAAAAATAAATTACCTAGAAGTAAATTTAACCAAGGAGACTAAAGACTTGTACTCGAAAAATTATAAAATATTGATTAAAAAACCCACAAATATACTATGGAATAATACTCAGCCATAAAAAAGATGAAATACTGCCATTTGTGACAATATGAGTGTGCCCTCAGAGTACTGTGTTAGTGCTAAGTTAAATGTCAGATGGAAGAGAACAAGAATCAAATTATTTCACTCATGCATAAGATATCAAACAAACAGCAACAAAAACAAACAAAAAATTCATAGACACAACAGTGTGATGGTTACTAGAGGAAAAGAAGGTCCAAAAGGATAAAGAGGGTAAAATACTCCATCATCAAATAAATGGTAATGGAGAGGAATAAACTTTTAGGGTGATCACACATGTAATGTACAGATGATTATTATAGAATTTTAAACTTGAAATTATATAATGTTATTAACCAAATTTTACCCCCATAAGTTTAATTAGAAAAGAATATGAGAATTAGATTTAGAATTTAAATTTAGTTTTAATTTAAAAGTGGTAAGGAAGAGGTTGAAAACCTCAGACCTGGAATCTGCTACTGGGTTTGAGCCCCAGTTCTGTGATGTAAGAGCTGTGTGACCTTCGCATATAACTTAACATCTCTTGGGAAAACATCTGTGTTAGGCTTGCTCACTTATACTTCGCATGTGGCAGAGCCACATGTGTGTAGCTTATGTGGGGCTATAGGTGCTTGCCCTCAGGGCAGATTGCTTGCCTGCCACTGAGAGGAACCATTTGACGGATTGCTCAGGTGCTGCTGTGAGGGGTGATTTTGCTTTTCATTTGCCTGCTGCCTTGAGAGGTATTTTTTCCCTGCCTATTTGCTCCCCTGCCTTTGGGACACTCTAATAAATGGAAATGACCCTACTCTTTCTGGCTCTGCAGTTTCTCTACCATCTGCCTGAATCCAATATGAACCTGCCTGGCCTTGGCCATCAGCATTACATCTGGCGTAGTGGGCAGGGTTAGGATAAGATTGGTATGAAACTAGCAACAACCTTAAAGGGTGAAATAAAGAATAGCCACTGTTTGCAAGCTCATGCTTCCCTGTGGCTGTCTTTTTAGGGGCTATGGGCTGGATGCCTTTTTACAGCCCCATGAGAAGAAACCAAAAGCTCTGTGCGAGAGGCTGTGTGAGGTCAAAAGCTTTAAGATGAGCTGCAGACCGAGCACCAACAATGACATGAACTGCAATGGCTGCTGGAGAAGGAGACTGACTGCTTTTAAAAGCTTCAGTGTAAAATGCAGGCTGAACACCAACAGCGCCTGGAACTGGAATGGCCCTTTGAGAAGGAATTCAAGAACTCCAGTTTGCACTGGAGGCCAAATGTTGGCAGTGGCACTTGTTAGAGACCCAGCTGCAGGTTCAAGAGCTTGAGTTTCAGCTCCAGGCCAACGGCCAGCAGCCACAAGAGCTGAAGCAGTCACTGAAGGAGTGCTGACAGAGGGTCTCCAAGTCAGTGTTCATACTCATTTCTGACTCCTCTGAGGAGTAAGTGGAAGAGATTTGGGCTGAAACTGCCATCAGCAGACCCAAAGCCCAGCCGGTAGTCACCCAGAAGGTAAAAAAACCCAGCAGCCAAAATTGCCTCAGGGGCAGGCACAACCCGGTTTGCAAGTAATTGAGCATTCTGTGGTCCAGCCCTACACCCAGACAGAGTTGATGGAGTTAGTTAGGGGGCAAAATTCAGGCAGAAACCCATCAAGCCTCTGGCAGGTTGGTTGCTGCGATTGTGGGACATAGGGGTGGATGGCATCACGCTCTCCAGTACAGAGGTGAATAAATTAGCTGCCATGCATTCCTTCTGGAGGCAGCATCTTCATAACCGCCATGGCAACCCAGGAAACCATACCCTAATAGAGTGGGTGATGGCCACCATTTGTACAGTCTGTCAGAATGCTGGAGACTTGCCAGGGGCAGTGAGTCGGTGGCAGTTGTATACTGAGCTGCAGCAGGTCCTCCAGGAACTATGCTGCTTCCAACCTGAGGTCCTCTGGGCTAGACGAGGAAATATTTATGGCAGGAATGAGAGACCTTATTCTCTGTAGCACCCCATCAGTCCTTTTTGAGTCACTAGTGGCTCTCTTGAGCCCCTATGTGAGGCAGCCCATTAACACTGTTACAGAGACAGTGGCAGATTTGGGGGAGGTGAAGGAAGCATGGAACCATAGGGCTGCTGCCCATGCTGTCCGCTAGCTAACAAAAGAAACAGGCCTGTAAAGGTTATTTGAACACGGATGTGAGTATATGTGATTGTGGCTGGGGAAGATAAAGAGAAATTGGATGGAGGGTGTAATAGAGTCCCGTTAGAGCTTTGGTGGCAGCTTAAGCTGGAACAGAGGTTCTAGCTACTGAAAAAGTGGGGGAAGAAGGCAGCACTGGCAGCTGCCAAGAAATGGCTGGTGTTTGGGTTGGACGGCTGCAGGATTATATGATGGAGACAGCTGTGGAAGAGGAGGACCCCCAAGACCTGTTGTTGCAGTTTGAATGGGGGAAGGCCAAAGGACCCTTCTAATGGAAACAGGCAGGGACTGGTGGCACCATGTGGAATTGGCAATCCACTGGTTCCCTTCTAGTGTATAGCAGGTGTTGGCCTTAGAAGATAATGTGAGCTTTTGCAGCATCTATGAGAACTGTCAAGGTGGCACAGGCCTTGAATGTGTTTGGCCCTGCTAGGTTCTGTGAGCTTGCTGAGGGTTAGGATGGGGTGTATGGGTATATGGCAACAGACAGAGCACTTATGGAAGGGTGCTGAGGTCCATTATCAAGAGCTGTGTGGCTAGTTGCCTGTAGTGGACTTTCACCTTGGGTGGTTTGCAGACAGCTGAGCTGTCTATTGTGGACTGATTATTGAGCAGTTCAATGGACTCTTGAAAGAAAGACTGCAATAGGATGGGGGCATGGGCCCCCTGCTGGGTGGACACAGCACTGGTGTCTACAAGAGACCCTGATGGTGGGTGCCACCGAACCTGTGGAGGCCCTTCTGTGTTGTGGACCATTAATGGCAAAAAGCCATTATACATTTGAGGCTTAGCGAAAGGCTAAGTTCTCCCCCCTCCATCTCCTTATTTGGCTTTGATGCTGAGTATTTGCACCCACTCCACTTGCTTCCTTGGGTTGCAGGAAGCAATATACATGCCCTTCCTCTGACTCTTTGTTTGTTTCAGATGTTTGTAAATTTCACTAATGTATCCTGTTTTTGCCTTGGGAGAGTTCCTGCCTTAGCCTTTGATGTGCAACTTTGTATCAGGGTCCTTGATTTGCATAGGTCTATATAATAAAGCAAACTGAGGCTATGGGGCACTCAGATACTGCCAGGCAGTTTGAAGAGTCCTCCCGGTCCCATCGTTTTTGTTTTGACAAAGTGTGTTTCCTTAATTCCACACTGTTATTAGGAGCCGCGCAGTCCGTGGCACTTCTGCACCAGGAAGCTGCTCCCATCCAGTTGCAGAGACACACCAAGGACACTTTAAGGACATGGCCCTGGATTGTACACCCACCTGTGATGGGTGGCCTTATTGGTACTGTGGGGTAGGAGGCTAGAGGTGGGTCTCCAGTTAACTCCCTGGGCAGGGTGCTCAGGGAAACATTGTGAAGGGCACCTTGGTAATTATTGTCATTTTGGTATAACTTGTGCCTTTGTAAATCAGTTGCTGTAGTCTGTACTGTTTCTGTTTCTACTTGTACCTGACTCCTCACACAGAAGATATCTATCATATAGATTGTGAGGTAAGCAACAATCTAAAGGGGTAGAATGTAGGGAAAACAGCTATGTTAGGTTTGCTCACTTGTACTTTGCATGATTGTGTGTATGCACGTGGTAGAGTCATGTGTATGTAACTTATGTAAGGCTATGGGTGCTTTCCCTCAGCTCAGATAGCTTGCCCACCGCTATGAGGGGCTGTTTTGCTGTTTGTTTGCCTGCTGCCATGAGAAGTGGTTTTTCCCTGCCTGTTTGCTCCCCTGCCATTGGGAGAATGTAATAAACAGGAACAGTCCAATGCTTTCCAGCTCTGCAGTTTCTCTACCATCTGCCCAAATCCAATGGGAACCTGCCTGGCCTCGGCCACCGGCATTACAACCTCACCGTGCCTCAGTGCTCTCCTCTATAAAGTGCATTGGTAAACAGTACCTGCTTCATGGGTTGCTGTACAGAATAATGACTTACTATGCACTAAAGCAATTAGAACATTGTGTGCACATAGTGCTGAACAAGTGTTGGCTATTATTGTTAACCATCTTGATAGTCTGGATAGGGCTCTGGCTGAAATACAAACTTTGGCTGGCATACTACAGTGATCATGAATCAGGGTCATGGTGCACAAGGCATTCAGCCGGTAATAGCTGAAATCAAGTCATCAGTAAGGGGGCAAGGAGGAAAACAAAGACAGTGGAATTACACGGGGTGATTACCAGCCATATTTGTATGTTTAAAGCCCTGTTACCTACATTATCTTCATTAGTAATGAGGAGGAAAAAGAAAAGAAGCTTTTGATGAAAAAAGACCTGTGTCGAAGGGATATCCACTTCCTGTTTGTCTTCCTCTCCCCTATTGGATTGTGGTGTGTGCAGTGGTCAAATATATCAGACGCATGAGTGTATTACATTGTTAGAGAGCCTGTGACCACAAAGAGTTGTTTTCTGGGAACACCAGCTGAATACTTGAAACTAAACAGAGTTGGCCTCTTTTAACCCACCCGATTCCCCAAATCTTCATTACCTGCTTATATGTCTCCTCTTTTAAATAAACAAACAAAAAAACTACATAATTTTAATTATTTATGAGTTGTGGTTGCTGTTACTGTTTTTAGGACTACGCTTTTTAAAAAAAATGTACATAAGAATTGGCTTTCCTTCCTTGGGCCAAAATACTTGTTCTATCACACAATTAAAGCAGAATAGAGTCTTTTTGTTTTCTTCTTTTCCAAGTGAAAGGAGAGGAGATAGAGACAAACTCCCGCATGTGCCCAACTGGGATCCACCAAGCAACCCGTCTGGGGCAGATGCTCTACCCATCTGGGGCCATGCTTGCAACCAAGCTATTTTTAGTGTCTGAGGTGGAGGCTCCACAGAGCTGTCCTCAGAGCCAATGTGCTCAAATCAATCAAGCCATAGCTGTGGGAAGGGAAGAAAGAGAGAGAGAGCAGAAGAAGGGTGAGGAGGAGGGGGAGGAGTGAAGAAGCAGATAGTCATTTCTCCTGTGTGTCTTGATTGGCAATCAAACCTGAGATATCCACACACCAAGCTGATGCTCTACCACTGAGCAAACTGGCCAGAGCCAAAATAGAGTCTTTTAATATAGGAATAAAATAACTCCACTGTGTTTCTATTAGCCAGTTTCACTCTTTAGGGCATGGGTATCTGAAGTACCCAGCTACCTCTGATTTAATCATTTCACCTGTCCCTATGTTTTTAAATGTGTACAGAATCAACCTGTGCAAGAACTGGCTCAAATCATTCAGACCTATTGCTACAAATGTCTGCTAGAGATGACCATAATCAAATGTTGTTATCTGTCCACTTGGCCAAAAACAAAAGGCTCTTATTTGCATCAACATTAATATGTATTAGACTGTTGTTCTTTGCATGGGACCAACCACAAAATGAACTTGCTGCTGGTGGGACAGAGGAGAGAATGTTTCAGGATTCTACATACATATCCCCAAAAACATCTTCTGAAAACTCTCAAGGGATGACCTCTTCAATAACTGCTAAGTTTAGGGAAACAAGAGAATCTATTCATTTCTCTTCCACCTGAGTAATAAACTTTGGGAATTAAAGAATTAAGGAATATGTCCCCAAATCTGGCTCTACCTGATGATCTGGACAATCACACTATTGCTCTCTCAGGATAATAGTACTACCTGCCCTCCAGATAGAATATTAAGTACATTGTATGATCAAAGACTTTGCAAACATTATTTCATATGATCTTCACATCTTTTGGCTTACAGCCCAGAGAGTTTAGGCAAATCTCAAGCTTCACAGTTAGTAAGTGAAAGAAGCAGAAGTCCAAGCTCTTCAAGCTTTTATAAAAAGTCTCTGTAGAAAACTTTAGAAAATGGAAGCTCAAACATTACCCTCTGATGTGAAAACATTCCTTTCTCCTTCATATATTAGTTACCAAGTGCAGAAAGGCCTCACTCCTGTTGGCCTCACCTTTCTTAGCAGGTCTTGACCAGAGTGTATAGTCTGACTGTGAGCACACAGAATTTCAAGAGTGAGAAGCTAAAATACTGAAAACCAGAACTATTTAACAGAATAAAAACTCGCCAATAACCACTGCATAGTCACACACAATTCACTGAAGCATGATCTATGTATATTGCACAGATAAGAGAAGATGTTCTTTAAAATTACATGTCTTAACTTAGAACTATTAAAAAGTGTGCTGTAATATTCAGGACTTAGCAGTTTATTCTTATGGACAAAAAAAAACAGAGTTTATGCCAGCATGTATCTTATTTTTAAATAATGTGTCCCTTGATGCCATCTTTGGGTGCTCACATATAAAGAATTAGATGCCAAGAAACAGCGTCTCCTGAGAGCAGGTGATCATGAGGATAACTCTGCTTTCAGGTGGGGCCCTGTGACCAGGTGGGCACTAAGGAGCAGAGGAAGTCCACAGCACTAGATACCACAGCAAAGCCTTCCACCTCTTGTCCATCAGTCCAGAATTATTTTCATGAGGGCAGATAGCCAAGATCAACCACAGGAATAAAACAGGGGCAGATAAGATGTTGAGAAAATGATAGGAACACACACTTTGCAAACAACTGGATTCAAGAGAACATGTGTAGTATAAACATTGGGGGAATGCCATCTGCCTACTCCAAACATGAAGTTAAAAGAGGAAGAAAGCAGTGTCTTGTGTTATTAAAAAGCTGGGGTGCTGTAGGGTGGGAAGAACGATCTTTTCCCAGCTTTATTGATATATAATTGACATGTAACATTATGTAAGTATAAGGTATACAATGTATTCATATATATACATATAAATGATTACCACAATAGCATTAGTAAACACCTTAATCACTTCATACAATTACTTACCTTTTTTGGTGTTAAGAATATTTAAGGTCTACTTTCTTAGTAATTTTCAAGTATATAATACAGTATTAACTATAATCACTATGCTGTACACAGAATCCTAGAAATTATTCATCTTATAAATGCTATCTCTCTCTTTTTAGTTGTTCTTGGGTTTTCAGAGCAATAGGGGCAAGGGAAGTTTCCTTTTGTAGCACAACATCGCCATCTTATGGACAAAACTTGTATGGTGCAAAGTTTCTCTAAAGTGAGCATTTCCTAACAGCCTCTGCCAGGAGCTTTTTGTGTTGACCTAAACAGTCCAACTCTGCATCTTCAATGTCCACTATTTCCAGAGGTGGTCCAGAGAGAACTCTTCCAATTTTAAAGTCAAATATTTAAGGCAAAAACCTGAGCCTCATGGCATTTCCACCTAGTTCTTAAGATTAAAAAGTCTTTTTGGAATTTTGAATTTCAGATGGGGGTCTGATCACTAGCATTAGTTTCACACTGAAAACTCCCACTGAAGTGTACTCCACAGAAACATTCATTCTTGCTTATAGAAAAAAGTAAACTGTACTACAGTTAGCAAGATGAAACCATTGCAAAGAAAAAGACTCCTTCCATCCTCATCACCCTTATGAGCCAAATTTGAGTTCTATTGTTTCCTAATTTTAAATTTTATTGGAATATTTCCAGTAGTCTCTGGTGTGCCTCCATGCTGTTGTTGTTCAGTGCTTTATTTTAAAATAACTGTGTAAAGGCCCTGAATCAAGGCCAATGGTTTATAGTAGCTGTTGGTTTCAAACAGGAACCAAAAGCAACGTCTTCCTATAGTCTGTTGGTCATTCAGGACCTCAATGGGAATGGCCAATTAATTCAGTTGGAAGAAACATAGTCTATAGAAAAAATAAATAAATAAAATAAAATAACTATGTAAAAATTTATTTTGGAAGTGTGGGATATCTTGGGTATGTTTCTCCAAATCAAGGCTTAAATACAGAAAGTATTTTTTAAATGAAATTGTGTGTATTTAAGGACAATAATTACCACCATTAAGCTAATTAAGGTGTGTCTATATCTTCACATAGTTGGCTTTGTGTGTATTGGTGTGTGGTGACAGCATCTGAAATCTGCTCTCTCAGCAAACTTTCAGTATGCAATATGGCGTTATTAGCTATTGTCATCATGCTGTACATAAGGTCTCTAGATAGGTTCTTCCTACATAACTGCAACTTTGCCCCTTCACCAGCATGTCCACATTTCCCCCATCTCCCTGCCCCTGGTGAACACTGTCTCAATCTCTGCTTCTCTGAGCTTGACTATGTTAGATTTCACATATAAATGAGATCATGCAGTCTTTTCTTTCTGTGCCTGGCTTATTTCATTTACCATAATGTCCTCATGTTGGAAAGGATAGGATTTTCCTCCTTTTCAAAGGTTAATATATATAATTTAAATTATTCACTTATCCATAGACATTATTTTCATGTCTTAGCTGTTGTAATTAATGCTGCTACCAACATGGGAGTGCAGATATCTCTTCAAGGTACTAGCTTTACTTCCATTGGATATATACCCAGAAGTGGGATTGTTTCCAAACTCAAGAGGTTCGCCACTTGGGATAGTCTATTAAAAATGAGATGTGATTGTCACAAAGTAGTTTTATTCACTTGCAGCAAGTAAGGGAGATGAGATTCATATTCTAAGCTCTATTTCCCCCAAGAGAGGCTTAGCTATTGCTTATATACACTGTTTGGTGAATTACATGTTGATTTCTTCTTCGCAGTTGGCTACTTTTATCTGGTTGAGTTTCTGTCAGCTCATCCAGCTTAAACCCAATAGCAAAATACTGTGCTACATTTTAACATTTAGCAAGAAATAACATTTAGAACTGCCAAGACCTTGAGACCCTTGTCCTATCTAACAGGTAGCTAAATCATAAGGTAATTTATTTTTAATTTTTGAAGTTTTCCAAAGTGGCATTTCCCACCAAAAGTACACCAGAGTTCCCCTTTCTCCACATCATTATCAACATTTGTTCTTTCTTATTTTCTTAATAACTGTCCTGGCAGGTGTGAGGTGGTATCTCCTTGTAGTTTGGGTTTACATTGGGAAAAGTAAATTTTTAAAATGAGTCTTGGCATTCACTCAACAACATTGTTGCACTCCTACTATGTAACAACCACATAGGTCTAGAGATACAAATATAAGCCAAAACAAAGACCTGGATCCTACCCTTAGGAAAAGGATGTGGATGATCCCATTCACAATTTAAATCTGGCCAATAATTTTCTACTTAAATTGCAAGAAATAGCTTAGGTGAAACTGTAGTGTCTTGTAAAGGTCTGGTTCTTCAGGACCTCAGATGTGGGGGTTCAAGGTAGACAGAAATAAAATTATTTGGTGTATGAGAGGGTCGCTTGTGCCTTTGAATTACTTCAGTGCTTCTCTTATTCTAACTGGTTTTGTATCCAGTCTCTCTTCTCCTGGCTTGTTGAGCCTAGAGAAGTGAGTACAATGGGAAGTAGCTACAGCAGTGGAAGCTCAGGGTCTCCCACATCAGGGCTTTCAGCAGGCTCATCAGTCCTCCCTCACTGTGGGAATCTCTCCATCTACATACAGACATGTCATTTCTCCCATTTTTTAAAAGACATTTCTCTCACAAGCCCCATATTCTTACCACCTATCCCAATTCTCTGCTCATCTCTGCTGCAGAATTTTCAGCAGAGGTGCTTATAGTCACTGTCCTCACTTCCTCCATTGAATTCACTCTACTAGCTGCTCCTCCTCCACCACCCACTGAGGCCCCAGCACCTTTGCAACGACACCTGACATAGACAATCAGGTCACTCTGAAACTAGGAATAAATATGCTGTATTATTAATTTACTGATATTAGTCTTACAATCCATAAAATAGAGCTACATAAGAATGTACTAACAAAGTAAGCTTATAAAAGAATTTCTGCAAAATATTAAATCCAGTTTGTTGCTCTTATAGCTATGATTCAATATTACTAGTTTAAGCCCTGGCCAGTGGCACAGTGGATAGAGTGTTATCCTGGAGCAATATGTTGTTTGTTTGATCTTGAGGTTGCCAGCTCAATCCTGAGTGCACTGGCTCAACCCTGAGATCACCAGTTTGAGCCCTGGTCAGGGCATGTATGTGAAGCAATCAATGAGTGCACAACTAAATGGTACAAAGAGTTGGTGCTTCTCTCTCTCTCTCTCTCTCTCTCTCTCTCTCCTTCTCTCTCTCTCTCTCCCTCTCCCTCTCTCCCTTCCTCTCCCTTTCACTCTCTCAAAAGATTATTACTAATTTAGTGATCACAGTTATGTATTCTGTAACCAAAATTATATAATCAATCCTGTGCTTTCACTTATGGCCAGGCTCTTATTACACTTTTAAGGCCTGTTCCCCTGTAGCTGATGCACATCAAGGGTTAACATCTGAGCAAGATGTTACCACAAGCAGGAGCTACACCTTGGCCTCTCCCGCCTTCTTCTGCTTTCATTATGCTGAGGCTTGTACTTCTGATTCTCGCTCAAGGCCAAGAGGACAACCTGACTGTGGTAATCTGTGGACACTTGTCACATGAAACAAAAACTGCTAATTTTGAGTTACTGGCTAGCTTCAGTTCCTATAACAACAAAAGAAACAAACTCCAAACTTCCATCAGTGGAGTGCCAGCTCCAAAAGATATGTGGCCTTCCATCAGTTATCTGAACACACAGCCCTGGCTTGCATATAGATCCCTCAAGTAAAGAACTCTCAACTCCTTCTTTTCAATTCCTTACTCTATTTTTTTTTAAATTCCCCTCCTTCTCTCTCAATATAAAATCCCCTGCATGCACCAAAAGAGTAAGATAGGTTTTTGAGGATGAGAGTCCTCTGATCTTCTCAGGTGGCTGGAACTTGAGTAAACCTCTTTCATTTTCAACAGCACCTGTGTCATGTAATTGACAAGCAGCCAGACCTGCGGGTCATTTCCGTGGTTTCAGCTACCTTCTAGAACCTAGCTTCTTCTGGTTTCCCTCCCACCTCACTCACTCCTCCCACAGGAACCTTTTTTTTTTTATCTTTCTAATCAATCAGTTTTGGAGAACATCAGGGATCAGTCCCCACCCACCCATCCCACCCAGGCCCAGGCCTTTAGGACAATAGATAGGCTAATGACACCCAAACGCCTCTTTCCTAAACACCACCTGCCTCTCTGAACCTCTATCAGTCTGTCTAATGGACGATACAAAATATAGAATAGCAAAATCAAACTCCCAGTCTTGCCCACAAAACGTGCACCTCCCTCAGACTCTTACTCACAGTGCAGCAACCCTTCGCTCCCACCTGCTTCAAGCCAAAAGCCTCAGAGTCAACTTCCACATCTCTCTTTCTCTTACACATCACATCTAATCCATCAAAAAATTCTTCTGACTTAATTCTCAAAACAGATCTGGAGATGACGTCAGAGTAATGGCGCGGTAGGAAGTGATACTGATAAATCTCCCCCAAAACTCAACAAGATCTTCAACCAGAAACAGAAAAACCTATCCTTGGAGCCTCCAGATGTTTCACAATACACCTGAAGGTATGGCCAAGCGAAAAATTGGCTAAATATATAATCAAACCCCGAAGGAAATAGGGAGTAAGAAGTGTTCCGCCTTCCTCACTAACCTAAATAAGGCTGCTTTCACTGGGAACTGAGAATATAGAAACTAAGGCAGGCAAAGGGGGTGAATAGATCCAGGCCGTGGCATAAATGGCCGAACCAGGCTGTGGCACGGAGATCCAAGCCAAGGAAAAACTGTGCCTGGGCAACCCAGGCAATACAAGATAAGACTTGTGCCAAACCCAGATAAAGAAAGACAAGTAGGGCAGCCATTCACCACGATCTCCTGGTCAGCATGCGCAGATAGTGGGTGAGAGATTCCTTCAAAAGCCCCGGGAGTGGGAGCCTGTGTTATCCCACAGAGGGGCAGAGTCAGAGGCCTTTGTGTGGGCGGCCAAAAGTGGAATCTCCGGGCCACCCCAGCACCCTGAAAAGGCTGTGCATGGGGAGGGAGCAAGAGCCAATTCCAATGCTGGAACTTTTCCATGCAGATGGGGGTTTCACTCAGAGTGTGAGACTGCTGGCCTGATATCCTGGTCTGCGCACAGACAGTGAGCGAGAGTTTCCTCCAAGCGCCCCGGGAGTGGGCAACCGCCCGTGTTACCCGACAGAGTGGCAGAGCCAGAGATCTTTGAGTGGGCGGAAGCCCTGCCTGATTATGCTAGCAGCTCTGACTGACTGAGCCTTACCCAGAGCCCTGTGCTGAGTGGGAATAGGGTGGGGAGTTGCCAGCTCTTTGAGCCTCTTACTATCCAGGCAGAGGCAGCAGCAACCCCATAGCTGGATTATCAGGCTACTAATTGAGGAAGGAAAGACTAGGAGAGAGGCTCCAGGAACATGGACTCTCTCACTGTCGGAGCCTATAAATGCTAATGAGCCTCGACTACCAATGAGACTAAAGCACAATACATGATATCGCCATAGAGACTTATCAACTGCAAACCTCTACCTGAGCGTGCCAAAGGGGCAGAACCCAGGGAGTCACCAACCAGGAAGAGGGAGAGAAAAGAAAAAGCAAGAAGATAACCTCTCAAAATCAAGAATAATACACAGACTTTATAACCTATCCTATTTTATTATATTTGTTTGTTTGTTTCTCTTATCTTCATTCTTGATTATTTTTTTTTCTTTCCTCCTCCAACATGGTCGTTTAACTCTCTGCCAGTCTTATTCTCTCCTCTCCTTGAACTACACTATCCATAAGTGTTACATCTCCCATTATCTTTTCTTTCCTCTTACTTTCTCACTATGAGGGTTGTACTCCAAAACCCTTAACTCTCTGTCTCTCTCCTCTTTTTTCTTCTTTTAGTGGTACCCTCTTTCTCTCTCTCTCTCTCTTTCTTTTCTCCCTCTATATTAGTTTCTTCCTTTCCCCTTTACATCTCCTCTCATTCAAACCTCAATAACAAACAAATTATCTTATCTGGGACTCAAACTTATGTTTGTGGCATTTTGGGGGGTTTTTACTTCACCTTTTTAACTCACTAGCAGTGCTCCCATCGCTGGCTCTCCATTTTATCTACTTCTTGTTCCACTAAATACAATAGTAATTTTTTAATTTGTCCCCCCATTTTCCTGTTTCCCTCTTATTCCTCTCATCATAACTCTTAGTCAACCAACACCTAAAAGCAAATCATTTTATTCTTGACCCAAATTTTTTCCTTATTTGCTTTTTGTGGGTCCATATCCCCTTTATATTTCTTTTCTTTTCTTTTTTTTTTTTTTGCCCCTTTATTAATTCTCCCCAATTCAGGCTGTCCATTACAGGCATTGTTTGTTCTATTTAGTACAATATAATTCAGAGTTCACCACAAGATTTTCTCAAGAAAGAGGGGAGAGGAGAGGAGATGAAAAAAGGAGGGGAGGAATAATTTCCTTTAATTTTTATTTAATTTTATTTTTCTATATTTAATTATTAATTTAAAAAAAACAACTGTTTTTGATTTTTTAACTTTTTATTCTTTATTAAATCTCATTAATACTGTCAACAAAACTACCCTCAGATGCCATTAAGGAAGAGAAAATTAAATATCATAAATACAAAAGAAAGAGAGGTAACACAAATACCTGAGGAAAAATCTATGGAGAAAAAATTTAATATATTGGAAACTTTGGAGTTAATGACAGAGAATTTAAAATAGAAATCCTAAAAATACTCAGAGATATACAAGAAAACAGAGAAAGGCAATTTAGGGAGCTCAGAAAACAACTCAATGAACACAAAGAATATATTTCCAAGGAAATTGAAACTATAACAACAAATCAAAAAGAGATGAAAAACTCAATTCACGAGCTGAAAAATGAGATACAAGCTTAGCTAATAGAACAGGCCAGATAGAAGGTAGGATTAGTGAAATAGAAGACAAGCAATGTGAGGCACAACAGAGAGAAGAAGAAAGAAACTCAAAAATTTTAAAAAATGAGACAGCCCTACAGGAATTATCTGACTCCATTAAAAAGAATAACATAAGAATAACAGGTATATCAGAGGGAGAAGACAGAGAAAATGGAATGGAGAACATACTCAAACAAATAATAGATGAGAAATTCCCAAGCCTGTGGAAAGAACTAAAGCCTCAAGTTCAAGAAGCAAACAGAACTCCGAGTTTTCTTAACCCCAACAAACCTACTCCAAGGCACATTATAATGAAATTGGCACAAATCAATGGCAAAGAAAAAATTCTCAAGACAGCCAGGGAAAAGAAGAATATAACATATAAAGAAAGGCTCATTAGATTATCATCTGATTTCTCAACAGAAACTCTACAAGCTAGAAGAGAGTGGATGCCAATATTTAAAGTCCTGAAAGAGAGGAACTTTCAGCCACGAATACTATTCCCATCAAAGCTATCCTTCAAATATGAAGGAGATATAAAAACATTCACAGATACAGAAAAGATGAGGGAATTTATCATCAGAAAACCCCCACTTCAGGAATTACTAAAGGGGGTTCTCCAATCAGATACAAAGAACAAAAGAAAAACAAAGCCACAAGTAAAAGCTCCAAGAAGAACACAATAAAACCAAATTTAAATTGTGACAACAACAAAAAGAAAGGGGAGGAGAGGATGGAGATTAACAGTAGCAAAGGACAATGGAGTGCAAAATTACTCACAAAATAGTGCACTACAATGAACAGGGTAGGAACACTTTTCATTACTCAAAGTTAACCACCATTGAAAAAACCACCGCAAAAGCACATGATTTAAAAAAGATAGCAACAGAGGAAAGATGTATGGAATACAACCAAATAAAAACAAAAGATAGAAAGATGAAAGAGAAGGATCAAACAAGACACAAAACTAACAGAAAGCAATGTATAAAATGGCAATAGGGAACTCACAAGTGTCAATATTTACACTAAATGTAAATGGATTAAACTCACCAATAAAAAGGCACAGAGTAGCAGAATGGATTGAAAAAGAAAATCCAACTGTATGCTGCCTACAAGAAACTCATCTAAGTAACAAGGATAAAAACAAATTCAAAGTGAAAGGCTGGAAAACAATACTCCAAGCAAATATCCAAAATAAGCAGGCATAGCAATACTCATATCTGATAATGCTGACTACAAGACAGCAAAAGTACTCAGAGACAAAAATGGCCATTTCATAATGGCTAAGGGGACACTAAATCAAGAAGACATAACAACTTTTTTTTTGTATTTTTCTGAAGCTGAAAACAGGGAGAGACAGTCAGACAGACTCCCGCATGTGCCCAACCGGGATCCACCCGGCACGCCCACCAGGGGGTGACGCTCTGCCCACCAGGGAGCAATGCTGTGCTCCTCCGGGGTGTTGCTCTGTTGTGACCAGAGCCACTCTAGCGCCTGAGGCAGAGGACAAGGAGCCATCCCCAGTGCCTGGGCCATCTTTCCTCCAATGGAGCCTCAACTATGGGAGGGGAAGAGAGAGAGAGAGAGGAAGGAGAGGGGGAGGGGTGAAGAAGCAGATGGGTGCTTCTCCTATGTGCCCTGGTTGGGAATCGAACCCGGGACTTCTGCATGTCAGGCCGACGCTCTACCACTGAGCAAACGAGCCAGGGGAAGACATGACAACTTTTTTTTTTTTTTGTATTTTTCTGAAGCTGGAAACAGGGAGAGACAGTCAGACAAACTCCCGCATGCGCCCGACCGGGATCTACCTGGCACGCCCAACAAAGGTGATGCTCTGCCTAACCAGGGGGCGATGGTCTGCCCCTCTGGGACCTCGCTCTTTTGCGGGGTGTTGCTCTTTTGCGGGGCATCACTCTGCCGCGACCAGAGCCACTCTAGCGCCTGGGGCAGAGGCCAAGGAGCCATCCCCAGTGCCCGGGCCATCTTTGCTCCAATGGAACCTTGGCTGCGGGAGGGGAAGAGAGAGACAGAGAGGAAGGAGCTGGGGTGGAGAAGCAAATGGGCACTTCTCCTATGTGCTCTGGCCGGGAATCAATCCCTGGTCCCCCACATGCCAGGCCGACGCTCTACCACTGAGCCAACTGGCCAGGGCAAAACATAACAACTTTTAATATATATATACCAAACCAAGGAACACCAAAATATATAAGACAGCTACTTATTGACCTTAAAACAAAAACTGACAAAAATACAATCATACTTGGAGACCTCAATACACCACAGACGGCACTAGATTGGTCATCCAAACAGAGAATCAACAAAGATATAGTGGCCTTAAACAAAACACTAGAGCATCTGGATATGATAGACATCTACATGACATTTCATCCCAAAGTGACTGAGTATACATTTTTCTCCAATGTACATGGATCATTCTGAAGAATTAACCGTATTTTGGGCCACAAAAACAACATCAGGAAATTCAGAAAAATTGAAGTTGCAACAAGCATATTTTCTGATCATAAAGCCTTGAAAATAGAATTCAACTGCAAAAAAGAAGGAAAAAATCCTACAAACATGTGAAAACTAAACAACATACTTTTAAAAAATGAATGGGTCAAAGAAGAAATAAGTACAGAGATCAAAAGATATATACAGACAAATGAAAATGACAATACTACATATCAGAATCTATGGGATGCAGCAAAAGCAGTGATAAGAGGGAAGTTCATATCACTTCAGGCATATATGAACAAACAAGAGAGAGCCTAAGCGAACCACTTAACTTCACACCTTAAGAAACTACAAAAAGAAGAACAAAGACAACCCAAAACCAGCCGAAGAAAGGAGATAATAAAAATCAGAGCAGAAATAAATGAAATAGAGAACAGAAAAACTATAGAAAAAATTAATAGAACAAGGAGCTGGTTCTTTGAAAAGATCAACAAAATTGACAAACCCTTGGCAAGACTTACCAAGGAAAAAAGAGAAAGAACTCATATAAACAAAATCCAAAATGAAAGAGGAGAAATCACCACGGACACCGTAGATATACAAAGAATTATTGTAGAATACTATGAAAAACTTTATGCCACTAAATTCAATAACCTAGAAGAAATGGATAAATTCCTAGAACAATACAACCTTCCTAGACTGAGTCAAGTAGAAGCAGAAAGCCTAAACAGGCCTATTAGTAGAGAAGAAATAGTAAAAACCATTAAAAAACCTCCCCAAAAATAAAAGTCCAGGCCCAGATGGCTATACCAGCAAATTCTATCTAACATTCAAAGAAGACTTGGTTCCTATTCTACTGAAAGTCTTCCAAAAAATTGAAGAAGAAGCAATACTTCCAAACACATTTTATGAAGCCAACATAACCCTCATACCAAAACCTGGCAAGGATGGCACAAAAAAAGAAAACTACAGACCAATATCTCTAATGAATACAGATGCTAAAATACTAAACAAAATACTGGCAAATCGAATACAACAACATATTAAAAAAATAATACATCACGATCAAGTGGGATTCATCCCAGAATCTCAAGGATGGTTCAACATACGTAAAACGGTTAACGTAATACACCATATCAACAAAACAAAGAACAAAAACCACATAATCTTATCAATAGATGCAGAAAAGGCTTTTGATAAAATACAACACAATTTTATGTTTAAGACTCTCAACAAACTGGGTATAGAAGGAAAATATCTCAACATGATAAAGGCCATATATAATAAACCATCAGCTAACATAATGTTAAATGGCACAAAACTGAAGGCTTTCCCCCTTAAATCAGGAACAAGACAGGGTTGCCCACCCTCTCCACTCTTATTTAATGCGGAACTAGAGGTTCTAGCGCCAGAGCAATCAGACAAGACAAAGAAATAAATGGCTTCCATATCAGAAAAGAAGAAGTAAAGATATTACTATTTGCAGATGATATGATCCTATACATCGAAAACCCCAAAGAATCCACAAAAAGACTACTAGAAACAATAAGCCAATACAGTAAGGTCGCAGGATACAAAATCAACATACAGAAGTCAATAGCCTTTCTATATGCCAACAATGAAACAACTGAGAACGAACTCAAAAGAATAATCCCTTTCACGATTGCAACAAAAAAATAAAATACCTAGGAATAAACAGAACAAAGAATGTAAAGGACTTATATAATGAAAACTATAAACCATTGTTAAGGGAAATCAAAAAAGATATAATGAGATGGAAGAATATTCCTTGTTCTTGGTTAGGAAGAATAAATATAATCAAAATGGCCATATTACCCAAAGCAATATACAAATTTAATGCAATTCCCATCAAAATTCCTATGACACTTTTTAAAGAAATGGAGAAAAAAATCATCAGATTTATATGGAACTATAAAAAACCCCGAATAGCCAAAGCAATCCTAAAGAAAAAGAATGAAGCTGGGGGTATTACAATACCTGACTTCAAACTATATTATAAAGCCACGACAATCAAAACAGCATGGTATTGGCAGAAAAATAGACACTCAGACCAATGGAACAGAATAGACAACCCAGAAATAAAACCACATATATATAGTTAAATAATTTTTTATAAAGGGGCCAAAAACACACAATGGAGAAAAGAAAGCCTCTTCAATAAATGGTGCTGGGAAAACTGGAAAGCCACATGCAAAAGAATGAAACTGGACTACAGTCTGTCCCCCTGTACTAAAATTAACTCAAAATGGATCAAAGATCTAAACATATGACCTGAAACAATAAAGTACATAGAAGAAGACATAGGTACTAAACTCATGGACCTGGGTTTTAAAGAGCATTTTATGAATTTGACTCCAATGGCAAGAGAAGTGAAGGCAAAAATTAATGAATGGGACTGCATCAGACTAAGAAGTTTTGCTCAGTAAGAGAAACTGATAACAAAATAAACAGAAAGCCAACTAAATGGGAAATGATATTTTCAAACAACTGCTCAGATAAGGGCCTAATATCCAAAATATACAGAGAACTCATAAAACTCAACAACAAAAAAACAAACAATCCAATAAAAAAAATGGGAAGAGGACATGAACAGACACTTCTCCCAGGAAGAAATACAAATGGCCAACAGAAATATGAAAGGATGCTCATCTTCTTTAGTTATTAGAGAAATGCAAATCAAAACTGCAATGAGATACCACCTCACACCTGTTAGATTAGCTATTATTAACAAGACAGGTAATAGCAAATGTTGGAGAGGCTGTGGAGAAAAAGGAACCCTCATCCACTGTTGGTGGGAATGTAAAGTAATACAACCATTATGGAAGAAAGTATGGTGGTACCTCAAAAAACTGAAAATAGTCGGCCTGGCGTGCGGGGGACCCAGGTTCGATTCCTGGCCAGGGCACATAGGAGAAGCGCCCATTTGCTTCTCCACCCCCCACCCCCTTCTTCCTCTCTGTCTCTCTTTTACCCTCCCGCAGCCGAGGCTCCATTGGAGCAAAGATGGCCCGGGCGCTGGGGATGGCGCCTTGGCCTGTGCCCCAGGCGCTAGAGTGGCTCTGGTCGTGGCAGAGCGATGCCCCGGAGGGGCAGAGCATCGCCCCTGGTGGGCGTGCCGGGTGGATCCCGGTCGGGCGCATGCAGGAGTCTGTCTGACTGTCTCTCCCCTTTTCCAGCTTCAGAAAGAAAAAAAAACAACTGAAAATAGAACTACCTTATGTCCCAGCAATCCCTCTACTGGGTATATTCCCCAAAAACTCAGAAATATTGATACATAAAGACACATGCAGCCCCATGTTTATTGCAGCATTGTTCACAGTGGCCAGGACAACGACACAACCAAAAAGCCCGTCAATAGATGACTGGATAAAGAAGATGTAGCACATATACACTATGGAATACTACTCAGCCATAAGAAATGTTGACAGCGGATCATTACAGCAAAATGGTGGGATCCTGATAACATTATACGAAGTGAAATAAATAAATCAGAAATAACCAGGAACTGCATTATTCCATACGTAGGTGGGACATAAAAGTGAGACTAAGAGACATTGATAAGAGTGTGGTGGTTACGGGGGGAGGGGGAAAAGGGAGAGGAAAAGGGGGAGGGGAGGGGCACAAAGAAAATTAGATAGAAGGTGACAGAGGACAATCTGACTTTGGGTGGTGGGTATGCACCATAATTGAACAACAAGATAACCTGGACATATTATCTTTGAATATATGTATCCTGATTTATTGATGTCGCCTCATTAAAAAATAAAATTATTAAAAAAAAAACAGATCTGAATCCAACTGCTTTTCACCATCACCATCCTGGCCCAAGGAACCATGATCTCTCACCTGGGTTATCACCAAGTCTGTCCTTCTGGTCTCCCAGTTCCTTTGTAATGTATTCTCAACACTGCAGCCAAATCCTATCACCTCCTTGTTCAAACCATCCAATGGCTTCTTGTCTTATGCTGGCAAATCCAGAGCCCTTGCTTTACCTTTAAGGTCCAACAGGAGAGGTCCCTGAGCACCACCTCTCAGCTTTCCCTACATCTTCTCTTTGTCTTCATCCCCCTTCATCCTCCATTCACCTGCCTCCCAGCTTCATTTGCCTCTGTGCTATTCCTCCACACATCTATGCACACCTGTCGCCAGGGAACACTGTCTTCATGTGTGTCCAGCTTATGCCCTTACTAACTCCAGGCCCTTGCAGAGCTTCCCTGACCACCGCCTTCCCACCATTTTCTGCTTGATCCTTTTCCCTAGAAGGTTTTGCATGCTGTGTTTTTATTTTAGTGTTGTTCTCTTCTGCTAGAATGTAACATGTACTTTCATGGAAGAGACTTTTATTTCTCTTGTTCACTGCTGTCTCTCCAGTAATGGGGAGGGTCCCTGGTTCCTTCTAGAGACTTGATCAAAATGGATCAAAGTCCTAAATATGAGATCTAAAACTACAATGTAGAAAAAAGACACAGGTATTAAACTTATGGACCTTGTTTCAGAGAGAATTTTATGAAATTGACCCCAAAGCAAGGAAAGTAAAAACCAAAAATAAATAAATGGAACTATGTCAGATTAGAAAGCTTCTGCACAACAAAAAAAAGCATTAAACAACCAAACAAAACAGCAAACAACCAAATGGTAGAAGATATTCACAAACAATACCTCTGATATGGAGCTAATATCCAAACTATATAAAGAACGCTTACAACTCAACAACAAAAACAAACTACCTAACCTAAAAAAATGGCAGAGGACCTGAAGAGACACTTTTCCCAAAAATACAAACAAATGACCAACAGATATGTGAAAATATTCTCCACTTGATTAACTATAAGGGAAATGCAAATCAAAACCATGAGATACCACCCACACTGTTAGAATGGCTTTTATCAACAAGACAGGTAATAACAAGTGTTGGAGAGGCTGTGGAGGAAAAGGAACCCTCATTTACTGCTGGTGGGAATGCTGTTGGTAGAACCTCTGTGGAGAAAGAAGATTGTGGAAGTTTCTCAAATAGTTAAGAATAGAGCTACTACATGACCCAGCAATCCCTCTTCTGGGTATCTACCTGAAAATTTTGAAAATATTTATTTGAAAAGATATGTATACACCCTTATGTTCATTGCAGGATTACTCATGATGGCCAAGACATGGCAACAATAATCAATGCATAACTGGATAAAGGCATGGTACATATTTACAATGGAATACTACTCAGCCATAAGAAAGGATGAAATACTGCCTTTGCAACAACATAGATGGATCTTGAGAGTGCCAGGCTAAGTGATATAAGTCTGACAGGACAGAAAAGGACAAGAACCGTGTGGAACATAAAACAGAAAGCAACAAATGAACAAACAAACAAAAAACCTCATAGACACAGACAATAGTATGTGGTTACCAGAGGGAAAGGAGAGTCTGGGGAGGTAAAAATGGTAAAGTGGGTCAAATACATGGTGACTGAAGGAGACTAGACTTGTGGTGGTGAACACACAATGCACTATACAGTTGATGTATTACAGAATTGTACACTTTATCCCAGAAGTTTTGAAATGTCATTTTTATTTGTTTTTATATATCTTTTGCTCTCTGTTTTTATTTCTTCTTTGACTCAATAATTTTTAAAAGACTCCACCAAAAACTATTAGAAACAATAAACAAATACAATGAAGTCACAGAATACAAAATCAATATACAAAAAAAAATCTACTCCTTTCTTATATGCCAACAATGAAGCATCAGAAAATTGGAAAAAAATTTCCTTTAAAATTGCAACAACAAAAAGTATCTAGGAATAAGTTTAACAAAGGATGTGAAGAACCTATATACTGAAAACTACAAAGCATTATTAAAAGAAATTGAAAAAGATACAATGAAATGGAAAGATGTTTTATGTTTGTGGATTAGAAAAATCAAGATAGCAAAAATGGTCATATTGCCAAAAACAATATACAGATTTAATGTAATCTTCATTAAAATCCTAATTTTATTTTTCAAAGAAATAGAACAAAAAGAATCATCTGATTAAGATACAACCTCGGTGACGTCACGGAAATGGCGCCATGAGAAGCGCGTCCGACAGCTCTCCCCTAAATCACAACAAATTTATCAACTAGAAACAGAAAAATTTATCCTCGGAGCATTCCGGAGTTCCACACAAACTGAAAGCAAAAGGACTGTTATCACTTGAATCTGAGAGACGAGGGTGTGGAGGAAGCTACCGCAGCGACGCTCATTCAAGCCGCCAGGGAGTGCGCCTGTGGTGAGTCAGCCCATATACTTGGGAACCGCAAGCTGCCGCGAGCGGCCGACCGCGAGCCCCCGCGAGCCCCCGCGAGATGCCGCGAACCCCCGCAAACCGCCACCGCGAGCGGCCGCCACGAGCCGCTGCGCGCGCGCGCCCAGTCCGGTTGAGCACTGCTGACATTCCCAGCGGCCCGCACACTGCGAGTGGGGGTCGCCGGCCACCGGTGCCCGGAGCGCCTCATTCGCGCGCGAGCCTTGGGCATTCCACCGCCCAGGGCGCCCTACTGGCCCGCACACCCAGGGGGCTCCATTATCCTGCGCCTGGTGCGGTCCAGCCGCCAGCGGCGGGGCGAGTGGGAGAGGCTTGGGAGATTCTCTCCGTGGGCGGGGCACCTCACCCAGCCATTCAAGCTAACAATCAAGCATTGGGGGAGGGGCGCGCGCAGGCAGCCTAAAATACCTTCGGAAACACAGCTGCAACCCAATCACTGAAATTAGCTTAACCCATAAAATCTGCGCACCCTCGGTTCTAATTGATAAGATCTCTCTCAGTTCAGCGATCCAAGACAAGAGGCGTGATATTTTTTAGTGCCTCTCGCTAAAGGGGCGGGGGCAACTTCTGATTGATAGAGCCTCCATATTCAGGGATAAACGCTAACAAGAAGGACTTGGCAGATAATAAGGTCTATACTACACTAGTCGTAAGCAGAGACTAGTGCCTCTTCTTCCCTGCAAAAACAGGCTACAAAGTGTGGAAAGCCTGGGTTGAGAGGTCCAACTAAATGATAGGCGCTGAACAGTCACCTTGACAACAATTGACTCCCACCCCCGCCTGATTACACTGGAGGCCCTGACTCTCAGAGCCTTTCCCAAAGCCTTGCACTGAGTGGGGATAGAGTGGGGATTTCCCAGCTCTTTGAGCCTCTTACTCCCCAGGCAGAAGCAGTTGCAGCCTTATAGCTGGATCACCAGGCTGCTAATTCAGAAAGGGGGGACTAGGAGAGAGAATCCAGGAAAGCAAACTCTCTCATCGTTGGACCCTGCAAACGCCAACAAGCCTTTACTTCCAGCAAGACTAAAGCCAATTATATGACATTGCCATAGAATCCCATCAACTGCAAATCCCTACCTAAGAGTGACACAGGGGCAGAGCCTGGGGTACAGAGTCACCGACTAGGAAGAGGGAGAGAAAAGAAAAAGGAAGAAGTTAACCTCTCAAAATCAAGAAAAACCCACAGACTTTACAACTTGATCCACTAATTTTTTTTTTGTTGTTGTTGTTGTTTGTTTCCTCTATCTTTTTGCCTTTATTTCCTCCACCTCAGTCCTTCTATTCTCTGCCCATCTTATGCTTCCCCTTTCTTGAACTACACTACCCATGAGTGTTGCATTTTATTTTTCTTCTTCATCCTCACCCTCCTTTAAGGTTATACTCCAAAACACTTAACTCTCACTCTCTCCTCTTTTGTTTTTTTTTTGTCTTGCTTTATTTTGTTTTTTTCTCCTCCTATTTTATTTCTTCCTTTGTTTTTCTCTTTTTCTTATTTTTTCCTTTCTATTCGTTTTTTCTTTTCTCATTTTACTTTCCTCCCATATAATCCTCAATCACGAACAAATTAGTTAATTTGGGACTCAAGGCATTTTTTTGGCTTTATTTCTCTTTTTTGCTTTTGTTTTTATATTTTTTTTCTCTTGTTTGTTTATTTTTGTGGCATTTTGGGTCCTCCCAACCCAAGGTCTCCATTGTATTTAGTGTTCGCTCCACTTAATACAACAGATTTTTACTTATTATTTTTATTTTTTCTTCTTTATTATTCTTTTTTGGTCCTTTTTTCTGATTTCCTCTTATCCCTCTCATTATATCTCTTAGTTGACCATCACTTACAAGCAAATCATCTTATGCTTGTCTAAGATTTTCTTCCTTTTTTTTTTTTTTTTTTTTTTTGCATTTAGTAGGTCCCTACTCCCTTTTTTTGCCCCTTGAACTCTTCACCCCAAATCAGGCCCTCCATTATAGGCACGATATTTCCCTGAGGAGGGGAGAGGAGGGAAAGAGAAGAGAGAAAAAAGGGGGGAAATAATAAATTATTACTGTTTTTTTTTGTGGGGTGTTTTACCCTTTTTTTTTTCTTTTTACTCTTTATTAATTCTAATTAGTGCTATCAATAAGACCACCCTCAGATGCCAATAAGAAAGAGGAAATCGAATATTATGGATACAAAAGAAAGAGAGGTAACACAAATAGATGTGGAAAAATCTATGAAGAAAAGACTTAACATATTGGAAGCCTTGGAGCTAAATGACAGAGAATTTAAAATAGAAATCTTAAAAATACTCAGAGATATACAAGAAAACACAGAAAGGCAATATAGGGAGATCAGAAAACAACTCAATGAACACAAAGAATATATTACCAAGAAAATTGAAACTATAAAAACAAATCAAACAGAAATGAAAAACTCAATTCACGAGCTGAAAAACGAGGTAACAAGCTTAGCTAACAGAACAGCCCAGATTGAAGATAGGATTAGTGAAATAGAAGACAAACAACTTGAGGCACAACAAAGAGAAGAAGAAAGAGACTCAAAAATAATAAAAAATGAGAAAGCCCTACAGGAATTGTCTGACTCCATCAGAAAGAATAACATAAGAATAATAGGTATATTAGAGGGAGAAGAGAAAGAAAATGGAATGGAGAATATACTCAAACAAATAATAGACGAGAACTTCCCAAGCCTGTGGAAGGAACTAAAGCCTCAAATTCAAGAAGCAAACAAGAACACCAAGTTTTCTTAACCCCAACAAACCCACTCCAAGGCACATCATAATAAAGATGACACAAACCAATGACAAAGAAAAAATTCTCAAGGCAGCCAGGGAAAAGAAGAGTACAACATATAAAGGAAGGCCTATTAGATTATCATCAGATTTCTCAGCAGAAACTCTACAAGCTAGAAGAGAGTGGACCCCAATATTTAAAGCCCTGAAAGAGAGGAACTTTCAGCCAAGAATACTATACCCATCAAAGCTATCCTTCAAGTATGAAGGAGATATAAAAACATTCACAAATACAGAAAAGATGAGAGAATTTATCAACAGAAAGCCCCCACTCCAGGAAATACTAAGGGGGGTTTTCCAACCAGATTCAAAGAACAAAAGAAAACAACACCACAAGTAACAGCTCCACCAAAAACACAATAAAACCAAACTTAAACTGTGACAACAAAGGAAAAAAAAGGGGGAGAGGATGGAGATTAACTGTATCAAAGGATGATGAAGTGCAAAAATACTTATAAGATAGGGTACTACAATGAATATGGTAGGTACCCTTTTCATTACTTAATGGTAACCACCCTTAAAAAAACCACCACAAAAACACTTGACTTAAAAAAGGTAGCAACAAAGGAAAGAAGTATGGAACACAAACAAACAAAAACAAATGATAGAAAAACAAAAGAGAAGAATCAAACTAGATACAGAACTAACAGAAAGCAATTTATAAAATGGCAGTAGGGAACCCACAAGTGTCAATAATTACACTAAATGTAAATGGATTAAACTTACCAATAAAAAGACACAGAGTAGCAGAATGGATTAAAAAAGAAAATCCAACTATATGCTGCCTACAAGAAACACATCTAAGCAACAAGGATAAAAACAAATTCAAAGTGAAAGGCTGGAAAACAATACTCCAAGCAAACAACAACCAAAAAAAAAGCAGGTGTAGCAATACTCATATCTAATAATGCTAACTACAAGACAGAAAAAGTACTCAGAGACAAAAATGGTCATTTCATAATGATTAAGGGGAAGTTGAATCAAGAAGACATAACAATCCTTAATATATATGCACCAAACCAAGGAGCACCAAAATATATAAGACAGCTACTTATTGACCTTAAAACAAAAACTAACAAAAATACAATCATACTTGGAGACCTCAATACACCGCTGACGGCTCTAGATCGGTCATCCAAACAGAGAATCAATAAAGATATAGTGGCCTTAAACGAAATACTAGAACACCTGGATATGATAGACATCTACAGGACACTTCATCCCAAAGCGACAGAGTATACATTTTTCTCTAGTGTACATGGAACATTCTCAAGAATTGACCATATGTTGGGCCACAAAAACAATATCAGCAAATTTAGAAAAATTGAAATTGTACCAAGCATATTTTCTGATCATAAAGCCTTGAAACTAGAATTCAACTGCAAAAAAGAGGGGGAAAAACCCACAAAAATGTGGAAACTAAACAACATACTTCTAAAAAATGAATGGGTCAAAGAAGAAATAAGTGCAGAAATCAAAAGATATATACAGACAAATGAAAATGAAAATACGACATATCAGAATCTCTGGGATGCAGCAAAAGCAGTAATAAGAGGAAAGTTCATATCACTTCAGGCCTATATGAACAAACAAGAGAGAGCCGAAGTAAACCACCTAACTTCACACCTTAAGGAACTAGAAAAAGAAGAACAAAGACAACCCAAAACCAGCCGAAGAAAGGAGATAATAAAAATCAGAGCAGAAATAAATGAAATAGAGAACAGAAAAACTATAGAAAAAATCAATAAAACAAGGAGCTGGTTCTTTGAAAAGATCAACAAAATTGACAAACCCTTGGCAAGACTCACCAAGGAAAAAAGACACAGGACTCAAATAAATAAAATCCAAAATGAAAGAGGAGAGATCACCACAGACATCATAGAAATACAAAGAATTATTGTAGAATACTATGAAAAATTATATGCCACCAAATACAACAATCTAGAAGAAATGGATAAATTCCTAGAACAATACAACCTTCCTAGACTGAGTCATGAAGAAGCAGAAAGCCTAAACAGACCAATCAGCAGGGAGGAAATAGAAAAAACTATTAAAAATCTCCCCAAAAATAAAAGTCCAGGCCCTGACGGTTATACTAGTGAATTCTATCAAACATTCAAAGAAGACTTGGTTCCTATTCTACTCAAAGTCTTCCAAAAAATTGAAGAAGAAGCAATACTTCCAAACACATTTTATGAGGCCAACATAACCCTCATACCAAAACCTGGCAAGGATGGCACAAAGAAAGAAAACTACAGACCAATATCTCTAATGAATACAGATGCTAAAATACTAAACAAAATACTGGCAAACCGAATACAACAACATATTAAAAAAAATAATACATCATGATCAAGTGGGATTCATCCCAGAATCTCAAGGATGGTTCAACATACGCAAAACGGTTAACGTAATACACCATATCAACAAAACAAAGAACAAAAACCACATGATCTTATCAATAGATGCAGAAAAGGCTTTTGATAAAATACAACACAATTTTATGTTTAAGACTCTCAACAAAATGGGTATAGAAGGAAAATATCTCAACATGATAAAGGCCATATATGATAAACCATCAGCCAACATCCTATTAAACGGCATAAAACTGAGGACTTTCTACCTTAAATCAGGAACAAGACAGGGTTGTCCACTCTCTCCACTCTTATTCAACGTGGTGCTAGAAGTTCTGGCCAGAGCAATCAGACAAGACAAAGAAATAAAAGGCATCCATATCGGAAAAGAAGAAGTAAAGCTATCACTTTTTGCTGATGATAAGATCCTATACATCGAAAACCCGAAGGACTCCACAAAAAGATTATTAGAAACAATAAACCAATACAGTAAGGTCGCAGGATACAAAATTAACATACAAAAGTCCATAGCCTTTCTATATGCCAACAATGAAATATTAGAAAACGAACTCAAAAAAATAATCCCCTTCACGATTGCAACAAAAAAAATAAAATACCTAGGAATAAGCATAACAAAGAACGTAAAGGACCTATATAATGAAAATTACAAAGCATTGTTAAGGGAAATCGAAAAAGATACAATGAGATGGAAAAATATTCCTTGTTCTTGGATAGGAAGAATAAATATAATCAAAATGGCCATATTACCCAAAGCAATATACAAATTTAATGCAATTCCCATCAAAATCCCTATGAGATTTTTTAAAGAAATGGAACAAAAAATCATCAGATTTATATGGAACTATAAAAAACCCCGAATAGCCAAAACAATCCTAAGGAAAAAGAATGAAGCTGGGGGCATTACAATACCTGACTTTAAACTATATTATAGGGCCACAATAATCAAAACAGCATGGTATTGGCAAAAAAATAGACACTCAGACCAATGGAACAGAATAGAAAGCCCAGAAATAAAACCACATATATATGGTCAAATAATCTTTGATAAAGGGGCCAAAAACACACAATGGAGTAAAGAAAGCCTCTTCAACAAATGGTGTTGGAAAAACTGGAAAGCCACATGCAAAAGAATGAAACTCAACTACAGCCTGTCCCCGTGTACTAAAATTAATTCAAAATGGATCAAAGACCTAAATATAAGACCTGAAACAATAAAGTACATAGAAGAAGACATAGGTACTAAAATCATGGACCTGGGTTTTAAAGAACATTTTATGAACTTGACTCCAATGGCAAGAGAAGTGAAGGCAAAGATAAATGAATGGGACTACATCAGAATTAAAAGTTTTTGCTCAGCAAGAGAAACTGATATCAAAATAAACAGACAGCCAACTATATGGGAACTGATATTTTCAAACGACAGCTCAGATAAGGGCCTAATATCCAAAATTTACAAAGAACTCATAAAACTCAACAACAAACAAACAAACAATCCAATAAAAAAATGGGAAGAGGATATGAACAGACACTTCTCCCAGGAAGAGATACAAATGGCCAACAGATATATGAAAAGATGCTCAGCTTCATTAGTTATTAGAGAAATGCAAATCAAAACTACAATGAGATACCACCTCACTCCTGTTAGATTAGCTATTATCAACAAGACGGGTAATAGCAAATGTTGGAGAGGCTGTGGAGAAAAAGGAACCCTCATTCACTGTTGGTGGGACTGTAAAGTAGTACAACCATTATGGAAGAAAGTATGGTGGTTCCTCAAAAAACTGCAAATAGAACTACCTTATGACCCAGCAATCCCTCTACTGGGTATATACCCCAAAACCTCAGAAACATTGATACGTGAAGAGACATGTAGCCCCATGTTCATTGCAGCACTGTTCACAGTGGCCAAGACATGGAAACAACCAAAAAGCCCTTCAATAGAAGACTGGATAAAGAAGATGTGGCACATATACACTATGGAATACTACTCAGCCATAAGAAATGATGACATCAGATCATTTACAGCAAAATGGTGGGATCTTGATAACATTATAAGGAGTGAAATAAGCAAATCAGAAAAAAACAAGAACTACATGATTCCATACATTGGTGGAACATAAAAATGAGACTAAGAGACATGGACAAGAGTGTGGTGGTTACCAAGGGTGGGGGGGGAGGGAGGACATGGGAGGGAGGGAGGGAGAGAGTTAGGGGGAGGGGGACGGGCACAGAGAACTAGATAGAGGGTGACGGAGGACAATCTGACTTTGGGCGAGGGGTTTGCAACATAATTTGATGACAAAATAACCTAGACATGTTTTCTTTGAATATATGTACCCTGATTTATTAATGTCATCCCATTACCATTAATAAAAATTTATTAAAAAAAATAATAATAAAAAAATAAAAAAAAATAAAAAAAGATACAACCTCAAAAGACCCCAAATAGCCAAAGCAATCCTGAGGAAAATAAATGAAGGTAAAGTATCTATCGGGTTCAAAAAATCAACAGGGTTTTAGAGTTATTTCTTGGGAACAGAGGTGTCGGAAACTGGCGTAAGCCGACAGACTGCCAACCCCCCACCTCACTTGCAAAAAGCTAAGCCCTTCCCCCCACCTCCATTTTAGCTTTGATCCTCATCCTGCCCCCCATGTTCCCAGGAAAGACTGGCTTCTTTGTGTATGTTTATGTACTCGTGGGGTTTTTTGAGCTTGGTAGAATTCTTGGGTTGCCTTGGAAACTGTAATCAGAAAAGTCATTGATTTGCTAATGTCCCAATTTGCACTGTAAAGAAAGGAAGAAGCAGTTTTTGAGGGCGGCCATGTTTTCTGCTAGGGCAGCTTCTTTTGCCAGCAGTAATTGCAGAGCCCTCCCAACCCCATCTTTTATTCCTTAATGCTTTAAGTGTATTTTTCTTAATTCTGCACCATTCTTGCTCGGGACCTGAATATACTAATTGCGGCTAGCTCACGACAAGTATAACTCTATCTGACTTCAAACTATACTACAAAGCCACAATAATCAACACAGTATGGTATTGGCAGAAAAACAAACACATAGACAAATGAAACAGAATTAAAAGCCCAGAAATATGGACTAAACTAAGAGGATGCTTCAACCAAGGAACACTGTAGAAGCCACACCAAGACTGGTAGGAAAAGCGGAAACGCGGAAATGCGGAGAGGGCTGCCCAGCTCCTCGGAGCGAACGGCAGCAGAGAGAGACTCACGTGGCGGGAAGTGAGTTTAGCAGAGGGGAAAGGGTCCTGAGCCCCAAGAACAAAGCCCCAGCCTGCAGCCCCAGAGCCCAGAAGAGGCGTAAGGACAGTATTTAGCTGGAAACAAGTCAGGATACTGTTTGTGAGAGAGTCTGATTTCTCAGACCGAGGATCCTTCTTAAAGGGACCGCGCAGAACATCTCTCTCAAAAACAATCACCTGGGGCTCCTGGGGGCGGGGGGGAGAGAGGAGAGGACAACAGTAACAGGAAGAGAGTGTAATCTAGGAGGCACAGGGAGAAACATTTTGGGAGATAGCCACCCTAACCCCTGGGACGAGTCATTCCCCAAAGCTGAAGTGAATATTTCCCCCGGAAACAGCAATACCAGCAAAGGGAAGCAGGAGAGCAGCCAAACAAGCTCCCCCGTGGCATTCAGAGCAGAGTCGCATAGAAGGAGGGAGCTTTAGGGTCTACAGTAGTGGGTCTTAGGGTCCGAGCTGCAACACCCCCCCCCAAAGCGGCTGAGGGTGCACCGGAGAGTGGGCGGCAGCGGGAGACAAAAGCGCGGTTCTGTTGGCAGGGGCGGAAGCCAGCTGGCCACCACTGTGGTCAGGTGTGAGCTCAATCTTGCCTGGCTGGGGAGAAGGGGGCGTGCAAAAGCGGTCAAGCTCAGCTGCCGGCAGCCTGTAATTCAGCCTCCGGGAGAAGGGCGGGAACCCCAGAAAGGGTGGAGACCAGCCCCAAAGCAAGGGCAGAGGAGCACAGCCGTGCCCCGCCCGTGCAACCCAGGTTTGCAGTCTGACTTGGTAGCTGGCTCCTCCTGCGGGGGTGGAGCCAAAAGCCCAGAAGAGGCGGAGTTCCGCTACAGAGCTGAGCTTGGGCACTCAGCCCTGTCCTATGGTAGAGCCAAGGCTAGCAGCTGTTCCTTGAGTGGGATCCTCCTGCAAGGGCAGGGTGAAAGCTCGAAAACAGGCGGAGACCCGCAGCTGAGCAAAGGTGCTCGCCAGTGCCCTCAGGACCGAGCATAACGTCACACACGGGGGCGGGGCAAAGGCCAAGGTCACCAACCCTTGTGCACCCGAGCACGTGATCACAGCCACTCCCGTGAAGAGAAAATGTGGAGGCAGAGAAATACAACACAAATAAACCAAGAGAAATCCCCAGAAAAGGACCTAAGTGAATCAGATATAACCAAATTACCAGATGCAGAGTTTAAAATAATGACTGTTAGGATGCTCAAAGATATTACAACAACCATAGATGGCCATTATGAAAACCTAAATAAAGAGATAACAAATATAAAAAAGGACATTGAAATAATAAAAAAGAATCAGTCAGAAATGACAAATACAATATCTGAAATAAAGAATTCAATGGAAGGAATTAAAAGCAGGATGGATGAAGCAGAGAATCGAATCAGTGAGTTAGAGGACACAATAAATAAAGGCATGGAAGCAGAGCAGAAAAAAGAAAGGAGACTCAAAAAGTCTGAGGAAACTCTAAGAGAGCTCTGTGACAACATGAAGAGAAATAACATCCACATCATAGGGGTTCCTGAAGAAGAAGAGAAAGAACAAGGGATAGAGATATTGTTCAAACATATTATAGCGGAAAAATTCACCCAGTTAAAGCAGGAAAACATTTCACATGTTCAGGAAGCACAGAGAACTCCATTAAGGAGAAACCCAAAGAAACCAACATCAAGACACATCATAATTAAAATACCAAAGCTAAATGATAAAGAGAAAATATTAAAAGCTGCTAGAGAAAAAAAGACTATCACCTACAAAGGAGCCCCCATAAGGATGACTTCTGACTTCTCAACAGAAACACTTGAGGCCAGAAGGGAATGGCAAGAAATATTCAAAGTAATGCAGAAGAAGAACCTACAACCAAGACTACATTATCCAGCAAGGCTATCATTTAAAATTGAAGGAGAAATAAAAAGCTTTACAGACAAAAAAAAAAAAACCTCAAGGATTTCACTGCAACCAAACCAAGGCTGCAAGAAATGCTAAGGGACCTGTTGTAAACAGATCAAAGGAAAAAAGAATATAGCAAAAGAGAAAAACAGTTTAAAAAAAAAATGGCAATAAACAATTACATATCAGTAATAACCTTAAATGTTAATGGATTAAATAATCCGATCAAGAGACATAGGATAGCTGCATGGATAAGAAAACAGGACCCATTCATATGCTGTCTACAAGAGACACACCTTAAATCAAAAGATGCACACAGACTGAAGATAAAAGGATGGAAAAAAATATTTCACGCAAATGGAAATGAAAAAAAAACTGGGGTAACAATACTTATATCAGACAAAATGGACTTTCAAACAAAGACCATAGTTAGAGATAAAGAAGGTCACTACATAATGATAAAGGGAACAATCCAAAAGGAAGATATAACCATTATAAATATCTATGCACCTAATATAGGAGCACCTAAATATATAAAGCAGACTTTGATGGACTTAAAGGGCAAGATCAACAGCAATACTATAATAGTAGGGGATTTCAATACCCCATTAACATCATTAGATAGATCCTCAAGAAAGAAAATTAACAAAGAAACAGCAGACTTAAAGGACATATTAGATCAACTTGATTTAATAGATATCTTCAGAACCTTTCACCCTAAAACAGCAGAATATACATTCTTTTCAAGCGCTCATGGTACATTCTCTAGAATAGACCACATGTTAGGGCACAAAAGTGGGCTCAACAAATTTAAGAAGATTGAAATCATATCGAGCACTTTCTCTGATCACAATGGCATTAAACTAGAAATCAACCACAATAGAAAAATTGAAAAACATTCAAACACTTGGAAACTAAATAGCACGTTATTAAACAATGAATGGGTTAACATTGAGATCAAAGAAGAAATTAAAAATTTCTAGAAACAAATGATAATGAGCATACATCAACTCAAAATTTATGGGACACAGCAAAAGCAGTCCTGAGAAGGAAGTTTATAGCATTACAGGCATACCTCAAGAAGCTAGAAAAAGCTCAAATAAACAACTTAACCCTGCATCTAAAAGAACTAGAAAAAGAACAGCAAGTAAAGCCCAGAGCTAGTAGAAGGAATGAAATAATAAAGATCAATAAATGACATAGAGGCTAAAGAAACAATACAGAAGATCAATGAGACCAGGAGCTGGTCCTTTGAAAAGGTAAACAAGATCGATGAACCTTTAACAAGACTCACCAAGAAAAAAAGAGAGAAGATTCAAATAAATAAACTTAGAAACGAGAGTGGAGAAATAACAACGGACACAACAGAAATACAAAATATAGTAAGAAACTACTATGAAGAACTGTACACCAAAAAACTAGACAACCTAGATGAAATGGACAAATTCCTTGAATCATATAATCTTCCAAAAATCAATCTGGAAGAATTAGAAAACCTAAACAGACCAATTACAACAAATGAGATTAAAACAGCTATCAAAAACTCCCAAAAAAGAAAAATCCTGGGCCTGATGGCTTCACAAGTGAATTCTACCAAATATTCAAAGAAGAACTAACTCCTATCCTTCTCAAGCTATTTCAAAAAATTCAAGATGAAGAAAGACTTCCAAACTCCTTTTATGAGGCGAGCATAATTCTGATTCCAAAACCAGGCAAAGAAAACACAAAAAAAGAAAATTATAGGCCAATATCCCTGATGAACTTAGATGCAAAAATCCTCAACAAAATATTAGCAAACCGGATCCAACAATATATGGAAAAAATCACTCACCATGATCAAGTAGGATTTATTCTTGGGAGGCAGGGCTGGTACAATATTCGCAAATCAATCAATGTGATTCATCACATAAACAAAAGAAAAGAGAAAAACCACATGATAATTTTAATAGATGCAGAAAAAGCATTTGATAAAGTCCAGCGCCCATTCATGATCAAAACTCTCAGCAAAGTGGGAATACAGGGAACATACCTCAACATGATAAAGGCCATCTATGACAAACCCACAGCCAACATCATACTCAATGGGCAAAAATTAAAAGCAATCCCCTTAAGATCAGGAACAAGACAGGGGTGCCCCCTTTCACCACTCTTATTCAACATAGTTCTGGAAGTTCTAGCCACAGCAATAACACAAGTAAAAGAAATAAAACGCATCCAAATTGGAAAAGAAGAAGTAAAACTATCATTATTTGCAGATGACATGATATTGTATATAGAAAACCCTAAAGTCTCAGTCAAAAAACTACTAGACCTGATAAATGAATTTGGCAAGGTGGCAGGATATAAAATCAATACTCAGAAATCAGAGGCATTTTTATACACTAATAATGAACTGTCAGAAAGAGAAATCAAGGAATCAATTCCCTTTACCATTGCAACCAAAAAAATAAGGTATCTAGGAATAAATCTAACCAAGGAGATTAAAGACTTGTACTCGGAAAATTATAAAACATTGATAAAAGAAATCAGGGAAGATACGAATAAGTGGAGGCATATACCGTGCTCATGGTTAGGAAGAATAAACATCATTAAAATGTCTATATTACCCAAAGCAATTTATAAATTCAATGCAATACCAATTAAAATACCAATGACTTACTACAAAGACATAGAACACATATTCCAAAAATTTATATGGAACCAAAAAAGAACACAAATAGCCTCAGCAATCTTGAAAAGGAAGAAAAAAGCAGGAGGTATCACACTTTCAGATATCAAGTTATATTATAAGGCCATTGTACTCAAAACAGCATGGTACTGGCATAAGAACAGGCACATAGATCAATGTAACAGAACAGAGAACCCAGAAATAAACCCACAGCTCTATGGACAACTGATATTTGACAAAGGAGGTAAGACAATACAATGGAGTAAATACAGCCTCTTCAACAAATGGTGTTGGGAAAACTGGACAGCTACCTCCAAAAAAATGAAACTAGACCACCAACTTACACCACTCACAAAAATAAACTCAAAATAGATAAAAGACTTGAATGTAAGCCGTGAAACCATAAGCATCTTAGAAGAAAACATAGGCAGTAAGCTCTCTGACATCTCTCTCAGCAATATATTTGCTGATTTATCTCCACAGGCAAGTGAAATAAAAGACAGGATAAACAAATGGGATTTTATCAAACTAAAAAGCTTCTGCACAGCTAAAGACAATAAGAACAGAATAAAAAGACAAACTACACAATGGGAGAATATATTTGATGTAGCGTCTGATAAGGGGTTAATAACCAAAATTTATAAAGAACTTGTAAAACTTAATACCAGGAAGACAAACAATCCAATCCAAAAATGGGCAAAAGAAATGAATAGACACTTCTCCAAAGAGGACACACAGATGGCCAACAGGCATATGAAAAAATGTTCAACATCACTAATCATTAGAGAAGTGCAAATTAAAACCACAATGAGATATCACCTCACACCAGCCAGAATGGTGCTCATCAACAAAACAACACAGAATAAGTGCTGGCAAGGATGTGGAGAAAAGGGAACCCTCCTGCAGTGCTGGTGGGAATGCAGACTGGTGCAGCCACTGTGGAAAACAGTATGGAGATTCCTCAAGAAATTAAAAATCGAACTGCCTTTTGACCCAGCTATACCACTGTTAGGAATATACCCCAAGAACACCATAGCACTGTTTGAAAAGAAGAAATGCACCCCCATGTTTATGGCAGCATTGTTCACAATAGCAAAGATTTGGAAACAGCCCAAGTGTCCATCAGAGGACTAGTGGATTAAAAAGCTTTGGTATATATATACTATGGAATACTACTCAGCCATAAGAAATGATGACATAGGATCTTTTACAACAACATGGATGGGCCTTGATAACATTATACTGAGAGAAATAAGTAAATCAGAAAGAACTAAGAACTATATGATTCCATACATAGGCGGGACATAAAGTTGAGACTCAGAGATATGAACAACAGTTTTGGGGTTACAGGGTGGGGGGAGGAGAGGGAGGGGTTTGGGGGAGGGGAGGGGCTCAAAGATCATGGCTTTTCAGCATTTGCCATATTCCCCCCTTAATCTATAGACAAACAGCAAATATTTACGTATGGTGTTCCCAACTGCTGTCTTAGGGACAAATGCTGATAAACTATTTCAGCAGTTCCTCCTTCTTCAAAGACTTTTATGTCAACATAGAGCTCCATGTTTCATAGGACATACTCAAGCTCACTCCAGGCCCCCTGGAGCTTTAGCACAAGGGAATGCCCCCCCTTTTTTGTAGTATTTTTTCTTTTATTTATTTTTTGTATTTTTCTGAGGATGGAGATGAGGAGGCAGTCAGACAGACTCCTGCATGTGCCTGACTGGGATCCACCTGGCATGCCTACCAGGAGGGAATGCTCTGCCCATCTGGGGTGTTGCTCTGTTACAACTGGAGCCATTCTAGTGACTGGGGCGGAGGCCATGGGGCCATCCTTAGTGCCCGGGGTGGCTTTGCTCCGGTGGAGCCTTGGCTGCGGGCGGGAGGAGAGAGACAAAGAGGAAGGGGAAGGGGAGGGGTGGGGAGGTAGATGGGCGCTTCTCCTGTATGCTCTGACCAGGAATCGAACCCGGGAATCCTGCACACCAGGCCAATGACTCCGATGGTTCTACCATATCATGCTTTTTACTTAAAAAAAAAATTTACATTTCTTTTGAATGCTGATGAACAGGAGACACCAAATCTTTTTTGTCTGCAAACTACTACCTTCTTTATTAGATCTAGCTAATAACACTGTTTTGTCTTTTTCCAAATAGCTCCAGATATATGGAAAAGATTTATATAGGCGGATGGGGATCCTCAAACCCCTCAGCGAGATCTTCTGAGAATGGCTTTTAAGATACCTAGAGGCAGGAAAAGCCCAATAGAGATCAGGGGAACTACCAGCTTTTAGGATACACCCTTAAAGGCTCCAACGCCCCAAAGGGGTCTCATAGGATGCCATCTGGGTCCTGCTTCAATAGTGGAAAGGAAGGTCATTGAGCTAAAGCCTGCCAGGCTTACACGCCTCTGCTGTGAGGAAACAGGGACACTGGAATGTGGGCTTCCCCCTCGCTCCTCTAAGGGAGGGTTCAGTCTCTTCCAGCCCTGCTCCAGCCACCTAGGACCTAACCTTGCCCAGAAAGCTGGGGTTTGCCACTGAAGGCTGAAGGTGCCCCGGGCCGTTGGCCCCATCTACGACACTGTGGACGAACCTAGGATATTTCTTCCAAGAAGCAGGTAAACTGATCTCATTTGCACAAGGGCCACTTAACTATGTTTTGCCTGAATAGTCAGGTTTTTTATTCTTCCCTCAAAGATCTCTGTTGTGGGTGTTGATAGTCCTATTTTCTGCTGCTTTGCTTAATATATAGTGTTTCCTTTCTCCCTCCTACCTCAATGCCCCACTCATATTTCAGGCTGGGACCTACTCCTAATTTAGAGCTCTCTTTCCTCCTTTTGCCAACTTGTATTATGAATTTACCTTTGCCACCCAGCTTAGTGTATCCCAAGATTCTCTTTATCATGCCACAGTCACAGAGCTCCATGGAAAAGCAATCTGGTCTCAACTCTCCAGGCAGAGGAGAACAGAAGCTCCATATCTATGCATACTGCAAATGGCTTTTTCCAGTCTACCTGAATCATTACCAGCTAGAAGCAGCGGTCATTGGGACTTGGACATGAGCTGCAAAGTATAGAATGGTGACAACAATTCCAGTGCCATGCGGACTTTTCCTGTGGGGAACTTTCCTGGACTCCTGCTCCCTGTGACAGCTCCTAACAGACTGAACTGGGGTTGGGTTGCATTTTTCAGGGATTTGGCATGGTGATGGGGCCAACTTGGACTTGGTGAACATGTTAAGGACACTACTCTTTTAGGGATTCTTGCTGTATTGGCCAAGAGTTTGCTTAAAGGCTTTTAATCACTGTAAAAAAAAATAGAGGACTGGATGAAGAAGATGGGGCACATATACACCATGGTATACTATTCAGCTAGGAGAAATGATGACATCGGATCACTTACAGCAGAATGGTGGAGTCTTGGTAGCATTGTGCGGGGTGAAATAAGCGAATCAGAAAAAAACAGGAACTGCAGCATTCCATACATTGGTGGGACATAAAAGTGAGACTAAGAGGCATGGACAGGAGTGTGGTGGTTACGGGGGGTGGGGGAGGGAAGGAGGGAGAGGGGGAGGGGTACAGAGAGAACTGGATGGAGGGTGGCGGAGGACAATCTCTCTTCTGGTGATGGGTATGCAACAGAACTAAATGACAAGATAACCTGGAAATGTTTTCTTTGAATGTATGTACCCTGATTTATTGATGTCACCCCATTAAAATAAAAATTTATTTATAAAAAAAAGAGCCCAGAAATAATGAAACATTGCTTTTGTGACAACATAGATGGACCTTGAGAATGTAATACTAAGTGAAATAATTAAATCAGTAAAAGCTAAGAGCTATATGATCACAGAGGGCTGGGATATAAAACTAAAACTCATGGACATAAAAGTGAAGTGGTTACAAGAGAGGGGAATAGGGAGGAAAGGGTGCCAAATATTCAGTGAGTGAAGTGTTTTGATTTTTAGAGATAGGCACACAATGCAATGAATAGTTCACATGGTATACAGATGTGTACCAATGTCATCCCATTAAATTTAATTTCTAATAAATATATAAACAAACAAATAAATAAAATAAACCTATGGATAAATGTATATAATCTTGGAGGACAATTAGTTCTGTCTCTCTAATTTAGATGTTACTCCATCATTTAATGGCTGTGTAATATAGGGGAAAGTTACCTAATCTCTCTGAGCCTCAGATTTTCAAGATCACGGTTCTCAAAATTATTTTGAGTGTCCAAGCAAAGTTCTTTCACACCAATAGTCTCATTTTAATAACCATTTTGTGAGTGCAGGAAGATAGATATTTTGATTCAAGAAACAGGCTCATAGAGGTGAGCCTTTGTGTGCTGTTACAAGCAGGTAAGCCACAGCAAGGGCCTGGACCTTCATCTTTGGACTCTTAACCTCTTGGTCTTTCATTCACTCAAATATTTTTAGCACACATTATATACCAGGTTCTTGTCTTTACATCCATTTGACTTACAAAGAGATGTGCTTTATAATGAAGTTTTTAAAGTTATGCTTCTTTATATGCACTGAATCCTTTTTCTTCCTTTAAAAAACTTTTATTTATTGATTTTTAGAGAAATAGGAAGAGATAGAGACAGAGAAAATCACACACACACACACACACACACACACACACACACACATCAATTTGTTGTCCCACCCATTCATGCAGTCTTTGATTTTTCTTGTATATGCCCTGACTGGGGATCAATTCTGCAATCTCAGCTTGTCAGGACAACCCTCCAACCAGCTGAACTCCTGTCTAGGGTCTCCTTCTTCTTCCTTTTGAAAACAATTTATTATAAATGTTCATTGTTTAGAGAATTTAAACAATACAGAAAAGTACAAAGAAGTAAGTAAAAATCTCACCATCTCAGACGTGATCTTCCTTAACATTATAATTACTATCTTTTCAGTCTGTTCTTTATGACTTAAGGGTGACCCATTTTGGGGGAGAAAAGGGAAGTTCCTTTGGTCAAAAAATTTTGAGAACCTTCTGTCTATTATATTTTCCACCTAAGGTCATAGAGAACATGAGCATTTAAAAACTCACAAAACTGTGGCATTCAAAAATTTTGACATTGTAAACAGTGCTCCAACAAATATTCTTTAGAACATGAATTTTTAAAATTATGTTAGTATTTCTTTAGGGGAAAAAGTATTCATATTGCCTTACGGAAAGGCTATGAGAGTGTATACTTCTGTAAATTGTTCAAGAGAGTTCTGTTTTTTAAACCATACTACTAGTAGATTTTATTATATCCTTTTTTGTGGCAGAGACAGAGAGAGTCAGAGAGAGGGACAGGTAGGGACAGACAGACAGGAAGGGAGAGAGATGAGAAATATCAACTCTTTGTTGTGGTTCCTTAGTTGTTTATTCATTGACTTCTCACATATGCCTTGACCAGGGGGCTACAGCAGACCGAGTGACCCTTTGCTCGAGCCAGAGACCCTGGGCTCAAGCTGGTGAGCTTTGCTCAAACCAGATGAGCCCGTGCTCAAGCTGGCGATCTCGGGGTCCCGAACCTGGGTCCTCCGCGTCCCAGTCTGACGCTTCATCCACTGCGCCACCGCCCAGTCAGGCACTAGTAAATTTTATTAATCTCTTTGCCCCTTGTTAATCTTATATACACAAAAAAAACTTTTTATTTTTTTTCTTTGATAATTAAGGAAGTTGAACACCTTCTTTTATGTTCATTGGTTAATTTTGTAAGTTACCTTTTCATGTTCTCTCCAAATTTTTATTTTATTTTTAGTTTTTAGTTTTTTTGTCCAACAAGAAAATTAATCCATTAATCTTAGTGGAAAGACTTTTCCTAAGATTACAAAAATATCACCTGTTTTCTTATAATTCTTTATAATTTCTATATTTACATTAAATCCTCAATCTGTCTGGATATTATTTTTTCTTTTTATTTTATTCCAACAAAAAGGCTTGTATTTCAAATACATATTCATATATATTATAGTCCCCCTTGGAATAGTGACAACAATTTCTGTGGTGAAGTGGCACAAGTAACAATTATGTTGAAATATCAAGGAGGGCTCTGGCATGTTGACACAGTGTTTAGAGCGTTGGCCGGTGGATAGAGTGTTGGTCTGGTTTGTAGATAATCCAGGTTTGATCCCTAGTCAGGACACACATGTAAGGTGACCATCTGCTTCTCTTCACCGCCTCTCCCTCCCACTCCCTTTTTTTTTAAATTATTTATTGTGTTTACATAGATTTAAATGTCCTATTGAATATATCTCCCTCTCCCCCACACTGTGTTCCCCTTGATACCTCCTTTGCCCCCTCTCCCCAATCACCCTCCCCCCTTCCCTCCAGGAATTGCTGTCCTGCTCTCTTTGTCTCTGTGTTATGTATACTAATTTCATTAATCCCTTTTCCCTCTCTGATCCCATCCTCTCTTCTCCTTTCCCTCTGGACTCTTTGATCCCACCTCTGCCTCTATTCTGTTCCTCAGTTCACATTGTTCATTAGATTTCTCATATGAGTGGGGACATATGATATTTTTCTTTCTCTGCCTGGCTTATTTCACTTAACATAACAATCTCCAGGTCCATCCATGTTGTCTCAAAAAGTAAGATTTTCTTTTTTTCACTGCTGCTTAGTATTCCATTGTGTATACGTACCACAGCTTTTTAATTCACTCATCCACTGATGGGCGCTTAGGCTGTTTCCAGATCTTGGTTATTGTAAACAATGCTGCAATAAACATGGGTGTGCATGTCTTCTTTTGAATCAGTAATTTGGTATTCTTAGGATATATTACTAAAAGTAATATAGCTGGGTTAAACGGAGATCTATTTTTAAATTTTGATGAAACTCCATACTGTTTTCCACAGTGGCTGCACAAGTCTCCATTCCCACAAGCAGTGCAAGAGGGTTCCCTTTTCTCCACACCCTTGCCAGCACTTATTGTGTGTTGATTTGCCAATGAGCGCCATTCTGAACAGGTGTCAGGTGAAATCTCATTACAGTTTTAATTTGCATTTCTTTAACGATTAATGATGTTCAGCATTTTTTCATATGCTTATTGGCCATCTGTATGTCCTCTTTGGAAAAGTGTCTATTCAGTTCTTTTGCCCATTTTTGATTGGATTGTTTACCTTCTTGGTGTTGAGTTTTACAAACTCTTTATAAATTTTGATTATTAATCACTTATCAGACGTATTATTGAATATGTTCTCCCATTGTGTGGTTTATCTTTTTATTTTGTTCTATTGTCTTTAGCTGTGCAAAAGCTTTTTAGTTTGATATACTCCCATTTGTTTATCCTGTCCTTTATTTCATTTGCCCTTGGAGATAAATCAGCAAATATGATATATTGCTGTAAGAGATGTCGGAGGGCTTACTGCCTGTGTTTCCTTCCAAGATGTTTATGGTTTCACAACTTACATTTAAGTCTTTTATTCATTTTGAGTTTATTTTTGTGAATGTTGTAAGTTGGTGGTCTAGCTTCATTTTTTTGCATGTACCTGTCCAATTTTCCCAACATCATTTGTTAAAGAGACTATCTTTACTCCATTGTATGCTCTTATCTCCTTTGTCAAATATCAATTGACCATAGAAGCGTGGGTTTATTTCTGGGTTCTCTGTTCTGTTCCATTGATCTATATGCCTGTTCTTATGCCAGTACCAGGCTGTTTTGAGTTACAATGAATGGCCTTGTAGTATAACTTGATATCCACAAGTGTGATACCTCCTACTTTATTCTTTTTTTGTTCTATATATTCTAAGTATGCCATTGGTATTTTAATAAGAATTGCATTGAATTTATAGATTGCTTTGGGGAGTATAGACATTTTAATGATGTTTATTGTTCCTATTCATGAACATGGTATATGCTTCCACTTGTTTGTATCTTCCTTGATTTCTTTTATCATTGTTTTATAATTTCCCAAGTACAAGTCTTTAACCTCCTTGGTTAAATTTAGTCCTAGGTACTTTATTTTTTTGTTGTTACAATAGTGAAGGGCATTGTTCCCTTAATTTCTCTTTCAGACAGTTCATTGTTGGTTATAAAAATGCCACTGATTTCTGAATATTAATTTTATATCCTGACACCTTGCTGAATTTATTTATCAGGTCCAGTAGTTTTTTGACTGAGACTTTAGAGTTTTCTATATACAATATTATGTCATCAGCAAATAATGATAGTTTTACTTCTTCTTTTCCAGTTTGGATGCCTTTTATTTCTTCTTCTTGACTGCTTGCTGTGGCTAGGACTTCCAGTACTATATTGAATAAGAGTGGTGAAAGGGGGCACCCCTGCCTTGTTCCTGATCTTAAGGGGATTGCTATTAATTTTTGCCCATTGAGTATGATGTTGGCTGTGGGTTTGTCATAGATGGCTTTTATCCTGTATTCCCACTTTGCTGAGAGTTTTGATCTTAAAAGGGTGTTGGATTTTATCAAATGCCTTTTCTGTGTCTATTGATAGTATCATGTGATTTTTCTCCTTCCTTTTGTTTATGTGATGAATCACAATGATTGATTTGCAAATATTGTACCAGCCTTGCCTCCCCAGAATAAATTCCACTTGATCATGATGTCTGATTTTTTTTATGTATTGCTGGATTTGGTTTGCTAATATTTTGTTGAGGATTTTTGCATCTGAGTTCATCAGGGATATTAGCTTATAGTTGTGTGTTTTTTTTCTTATAGTGTCTTTGCCTGGTTTTGGACTTATGATTATGCTTGCCTCATAAAAGGAGCTTGGAAGTCTTTCCTTCTCTTGAATTTTTTGAAATAGCTTGAGAAAGATAGGAGTTAGTTCTTCTTTGAATATTTGGTAAAATTTGCCTGTGAAGCTATCTGGCCCAGGACTTTTGTTTGTTGGGAGTTTTTTGATAAATGTTTCTATGTCATTTGTTGTAATTGGTTCGTTTAGGTTTTATAATTCTTCCAAATGATTTTTGAAAGGTTGTATCTTTCAAGGAATTTGTCCATTTCACCTAGGTTGTCTAATTTTTTGGCGTACAGTTCTTCATAGTATTTTCTTACAACCCTTTGCATTTCTGCTGTGTCAGTTGTTACTTCTCCACTTTCATTTCTAATTTTATTTATTTGAGGCATCTTTCTTTTTTTCCTGGTGAGTCTGTTTAAAGGTTCATCAATCTTGTTTACCTTTTCCAAAAACCAGCTCTTAGTTTCATTGATCTTCTGTATTGTTTTTTTTAGCCTTTATGTCATTTATTTCTGCTCTGATCTTTATTATTTCCTTCCTTCTACTTCCTCTGGACTTTACATGTTGTTCTTTTTCTAGTTCTTTAGAAGCAAGGTTAAGTTGTTTATTTGAGCTTTTTCTAGCTTCTTAAGGTATGCCTGTAATGAACTTCCTTCTCAAGACTGCTTTTGCTGTGTCTCATAAATTTTGAGTTGTTGTGTGTTCACTTTCATTTGTTTCAAGGAAGTTTTTTATTTCTTCCTTGATATCATTGTTAGACCATTTGTTATTTAATAACATGCTATTTAGTCTTCAAGTGTTTGCTTGTTTTTTAGTTTTTCTATTATAGATAATTTCTAATGTTATGCCATTTTGATAAGAGAAGATGCTTGGTATGTTTTCAAACTTCTTAAATTTATTGAGACTTGTTTTGTGTCCTAACATGTGGTCTATTCTAGAGAATGTGCCATGAGCACTTGAAAAGAATGTATATTCTGCTACTCTAGGGTGAAAGGTTCTGAAGATATCTATTAAATCCAGTTAATCTAATGTGTTGTTTAAGCCTGCTGTTTCTTTGTTCATTTTTTGTCTTGAGGATCTATCCACTGATGTTATTGGGGTTAAAATCTCCTGTTATTATAATATTGCTGTTGATCTTGCCCTTTATTTTAATCAAAATCTGCTTTATATATTTAGGTGTTCCTATATTAGGCATATAGATATTTATAATAGTTATATCTTCCTCTTGGATTGCTCCCTTTATTATTATGTAGTGGCCTTCTTTATCCCTTACTATATATAGCCTTTGTTTTAAAGTCTATTTTGTCAGATATAAGTATTACTACTTTAGCTTTTTTTTCCTTTCCATTTGTATGAAATACTTTTTTCCATCCCTTTACTCTCAGTCTATGTATATCTTTTGTTTTGAGGTGAATCTCTTGTAGGCAGTATATAAATGGGTCCTGTTTTCTTATCCATTCAGCTACTCTATGTCTTTTGATTGGAGTATTTAATCCATTTACATTTAAGGTTATTATTGATATGTAGTTGTTTATTGCCATTTTATTCTTTAAATCTTCAGTCCTCTTTTTTTAGATATTTTTTCCTTTCCTTTGCTCTGTTTACACCAGGCCCCTTAACATGTCTTGCAGCATTGGTTTAGTTATAATGAATTATTTTAGTTTTGTTGTTGTTGTTGTCTGAGAAGCTTTTTATTTCTCCTTCAATTTTAAATGATAACCTTGCTGGATAAAGAAGTGTTGGTTGTAGGCTCTTGGTTTGCATTACTTTGAATATTTCTTGCCATTCCCTCTGGCTACTAATGTTTCTGTTGAAAAGTCAAATTTCATTCTTATGAGGGCGCCTCTGTAGGTAATTGACTGCTTTTCTCTTGCAGCTTTTAGTATTCTTTCTTTATTTCTTAATTTTGGTATTTTAATTATGATGTGTCCTGGTACAGGCCTCTTTGTGTTCCTCTTTAATGGGATTCTCTGTGCTTCTTGAACTTGTGTGACTTTTTCCTGCATCAATTTAGGAAAGTTTTCAGCTATGATTTCTTTGATCAAGTTATCTATCCCTTGTTCTTTTTCTTCTTCTTCAGGAACCCCTATGATGTGGATGTTGTTTCTCTTCATGTTGTCATAGAACTCTATTAGAGTTTCCTCAGACTTTTTGAGCCTCTTTACTTTTTTCTGCTCTGCTTCTGTGCCTTTATTTATCTTGTCCTCTACATCACTGATTTGATCCTCTGCTTCATCCAGCCTGCTTTTCATTCCTTCTAGTGTAGTCTTCATTTCTAATATTATATTTGTCATTTCTGACTGATTCTGTTTTATGATTTCAATGTCCTTTTTGATGTTTGCTATCTCTTTATTTAGGTGCTCATTATGTTCATCTATTGTTGCTCTAAGACAGGGGTTGGGAATCTTTTTGGCTGAGAAAGCCATGAACGCCACATATTTTAAAATGTAATTCCTTGAGAGCCATACAACAACCCTTGTATGTTACACATTATCCAATAAAAATTTGGTGTTGTCCCGGAGGACAGCTGTGATTGGCTCCAGCCACCTGCAACCTTGACCATGAGTGGTAGTAAATGAATGGATTGTAATACATGAGAATGTTTTTTACTTTTTTTTTTTTTGTATTTTTCCAAAGCCAGAAACGGGAAGCAGTCAGACAGACTCCCGTATGCACCCAACCGGGATCCACCTGGCAAGCCCACCAGGGGGTGATGCTCTGCCCATCCAGGGCATCGCTCTGTTGAGACCAGAGCCACTCTAGCGCCTGAGGCAGAGGCCACAGAGCCATCCTCAGTGCCCAGGCCAACTTTGCTCCAATGGAGCCTCGGCTGCAGGAGGGGAAGAGAGAGACAGAGAGGAAGGAGAGGGGGAGGGGTGGAGAAGCAGATGGGCGTTTCTCCTGTGTGTCCTGGTTGGGAATTGAACCCGGGACTTCTGCTCAGTAGTAGAACATCGGCCTGGCATGCAGGAGAATGTTTTATATTTTTAACATTTTTTTAATTAAAGATTTGTATGCTAGCCAGATGCAGCCATCAAAAGAGACACATCTGGCTCGAAAGCCATAGGTTCCCAACCCCTGCTCTAAGATTTTTGTGCATCCTAACAATCATGAATTTAACTCTGCATCTGGTAATTTGTTACTTCCATCTCATTCAGTTCTTTTTCTGGCAATTTCTCTTGTTGATTCATTTTGGGCTGCATTTCTCTGTCATCCCATTTTTTTCTGTGTATAGACTACTCCTTTGGTTATGCTGTTTGAATAGCTAGCTGAGTCTAGGGTTTAAGTTTTCTGCTTTCAGCTATCAGTTGTGTTGTTTCTAGATCTTCTTGGGTTTACATCATCTGTTGTTTGTAATCTGCTGTGGGCTACTTGTCATCAGCTACTGTTTTTTTTGCTGTTTGTGAGGGTGGTTTCTGTACCTGGGTAGTATGGGAGGGGCCAACCTGTCTATAAGGATCAGCTTCCTCCTGCTTAGAGCTGTTAGCAGTTCTGTACAAGATACAAGCCCTGAAAGATTTGCCTTTGCTTTTCAGTTCCTCCAGCCCCTCTTGCAGCTGCCTCATCTTTCCAGAATTCTCTGTTGAAAGACTATAGTGTGGGCCCGACTGGCCTTACCTAACCAACCTCTGCACAGATTGCAAACTTGTTGGGTTAGGGAAGCTGAGGTTGGGACTACATTAGTGAAACCCCCTACTTCAGGGGTCTCTTGGGCTGTAGCTCAGTACAGGAAATGTGACCCCTACTCCAGGGCCTAATCCCTCAGCCTCAGCTGGATACCCAAATTTTATTTCTCCCCAACAAGGTGAGCCTCAGGAAAGTCTGAATTCCTTCTGATTTTCTCTTTCTGCTGTCTCTAATTGCTAGCTACTCACTGGGCCCAGCAGGGAACTCCAGGGATTAGTGCAGGGGTAGTGGGCATGGCTTGCTCTTTGGTCCCAGTTGTCACTCTATCCAGACTTTTTTTACATATCTCAGTAGGGTGTTGCCACAGCAGTATGGTAGGTGTGGCCTCTGTGTTCTAGAGGTGTGACCTGCCCACCAGTTCTGCATGGCAGGGTGCATTCTCAGCAATGGATGGGGGAAGTGTAGCTCGGGTCTCACTGGAAATCTTAGTCACTGGCCTGCCCCCTGCTTCTTTACCTTTCTAAATGAGAGGCTTCTTTACCTTTCCCCTGGCTGTAAATGGAGAGATTTCCGGGGGTGGGGCAGTTGCCATTCCCCAGACTGGTGCAGGACAAAGTGATCACTCTTCTCCTGTATATGTCCACTTTAGCCCTGGAGAATGACTCAGCACAGGTGTTCTGGTCACCCTCATCGTGTCTCTCCTGTGCCTACAACTTAATACTTTCCTCATGCAACTCCAGTCCTCTCTGCTCTCCCATCCCTGGAGCCGCAGGCAAGTGGCCGTGAGTGAGATTTTTCTGTGCAGGCCCTTTAAGGCTGAATCTGCTACTCTGAGAGCTGTCTCCACCCCTCAGACAGAAACCTTGCTCTTTTCACCATTCAAAGCTGTCTGATTGTCTCTTCTAGTCACTGGGTCTCCAAGCTGGGGCTCAGGCCTGGGGCTGAGGCCCCCCACCTCTCAGCATCCCTCTCCCCACAGTAAGAATCCTTCTGGGTACTTTGCTGTCCCTCGTCCCTGGGAGTGGGACAGCCCCCACCACGTCTCTGCACTTCCTACCAGACTCAATGTGGCTTCTTCTGTGATCCTTGGTTAAACTAGAGCCCTCTTTGTTTTATACAAAGTTGGTTTATCATGATGGTTGTTCTTAAATTAAGTTGTGATCCAATTTGGTCCTAGGAGGTGGCTGTTGTAATGTCTGCCTACTCCATGGCCATCTTGGAATCTCTGGACTTTATTTTCATGTGAAAACAAAGGCAAGGCTATACCTCTATTTTTGTCTAAATCACTAGCTTATTATCATACCCCATATATTACATAATTAATTTTTTTACTCAAAGAGGACATGATTCTTAAATATTTATTTTATATTTCACATTCAGTAACATTTACTTTTGATGCATGAGTTTTCACACGTGTATAGAGTTGGGTAACCATTATCACAAAAAAGATACAAAACAGTTCTATTACTCCCCTCAAAGCCTCTCTCACTGCCCCCTTTGTATTCAAACCCCAGCCAATCCCTAACCATGGCAACCCACCAATCTTTTCTCAATCTCTATAGTATTGCCTTTTCTGGAATATCATCTAGATAGGATGACACAGTGCATCTTTGACTATGGCTTCTTTTACTTAGCACAAAGATTTCAGTTCTGTTCATTAAGTCGTGTGTTTGTGTGTGTGTGTCAACAGTCTGTTGTTTTTTATTGCTGATTATACCCCATTATACCTGTTTGTTTATTCATTCACTAGTTGAGGGATATGTGGGATGTTTTCTGGGTTTTGTAATTATTAGTGATGTTATAAAAGAGGCTCCAGAGAGCTCTCTCACCCTTTCTCCATGAAAGGACACAATCAGAAGATGGTTATCTATGTGGTTCCAGACCCTGAATCTGCCAAAATCTTGATCTTGGATTTCCCAGCCTCCAGAGTTATGAGAAATTAATGTCTGTTGTTTAAGCTATCCATTCTGTGGTGCTCTATCATAGCAGCCTGAATGGACTAAGTCAGTTGTTATGAACATTTACCTATGAGTTTTTGTGAGAACATACTATACATTTTAATTTCTCTTTAGTAAATACTTAGCAGAGGGATTGTTGGATCATATGGTAGGCATTTTTAAATTTCACAAGAGGCTGCCTCACTGTTTTTCAAAGTAGCTGCATCAGTTTGCATTTCTACCAGCATGTAGGAGAGCTCCTGCTGCTCTGTAGTCTCATCAGCACTTGGTAGTTTCAGGATATTTTTAACCCATTCTAGTAGTTTTGTAATGGTACTTTTATTGTGATTTTAATTTACATTTCTCACCTAAGCTAGATAGCTCAGTTAATTAGAGCATCATCCCAAAGTGCAGAGGCTGTCAGTTCAATCCCCAGTCAGAGCACATATAGGAGCAGATTAATACTCCTGTCTCTGTCTCTTCCTCTATCTCTAAAATCAGTACAATAAACATTTTTAATCATTTAATTTATACTTCTCTAGTGGATAATAATGTTAAGTATCTTTTTTCACGTGTTTATTAAGCATTTATGTATCTTCTTTTGTGAAGTGCCTTTTTAAATCTTGTGCCAAATTTTTTATTAAGCTATTTGTTTTCATATTTTGGAGTTGCCATGGTAACTTCTTATGTACTGCATTTCATATTTATGTGAGTCTATTTCTAGATTTTCTGTTTCAGTCCATTAATCTACCTGTCTATTCCTGGGCCAGAACCACACTGTTTTTATTACTGTAAATGTTTTATTACAGTAAGAATATATTTCATTCATATAAGACAAGTCCTCCTTTATTATTTTTTTCAAAATATTCTGTTATTTTTAAAATTTATTGACAGATTTATTTTAGTGTAATTTTGTCTAAGTACACCTCAAATTCTGTTTAGTTGTTTACCTGAAATGATAATGAATTAAATAAAATTATTTAGGAAAATGATGATTTATAATACTGTCTTCTAATTCAAGAAAAGACAGATCTTTCCCTTTATTAAAATTTTTATTTGTGTCTTATGGGTTATAAGACACACAAAAATATCTGAATACTTATTCAGATATTTATATTTAGTCTATTTTCATATTCAACATGCAGCAGCGTCAGGAATAAAGTCAGAAATGAAAACAGGACACAGGACACTTTGGGGCAGTGCTCTGGTTCAGTCCCAAACTGAGCAGGCTTTACGTCTGTTCTATTTTAGCCATTTGTGAAACTCACAGCATTAAATTTGAGGATTAGCAAACAAACAGCCCCAGTTATAGTCCCTCCCTTTGTGCAGCCCATAACTCTTTATAGTGAATGAAAACTTTCAGTTCTTCTTTCACCCAAAGGAGCCCTGACCTGTGACAGATGCATTCAGAAGGAATTTACATGACCACTGTGAGTGCAGCCCCTCATCTGTAGCTACATGTTTGTGACACATTAAAAAATGCCACTTTCTGAGTTTTTAGAATAAACATAAGATCATGTGAACACTTCTTTTTTTTTCTTTTGAAAACAGCTATTTAGCTTGAGGTACAAAAGAATTCTTGTGAGTAAGAATGCAGTTCATCAGCTGGCCTGCCTGAACTCTCCTTCTTAGGGATCAATTGATCGAAGTGATCAGCTCCATTTACAGGGTTCTCTTCTTTGACATTAACAAGCCTAGCTTTTGCTTCATTTTCAAGAGACTGGTTTCTATAATCTACAATTTTGACAGAAGAAAATGTCCCTTGTATATTTGACATAAAATCTGTTAAACTTTTGGGCCTGGCCAGTTTTCCCAGTGGTAGAGCATTGGCCCAGCATGAGGATGTCCTGTGTTCAATTCCCAGTGAGGGCACACAGGAGAAGCGTCTATCTCCTTCTCCAACCCTCTCCATCTTGCTTCTCTCCCCACCCCCTCCTGCAGCTATGGCTGGATTGGAGCAAGTTGGCCCCAGGTGCTGAGGATGGCTTCATGGGCTCTGCCTCAGGCACTAGGAAGAGCTTGGTCACTGAACAAGGGGACAGAGCATGCCCCCCTAGTGGGTTGCCAAGTGTATCCTAGTCGGGATGCATGCAGGAGTCTGTCTCTGCCTCCTCTCCTCTCACTGAATAAAAAAAATATGTTAAACTTTTAATAATACGGCTGTCCCCACCTTCTTTGAAGAAGCTTGGTCTCCTTTATTTTGTTTCCTGGAGCTTTTCCATCCTTTAGAATTCAAGTAAACATTTTGGTCACAATATAGGCTCAGTTTCCTTACAAGAGACTCCAAATCACAATGGCTTAAATTAGAAAGAAGCTTATTTCTCTCTTACTACAAGTATGGTCTAGCATGAGCATTCAGCTCTGTGAAATTGTCAGGCATCCTGGCTCCTGCCTTACTGCTCTGTCATGCTTCAGGTGTGCCTCTTACTTGCATGTCCTGGTGTTATTTCACAGCAACATTCAGTCATAAGGCAGATGGTGAGGAAGGGAGGCTGTGCCCTTTCCCTTTAAAGGCATGAATCAGAGATGAAACATGTCACTTCTGTGCATATTCCTTCAGACAATGTATTAATGGCTGCCAAATTGCCCCCAAACTTAGCCATTGAAAAATACAAATACGTACTATTACACAATTCCTAGGGTCAGGAATCTGCATCTGGCTTAACTGGGTTCTTGTAGTTCAAGTCCTCTCATGAAGCTGCCTCTGAGCTGTCAGCTGGGGCTGAAGTCTCATCTGAAGCTTTGACTGGCAGAAGACCCTCTTCCCAGCTCACTCACAGAGCAGTGGGCACCACTGAATACCCTGTGGGATGTTGGACCAAGTGCCCCAGTTCCTTGTTGGCTGTTGGCCAGAGGCTTCCTTCAGTTTCTTGCCACACAGGTCTCTCCAGAAGGCAGCTAACATTATGGCAGCTGGCTTCTCTCAGAGCAAGTGAGTGAGAGAGCAAGAAAGAAAATTCAAGATGGAAGACACAGTTTATTTTTTATAACTTAATTTTGGAATTGAAAATTCCTTTTTATTCTAGCACAAGGCAGGGCACAGATGGGGACAACCCATTTCCCCCTGATGAGTTGCTTTTTGCTTGGAGAATGGTTTCTGTCTAAACCATGATTATCTAAGACACAGAAAAACAACACAGCCAGGACTCAGTTATTGAATCATATCTTAGCTAAGAGAGAGAGAGGTTGGGAAATGTCACCTTTATTTTATGTCTCTATAGGCCCAACTAAAAAGTCTCTATTAGTGTGAGAAAGGAGAATGGATATTGAGGAACAAGTAAAGTAGCAGCCTCTCCCCAGTAAGCAGTAAGAGATGTTCTACATGGCTATTCTAGGCTTTGGTCAGGATGAACAAGGTTATGCAGTAACAAAAGAACCCCCAAATCTCTGTGACTAACTGAACAAAAGTTAAGCTCTTGCAAATTCATTTCAGGCCTAGGACCCTCCTCAGACAATGGCTTTCCTGAGGGCAGTTTAGATCCTAGGTTGCTTCACATGCACTATCATCATATTGCCAGGGGAAGGGACAGGGATACTCAGTCTTAGTTAGCCTGGTGGCTCAGATTTCAGTGACCAGCGTAAGTAACATGGCCACACCTAACTTCAAGAGAGCAGGAAAGCACAATACCCCTGTGAACCTGGAAGGAGAAGAGACAAAAAAAAGGCCAGGTAACACTGTGTCTTTGATTTCTTGAGGGGCTTCAAATTGGCCATGGTGCCACAGAACAGTCCTGGAGAGGCAGAGGGGCAGTTTTGTGCCTGCTGATGGCTCCTAACCTGGGCTCCCATCCCAGCCTGCCACACTGTACCTGTGGATTCCCAGATTTCCATCAGTTCATTAACTCATTGATAGCCAAGAATAATTTTTGGTTTTAGCTCTGAGTGAACTTTCTGACAACAGGAACTCAAAGAACCACAAATAAATTACATTGTTTACATGTCAACATAGACTACCCACCTCTTAACTACTCGGGTGCTTTGATGACTTATTAAAAAATTTAATCAGAAAAAGTTGCACACAATGCACTCAACATAAAAAGCCCTAACAGTGGAAGCCGATGTAAACATGAAATGCCTGTCTTTTCTACCACAGCTGCTGTTTGTCAGCCTGGGACCCATAGTTTTTTCTAACTGAGAATTGTTGACTCAAGGTCTCTGGTCCCAGATTGTGCTATCTTTCTTGTGGCATCATGAGCTTCATTCAGCATTAGCTTCCGCTAGCTCCCAAGACCAGATAGTAACTAATGAGATATTTTGGTTACTTTAATCCATCTTTTACAGGCTATCCCAGAAAGCTACACCTTCACATTCATATTTCTACTGCTCTTTTTCCAGGCGTGACCATCTGTTCCCTTTCATCTATTTTGATGGCTTCTCCATGTGGGGAGGGTAATTCTAATTGTTGTAATTGATAAATCTTAAAATCTTCATAGCTTTACATAATGCCAATTTATTTCTTTTTTTTTTTTTAATCTCAAATAGATATTCCTGATTGATGCCAATAGCAGACTGCCATCCACAGAGGTGTTTGGAGACCAGGCTAATAAATGATTCACAACAATGTTTCCAGCTTGCCTTAGGCTCCCACATCCCACCAAGCAAAGATAAGAAGAAAGAAAGCCGAGTAAGCACTCTGATTCATTTGCTAGGGCTGCCACAACTAAGTGGGGGGGGGGGCTGCAGGAAAGGTTGGTTCTTTGTGAACCTTCTCTCCTTGGCTTGTAGATAGTTATCTTCTCCTTGCATCTTCACACAATCTTAGGAAAAATTGTGTGTGTCCTGATTTCCCTTTCTTATAAGAACACCAGTTAGTACATTGGTTAGGGGCTACTCTCATTACCTTATTAACCTTAATTACATATCTAAAGATTCTATCTCCAAATACAGTCACATTCTGAGATGCTGGGCATCAGAACTTCAACATTTGAATTTTGTGGGGTACACAGTCCAACCTATAACACATTCTCAATCGCATTAGACTAAGAAGTGGTCTTGGTTAAAGTCACTGCCCAAAGCCAATTGCACAGCACCACCTAGATTCCAGGGCAGCTGGGAAGTGTGCCCTGTGCCTGGCAGCAGTTTCCCAGCAACCTCCACTATGGCATGGAAAGTGTGAGTCGTGGGTGGAGAGCTAGCCACATCTGCCACAGCAGGAATGCTTTCCTTTAAGTCTCTTTATCTTAATAGCCCCTACTATCATATTCAGGTTGTCCAGTATAGGGAATTAAAACCCTCAGAACATACTCATCACATGCTAAAGTAAGACAGACCACTGCATACATTTCTTTTGTCATGTGATGAAGACCAGACACAGGTTTCCAGTTGTTTGCATTTCATGCTAAATGTAGAATAGACTTAAAAATTTCATTACACAGACCATTAGTCACTTAGTGTACATATTGGTTATTGAGATTAACTGTCAGAAATCACAGTACTTGGGTTCAGTAACCCTTGTTTTACTTAATAATGTCCCCAAAGCACAAGAGTGATGCTGGCAATTAGGATATGCCAAAGAGAAGCCATAAAGTACTTCCTTTAAGTGAAAAGATGTGTATGTATAGGAAAAAACATAGTAGATATAAGGTTTGGTACTGTCCACATTTTCAGGCATCCATAGAGATCTTGGAACGCATACCCAGCAAACAAGGGGTAAGTATTGTATAAAATTCATTTGTAATATGCTTTTCTGAGTAAATATAATATATTTGACTTAATATATAACTACCCATTTGAAAGATCAAGTTTCTTTATTTAATGCCTTTTTGTATATCGGTAGATTAGATAGATAGATACATAGATACATAGATGCATAGATGCATAGATAGATACATAGATAGACGATAGATAATTTTGTATGAATGAAATCATATCATGTATATCAAGTTTTGTTGTTGGTAAAGCCTTCTTTCTCCTTTCTGCTTGTCCCTTCACCTGTCTTTTCTTTGTGGCTCCCACTGCAGGCAACAACCTGGCATATCTTCTTTAGTAATTCATCCATGCTTATGTACCCACCTATATCTACAAACTGTCCTACATAAATATATATAAAGGCTTTTCATTGTTTCTCTTATAGGTAGGATTGTAGTATTCACACTTCTCCAAGCCTTACTTTTTTCACCTAAACACTTCCCGTGGAAATCCCTCCAGTTGAATTGGCAGAGTAATCATTGGTTCTTTTTAGTGGATGCATAATAATCTATAGTGTGGATGTGTCAAAATTTGTTGAAGCATTCCTCTCCTGATGGGTATATTTTTGCCAAAGGGAACAATGTTACTATATTGTCTTTTGGAAGTTAATTATTGGGAGTTATACAACATATACAATTGTATATTCATTGAAACAAATAAACTAGAGATTGCACCTTGCTATCTGAACATTTCCTTTACTCCAGGGTTTTCGCATTCTACCTAAGATTCCCTCAGATGCTGCAATGTTGTGCTCTCTTGGACTCTTAACACTCCAACCATCTGTGTTATATCCCAAACTGTCACTGCTTTCCTTACTCTCTCCTTTATTTTTATTTTTTGAACATACTATTTTTTTTAGATTTACTGAGGTATAATTTTTTTTTTTTTATAATTTTATTTTTTTAATGGGGTGACATCAATAAATCAGGATACATATATTCAAAGATAACAAGTCCAGGTTATCTTGTCGTTCAATTATGTTGCATACCCACCACCCAAAGTCAGATTGTCCTCTGTCACCTTCTATCTTGTTTTCTTTGTGCCCCTCCCACCCCCTATCCCTCTCCCATTCCCCCCTCCCCCCCGTAACCACCACACTCTTATCAATGTCTCTTAGTTTCACTATTATGTCCCACCTACGTATGGAATAATACAGTTCCTGTTTTTTTCTGATTTACTTATTTCGCTTCGTATCATGTTATCAAGATCCCACCATTTTGCTGTAAATGTTCCGATGTCATCATTTCTTATGGCTGAGTAGTATTCCATAGTGTATATGTGCCACATCTTCTTTATCCAGTCATCTATTGATGGGCTTTTTGGTTGTTTCCATGTCCTGGCCACTGTGAACAATGCTGCAATAAACATGGGGCTGCATGTGTCTTTACGTATCAATGTTTCTGAGTTTTGGGGATATATACCCAGTAGAGGGATTGCTGGGTCATAAGGTAGTTCTATTTTCAGTTTTTTGAGGAACCACCATACTTTCTTCCATAATGGTTGTACTACTTTACATTCCCACCAACAGTGTATGAGGGTTCCTTTTTCTCCACAGCCTCTCCAACATTTGCTATTACCTGACTTGCTAATAACAGCTAATCGAACAGGTGTGAGGTGGTATCTCATTGCCGTTTTGATTTGCATTTCTCTAATAGCTAAAGAAGATGAGCATCTTTTCATATATCTGTTGGCCATTTGTATTTCTTCCTGGGAGAAGTGTCTATTCATATCCTCTTCCCATTTTTTTATTGGATTGTTTGTTTGTTTGTTGTTGAGTTTTATGAGTTCTTTGTATATTTTGGATATTAGGCCCTTATCTGAGCTGTTGTTTGAAAATATCATTTCCCATTTAGTTGGCTTTCTGTTTATTTTGTTATCAGACTGAGGTATAATTAACAAATAAAATTGTAGATGTTTAAAGTGTGCATTGTGATGATTAGAAATACATGCACAGTATAAAATGGAAAGCTTTTGGCTATGATTTCTTCAATCAGGTTCTCTATCCTTTGTTCTTTCTCTTCTCCTTCAGGAACCCCTATGATGCAGATGTTGTTTCTCTTCATGTTGTCACAGAGCTCTCTTAGAGTTTCCTCAGCCCTTTTACGACTTTTATTTTTATTGCTCTGCTTCTGTCCTTACATTTGTTTATCTTATCCTTAAAATTGCTCATTTGATCCTCTGCTTCATCCATATTGCTGTTGATTCCTTCTACTGCAGTCTTCATTTCTGATATTGTATTTGCCATTTCTGACTGGTTCTTTCATTTAAAAAAAAAATGAACAGGCCCTGGCCGGTTGGCTCAGCAGTAGAGCGTCGGCCTGGTGTGCGGGGGACACGGGTTCGATTCCCGGCCAGGGCACATAGGAGAAGCGCCCATTTGCTTCCCTACCCCCACCCCCCCTTCCTCTTTGTCTCTCTCTTCCCCTCCTGCAGCCAAGGCTCCATTGGAGCAAAGATGGCCCAGGTGCTGGGGATGGCTCCTTGGCCTCTGCCCCAGGCGCTAGAATGGCTCTGGTTGCGGCAGAGCGACGCCCCGGAGGGGCAGAGCATCGCCCCCTGGTGGGCAGAGCATCGTCCCTGGTGGGCGTGCCGGGTGGATCCTGGTCGGGCGCATGCGGGAGTCTGTCTGACTGTCTCTCCCCATTTCCAGCTTCAGAAAAGTACAAAAAAAAAAATGAAAAAAAAAATGAACAACTACGGTGTCGCAACGAAAAACTGATGATTGATGCTTCTCATCTCTCTCCGTTCCTGTCTGTCTGCTGTCTGTCTGTCCCTGTCTATCCCTCTCTCTGACTCTCTCTCTGTTCCTGTAAAAACAAACAAACAAACAAACAAACAAAAAAACAGGCAGCCAGTGAGGGGCAGAGATAAGAAGCATCAACTCGTAGTTGTATCACCTTAGTTGTTCATTGATTGCTTTCTCATATGTGCCTTGATGGAGGGGGGGGGGCTGAAGCTGAGTCAGTGACCCCTTGCTCAAGCCAGTTACCTTTGAACTCAATCCAGCAACCATGGGGTCATGTCTATGATCCAGTGCTGAAGCTGGTGACCCCGCACTCATGCAGGTGAGCCTGCGCTCAAGCCAATGAGCCTGTGCTCAGGTCAGCAACCTCAGGGTTTTGAACCTGTGACCTCAGCATCCCAGGCCAATGCTCTATCCACTGTGTCACCACCTGGTCAGGCTTAATGTCCTTTTTAATGCTTACTAAGTTATCATTCTTATCATCCATTCTTCCTCTAAGGTCCTTGAGCATCCTAATAACCATTATTTTAAACTCTGAGTCTGGTAATTTGGTTACTTTCACTTCATTTTATACATTTTATGGGGATTCCTCTTGTTGATTCATTTGGGTCATAATTCTTTGTCTGCCCATTTGTTCTGTGTATTAGGTAGCTCTGCTCTGACTCCCAAATTTATTATGGCATCTTTATGAGGAAGATGGACTCAGTGGTACTAACCTACAGGCCACCTGAGCTCTTTGATCTAGGAATGTTTCTTGAGTTATTTTTACCCTCCTGTTGTATGTGAGTCTTGACTATTGTTTGCCCTTTCATGGGTGGAGTTATCCTTTCAGCCTGCCTGGCTCTAAGGGTCAACCTTGGTCATGTATATTAGACACTGTGCAGTGTCTGTCCTATGGGGCATAGTTATTCTCAGCAGGGTCTGGTGCCTGCGGACTTCTCATTTGGGTGTGCTGCTTGTGGGACTAGCTGAGTCTAGTATTGGCGTAGTCTGCCATCCACTACTGGTTGTGTTGGTTCTGGGTCTACTTGGACAGGGTTCAGGTATGAGTTGATGGCATACATTGTTTGTAACCCTAGTGAGCCCCTGGTCTCAGGGAGAAAGACTGAGAAAGTCTTCCTCTGGGGCTGATACTGCACCCCCCCCAGAAGGTGGCAAAGCTCCTCAACTGGTCCCAAGAATAGGACCCAAGGAATTCACACTTTGAATGTACTCTAAGCTGCTCTCCCTTCCCCCTGTGGAACTCAACCCAGTGGGGCAGGATGTCCAGAAGTTGTGCTGGCTTACTTGAAACTCTACTTCATCCAATATGTGTGAGCTGCTGTGCAGGTGCTGACTACAGAAAGTAAAATTCACTGCATTTGGGTTTGGTGCCTGATGAGCTCTCCCTTTGGATATGCTGCTCTGATGTAATCTGTAGCTGGCCACTGGATGTGTTGGGTCTGGGCCTGTTAGGAGGGAACCTGATGCAGATCAGTGTAAGACACTGCCCATGACTGGTCTTCAGCAGCCTTTTTGGAGCTATAAGTGATCCAGAATTTATGGTTGCCTCTCCTGGATAGAGTGCATGTGGAAGGATCATGATGCACAACTAGACTGGCTTTTACCAGCCCAGGGCCTGGGATTGAGTCAGAAAAAGCCCAAGGTTACCTGAGATTCACCTCCAGCTGCCTCTGTAAGCTAACTGCTTGTTGGGCTCAGCCACTGAAAAAAAGTTCTGGTAGAGTCTAGAGCAGGGGTCCCCAAACTATGGCCCGCGGGCCGCATGCGGCCCCCTGAGGCCATTTATCCGGCCCCCGCCGCACTTCTGGAAGGGGCACCTCTTTCATGGGTGGTCAGTGAGAGGAGCATAGTTCCCATTGAAATACTGGTCAGTTTGTTGATTTAAATTTACTTGTTCTTTATTTTAAATATTGTATTTGTTCCCATTTTGTTTTTTTACTTTAAAATAAGATATGTGCAGGGTGCATAGGGATTTGTTCATAGTTTTTTTTTTATAGTCCGGCCCTCCAACGATCTGAGGGACAGTGAACTGGCCCCCTGTGTAAAAAGTTTGAGGACCCCTGGTCTAGAGCCTAAAGCAATTCAGGGTTTAGGAAGGGTGTCAGTTTCTCCTGAATTTTTTCATTGTCCTTTGTAGAGTGAGGCCACTAGAAATCGATGACTGTGGCCTCTGAAACCCAGAGATTTGGTCTGCTCACAGTCCAGATAGTTTCTACTGAATCTCCTGTGAGGTGGAAGCACCAGTCATATTCTCAGGAGAGTGTAGGGAAAAGCTCCAGGTTCAATGCCAGAAAACTGAGTCACTGTCATGCTCCCTTATTCCTGTAGCCAAAGCTGCTTACTTCTCAGCAGGGCCTAATCTCCATAGGGTAGGGCAAGAGATATTCCCATGGGTGGGGCAGTTGCTTCTCCCCAGGCTGATGCTGCTTGAAGGGGACTGCTCTACCCAAGAAAGATGGCGACTGCAGTATTGGAAAATGATTCAGCACAGGTTTTCTGGTGGCCATCCCCTACCACATCTGTTTCAGTGCTGGCAATTTCATACTCTCTTCACATGACTCTAGTCCTATCAGCCCTCCCACCACTGGAGCCCAGCATAAGTTACTGAGAATGAGATTTTCTGCATTGGCACTTTAAGAGGGTGACTGCATCTCTGAGAAATTTTGTCTCTGTTTCACAGACAGAAACTTCACCTCTTTTCACTACGAAATGCTACGTGGGCATCTCTTATAGGTTCAGATACTCTATATTGGGGCTCCAATCCTAGGGCTTAAGACTCACTTCTCTCAGTAAAAACCTCTCAGGTCAAACCTCCTGTAAGGCCAGTAGCCACGGCCAACATCACAGCCGCCTAGCCCATGCAGGTTCGTATTTGATTCGGACAGATGGTAATGAAACAATGGAGCCAAGAACTGGTGGACCATTAGCTTTAATCTTAGCTCGCACCTGGTGAGCAAGAAATACACACAGTGGGAAAACACTTCCCTTTCCATTTCAGGGCTCCCAAAGCCACTGATATATCCGAGTTTCCTAGAATCAAAGGTTTCTACCTCACCAGCCTTATTCACCTCTGTTCCCCATCTCCTCTCTTATCAAACTCTGCACAAACTGGCTTCTCCTTCAGCACTCTGCCATCTTGGCTGCCTCTCCGCTGCAATGCTGATTTCAGGAACCAAGAGAGAGTGAACCCCTGGTCTGTCCCATTTTATAGTGTAGAAATCAAAACCTTTAAGCCAGTATACAAATAAGGAAATCTCTGATACAAAGTCACTTATCTGAGGCATAAATGGGATTCCTCATAAGAGTGCACCACCCTACATCATGCAACAGCCAAAGGTGTGGAGAAAAGCTTAGTGTTGAGAAGATCTAAGTGTTAAAAGGGTGGTGTAAAGCCAGTAGCCAGGGCCACCATCACAGTCGCCTGGCCCATGCAGGTTCGCATTAGATTTGGACAGACGGTAAAGAAACAATGGAGCCAAAAACTGGTGGGCCATCAGCTTTAATCCTAGCTTGCATGTGGCGGGCAAGCAATACACACAGTGGGAAGACACTTCCCTTTTCATTCAGGGCTCCCAAAGCCACCGACTTATCCAAGTTTCCTAGCATCAAAGGTTTCTAGCTTACCAAGGGTTTAGCTCCTCTTCCAAGATCAGTGATTGTTGTTAGAATTTTATTGCTTTTTGTTGTAGATGTGAAACTTACAGCTCCTAGAGGGCACTCACTCCTAACTGCCATGTTGATGTCTCTACAACATGGCAATTAGCTTCTTCTAGACCAGCAAGAGAAATCACTGACTTTGGATCTCTGACTTCAGGAAGAGCCCATATTCTTTTATGAACTCCTCTGATTAGGCCAGACCCATTTGGAATAAGGTCAACCTTGGATTAACTCAAAGTCAATGGATTAAGGACCTAACCACAGGAATGAAATCTTACCACATACACAGTCCCACCTACTCTCAAAGAAGGGAGTTATCAGAGAGTGTGACCAGCAGGCAGAATTTTGAAGGGTCATATTATAACTGCCTAGTCAAAGACGGATTGTCAGGCTTAAAAAAATCTGATTTAATACACGGATGATGCCTAATGACACAACTGCTATTTGTCATGCATATACTTTGTGCTGAGTACCTTACCAATCACCTAACACTGATCACTTTATGGGGCAGGCCCTGTTATTAGTTCATTTTACAAATGAAGAAATTGATATTCATAGGATTTGATGACCTCCCAAGGTCATGTTACACTGCTGTGCCAGGGTTCAAATTCAGACCCACCCTCCCCCAAAGTGCCCGTGGGTGGTATGCCTTATTTAAGAGAGTTCTTACAAGGATCAAATGAAGTAATTATATGACCAGAGCTCTCTAGAGATTACAGTCATTCTCTACAGGTAACAGGTAAAATTCTCCAAGTTCATACCTCAGCCTTGACTTTGCTTCTCGTCGTTTGGCCCCCTCTTCAACCTTCATGGCCACATCTCTCTGTTCCCCATCTCCTGCCACATCTCTGAGATCCATCTTCTCATTGTTGCCTCTCCTCCAACATACACCTTCCTCTCTCAAACACTGATTACTGTGACAACCATAAAAGGGTCTTCCTGGCTTCCAGGTCCTTTCAAAACCCATCTGGGCAAAAGAATCTTCTCTGAATACCATTTGTATCCCCCTATCTCCTGCTAGACACACTTACTCTGCTGACCTCCTGCCCAGCTGCTCTGGACCATGTTTTATGCCTGAAGAGCAACCTCCACTCTGCCCCACAGCCTTTGAGCAACAACTCCTTCAAAATCTGAACAGAACAATTTTTAGTTGAGCAGACACACTGAGAAGATCTGAGTTACTGGGAGCACTGGAGGAGGAATTTGTGAATGCCTGCTTAAGTCTCCAGGGCCAGTGTGAATCCCGACCTTAACCCCCACACCATGACGCATTCATTCTGGGATCGCACTGAGGGTGCCCATTGTTCTTTGTGCCACCTCATCACAAAGGCCCTTTATTTGAACCAGATAAAAGTTTCCTCCTTGCAATCTAAACACCTTAAGACACCTATGCCAGACCTCCCAGCACCTAGAAAGAGAACTCATTGTCAATTGTTAGTTCAAAACTAAACCCCTCTTCACAAGGACTGAGGGGAGGAGGAAGTGGGGGGGGGGGCATGTGGTTGGGGAGGGCTATTGGTTAATGGGTGCAGAGTTTAGGTTTGTTAAGACAAAAAAGTTCAAGAGATGGATGGTGATAATGATTGCACAACAGTGTGAATATACTTAATGCCACTGAACTGTACATGTAGATATATATGTGATCAATATGGTAAATTTTATGTTAGTATTTTACCACAATTTTAAAACAAACAAGCTCTCAATCTTGCCTTCTAGGACAGCCAGCCCTTTCTTATCATGTGCCATCTCTCACCACTTACCCACAATCCCCTCCTTTTGCACTCCATATTGGCCCATCTGGCCTGATCCTCCCTTCCCCAAACTCATGGGCTTCCAGGCCTTTCCTTCTGCTCTTCCATTCACCTTGAAGGTTGACACTTTTACCCTAACCAGTAAACTATCCTGTTTCTTTTAAGGCTCAGTCTAAGACATTTATTCCATAAAGCCCTCTTATACTTTTCTACCTTGAAAAGTGCTTTCCCTTGCTTAGATTGACTTAGACTTAATGCAAAACCTCTTTCACATTATCACACTTGCTATGTCTAGCCTTGAATGGACTTGTTTCATATACAGCTTTGTATAGTGGAGGAAACTACAGTGAAAGAGTAAGCTCGCTAATGGCAAGGATTGTTCCTGAATAACCCATCACACATACGCATCGAGTGCCTGCGGTGGGCACTCTGGTGGCCTTAGAGAAGCATGGCCATGGTCTCAGCCCTCAAGGAGCTTTTCTTTTAAAATTATTATGCTGAAACATACATCATATAAAATTGACCAGTTCAACCATTTTTAAGTATTTAGTTCTAGTGCATTAAGTAATTTACATCGTTGTACCACCATCACCACCATTCATCTCCAGGATATTTTCATAATCCCAAACTGAAACTTTATACTCATCAAACAATGATTTCTCAGTCTTTCCCACCCACCCCTAACCCCTGGCAAGAACCACTTTCTGTTTCTGTGAGTTTTACTACTCTAGGTACCCCATGTAAGTAGAATCATACAATATTTGTCTTTTTGTTACTGGTCTATTTCATATAGTATAATGACCTCAAGATTCATCCATGTTGCAGCATGTATCAGAATTTCCTTTTTTAAAAAAAAAAAATCATTCTTTATTTTTTAGTTACAGTTGACATGCAATACTATATTAGTTTTAGGCATACAAGCCAGTGATTAGACATTATATAACTTACTAAGTGATCATCCTGATAAATCTTGTACCCATCTGACACCATACATAGTTATTACAGTATTATTGACTGTGTTCCCTATGCTGTACTTTACATCCCCATGACTATTCTGTGATTACCAATTTGTACATCTTAATCCCTTCACTTTTCTCACCAATCCCCCCAAACCTCCTCCTATCTGGAAACTATCAAATTGTTCTCTGTATCTCTGAGTCTCTTTCTATTCTGCCTGTTCCTTTATTTTGTTTATAGATTCAATTAGATACGTATTTATTGCCATTGAATTGTTCATATTTTTGGTTTGGTGGTGATGAACTCTTTTAGCTTTTTCTTGTCTGAAGGCTGTTTATATGTCCTCCAATTCTAAATAATAGCTTTGCTGGGAAAAGTAATCTTGGTTGTCAGAGGCGGCACACCAGGCGCGCCCCCCCCCAACTTCTGAAGGGCCCTGCAAAATCCCAACTTTACACTTTTTTCTAATGACACCAAGTTTGGTTTCATATGTGCAATTTTAATATTAATAGTATATAATATTTTTTATTCATTTAAAAATATGGTTAACATATATTTTTATTTTCCCTGTATCTCTCTTTTTTTAAGGAACCCAATATTTTCTTCTGCACCCAGGGCCTCAACTGATTCTAATCTGCCTCTGTTGGTTGTAGGTCTTTGCTTTTTATTGCTTTGAACTTTTTTTGCCGCCCTCTTTTGGCCTGCAAAGTTTCCGAGAAACTTTCTGAGAAATCATCTGACTTTTTTATGGGAGCTCTTTTGTAGGTAACTAATTTCTTTCTATTGCTGCTTTTAAGATTCTCTCTTTGTCTTTAATAGTTTACATTTTAATTATGCTGTGTCTTGGTGTGGGCCTCTTTAGCTTCCTCTTCTTGGGGATTCTCTGAACTTCCTGGACTTGTATGTCTGTTTCCTTTACCAGGGTAGGAAAGTTTTCTGTTATTAGTTTTTCAAATAAGTTTACAATTTCTTGCTTTCTCTCTTCTCCTTCTAGCACCTCCATTAATACACAGGAAGTTGTCCCAGAGGCTCCTTACACTATCTTCATTATTTTGAATTCTTTTTTCTCTTTGCTGTTCTGATTGGGTGCTTTTTGCTTCCTTATATTCTAAAATGCTGTTTTGATTCCCTGTAAATTATTCTTCATTTCAATTAGTGTATCCTTTATTTCTGACTTGTTCTTTTTTATGGTTTCTATGTCCTTTTTCAGGCTGTTGAAGTTTTCACTAAGCTCTTTGAAGTTCTCATTAAGTTCCTTGAGCATCCTTATAACCAATGTTTTGAATTCTGTATCTGGTAGTTTGCTTGCCTCCATTTCATTTAGTTCTTTTTCTGGAGATTTCTCCTATTCTTTTATTTGAGACATGTTTCTTTGTGTCTGCATTTTGGCTGCTCCCCTATGTCTTTTTCTATGTATTAAGTAGAGCTTCTATGGCTTCCAGGCTTGGTAGAATGGCCTTGTATAGTAGGTGTCCTGTATGGCCCATTAACATAGTCTTCCCAGTCACCTGAGCCGGGCCCTTCAGGTGCACCCCTATGTGGGCTGTGGGCTCTGTCTTGTAATTGAGCCTTGACTGGACCCTAAGCTGATCAACTGTGAGGACCAGCTGTGTCTACAATGGAAGAACAGGACTTGCTTTAGTTGGGTTTTGATGCTTCTTGACTGTGTCCCTCATGGAGGTTGTAGGGTGTAATCTAGCATGGTCTGAAGCTGTCCACCAGGTGCACTGGCTCTGGGGCCTCCCGGGAGGTGCAAGGTCAGCCACTGTCTAAGACTTGACACCAAGCACAAGCTACAGAATGATCAGTGGATAGTTTCTACTTATTCTGGAGTTGGAGGTGCCCAAGAGAGGCCAAGCTGTGAACTAATTCTGGCTGCTGCTAGTGCCAGGTTGGGGTCACTTAGAAAGAGGTACAGGGTAATGCAGAGGCCAGATCCGGCTTATTTGAGAGATTTTATAAAAGTCAAAGCATGAGGTAAAGGAGCCCATTTGTGTAGAAAAGCCACTAGAAACAGCTTGGAGGGGCTAACAAGTTGGGTGAAACAGGGTCTCAGGGAATCACTTGGGCAGAAAAAACATTGTGAAATGTTAAGGAATTCCTTAGAAGAAGAAAAAGGATGAGGAGAATGAAAAAGAGAAGGAGAAGAAATGTGAATAATAAAATGACAAATTATATACCTATCAATAATTACTTTACATGTAAATAGATTAAATGCTCCAACCAAAAGACATAAAATGGGTGAGAGACCCACTTCAGATTGACAATGTAGACTAACATAAATATAATTAGCACTATTGAGGGATATAAAAGGTGAGATTGACAGTATTAGTCATTGTAAAGAACCTGAACACATCATCACTGACATCAATAGATAGATTATCCAGAAAAAAAAATCAACAAGGAAATAGCAGCCTAAATGACACATAGATATAATACACATTTTTAGAACATTTCATCACAAAACAGCCAAATATACAATCTTTTCTAGTGCACATAGAACATGTTCCAAAATAGGCCATATGTTAGCAACAAAATAAGTCTCAATAAGTTGAAGAATACTGAAATCATGCCATGTATCTTCTATGATCACAATGGCATAAAACCAGAAATTAATTACATGAAGAAAACTGAATAACACATAAACACATGAAGGCTAAATAACATGCTACTAAACAATAAATGAGTTAATAATGAGATCAAGAATAATGTTTTAAGTTAATAATGTTTTATTACTTAAAACAAATAGTAATAAAAACACAATACAAAATCTATAAGACCCAACCAAATAAGTTCTAAGAAGAAAGTTCATAGCAATACAAGCCTACCTCAAGAAAGAAGAATAATGTCAAATAAACAACTTAACCTTCCAACTAGAAGAACTAGAAAAAGGAGAACAAAAGACAAGCTGATAAGAAAAAGAAAATAATAAAGAGCAGAGTGGAAATAAAAGAAACAGAGTTTTGTAAACAGTACAAAAATGAATAAAACCAAGAGCTGATTCTTTGAAAACATAATCAAAATTGATAAAACCTTAGCCATGCTCATCAAGAAAATAGAGAAGAGCCAAATAAATAAAATGAAAGGAAAAATAACAACTGAACCACAGAAACAGAGGATAATAAGGAAATACTAAAAATAATAATATACCAACAAATTGAACAACTTGGAAAAAATAAATTTTTACAAACATGCAATCTTCCAAAACTGAATAAAAACAAAACAGAAAAACTGAACAGTGCAATAACTACTGATAATATTAAATAAGGAATCAGAAAACTCACAACAAACTCTTGAATCAAATGGCTTTACCAGTAAATTTTATAAAACATTCAAAAAGAATTAACACCTATCCTTTTCAAACTATTTCAAAAAATTGAAGAGGAGGAGACTCCCAAGTTTATTTTACAAAGTCAACATTATCCTGATTCCAAAACCAGATAAACATATTACTAAAAATTTATGTCAGTATTTCTGATGAACATAGATGCAAAAACCTTCAACAAAATGTTATCAAACCAAATTCAGCAATACATTTATAGATCATATTTTATGATTAAGTGGGGTTTATTCCTGAATTGCAAGATTGGTTCAATGTTCATGAGTCAGTCAATGTAATAAACCATATGAACAAAAATTAAAGACAAAAATCAGATGATTATATCAATGAATGCAGAAAAAGCATTTGACAAAATCCAGAATCCATTTGTGACAAAAATTCAGCAAAATGAGAATAGAGGAAACATAGCTTAACATAATAAAAACCATACATGACAAATTTATAGATAACATTATGCTCAACAGTAAAAGCTAAATGTGTTTTTCTTATGATCAGGAACAAGATAAGGATGTCTATTACTATTCAGCATAGTAATAGAAGTCCAAACCATAGCAATGAGACAAGAATAAAGAATAAAAGCCATCCAAATTGGAAAAGAAGAAGTAAAACTGTCCCAAGAAGACATACAAATGGCCAATAGATATATGAAAGAATGCTCATCTTTGCTAGCTATTAAAGAAATGCAAATCAAAACTATAATGAGCCCTGGACGGTTGGCTCAGCGGTAGAGCGTCGGCCTGGCATGCGGGGGACCCAGGTTCGATTCCCGGCCAGGGCACATAGGAGAAGCGCCCATTTGCTTCCCCACCCCCCTTCCTTCCTCTCTGTCTCTCTCTTCCCCTCCCACAGCCGAGGCTCCATTGGAGCAAAGATGGCCTGGGCGCAGGGGATGGCTCCTTGGCCTCTGCCCCAGGTGCTAGAGTGGCTCTGGTCGTGGCAGAGCGACATCCCGGAGGGGCAGAGTATTGCCCCCTGGTGGGCAGAGCGTCGACCCTGGTGGACGTGCCGGGTGGATCCTGGTCGGGCGCATGCGGGAGTCTGTCTGACTGTCTCTCCCCATTTCCAGCTTCAGAAAAATACAAAAAAGAAAAACTATAATGAGATATCACCTCACACCAGTTAGATTTGATATTATGAACAATACAGGTAATAACAAGTGTTGGAGAGGCTGTGGAAAAAAACGAACTCGTATTCACTGCTGGTGGGAATGTAAACTGATACAGTATTATGGAAGATAGTACGATGGTTCCTCAAAAAATTAAAAATAGAACTACCTTATGACCCAGCAATTCTTCTACTGGGTATCTACCCAGAAAACTAAAAAACATTGGTATGTAAAGATACATGCACTCCCATGTTTATTACAGTATTATTCAGTGTCCAAGAAATGGAAACAACCAAAGTGTCCCTCAACAGAGGATTGGATAAAGAAGATGTGGTACATATATGCAATGAAATGCTACTCAGTCATAAGAAAGGATGACATATTGCCATTTATGATAATGTGGATAGACCTTGAGAACATTATATTGAGTGAAATAAGTAAATCATAAAAAGCTAAGAATTATATCATTTCACACAAAGGTGGGATATAAAACCAAGACTAATGGCCCTGGCCGGTTGGCTCAGCGGTAGAGCGTCGGCCTGGAGTGCGGGGGACCCAGGTTCGATTCCCGGCCAGGGCACATAGGAGAAGGGCCCATTTGCTTCTCCACCCCACCCCCTCCTTCTTCTCTGTCTCTCTCTTCCCCTCCCGCAGCCAAGGCTCCATTGGAGCAAAGATGGCCCGGGCGCTGGGGCTGGCTCCTTGGCCTCTGCCCCAGGTGCTAGAGTGGCTCTGGTCACGGCAGAGCAATGCCCCGGAGGGGCAGAGCATCGCCCCCTGGTGGGCAGAGCGTTGCCCCTGGTGGGCGTGCCGGGTGGATCCCGGTCGGGCGCATGCGGGAGTCTGTCTGACTGTCTCTCCCCGTTTACAGCTTCAGAAAAATACAAAAAAAAAAAAAAGATAAAAAAAAACACCCAAGACTAATGGAGATAGATAAAATTAAAGTGGTTCACAGGAAGAGAGTGTTGTGGGGTAGGTGGATGAGGAAAAGGGAGTAAAGAGGGATAATACATTGTGACGGAAAATGATTTGACTTGGGGTGATGGGTACACAATATAATCAACAGTTCAAATGCTTTAGAAATGCTTCCCTAAAACCTATGTACTCTTATTGATCAATGTCACCCTATTAAATTTAATTTTCAAAATAAAAAACTTAGCTAACAAAAACAGTCAGTAGTTGCAGATGACACAATAATAGATAGAAAGAACCCTAAAGACTTCAATAATACCTATTAGTACTGATAATAAATTCAGTGAAGTAGCAGGATACAAAATTCTTATCCAGAAATTAGTTGTACCTTTATTCACCAATTACAAACTATCAGACAGAGGAATTAAAGAAGCAATCATATTTATAATTGCATAAAAATTATACAATACCCAGGAATAAATTTAACCAAGGAAATAAAAGACCTGTATTTCAAGAAGTATAACTCATTGAAGAAGATACAAATAAATGGAAGCATATACCATGTTCATGGATAGGAAGAAAGAACACCATTGAAATGTCTGTACTATTCAAAGTAATCTATGGATTCAATGCAATTGCTATCAAAATACTAATGGCATTTTTCACAGAACTAGAACAAGTAATCCTCAAATTTATATTAAACCACAAAAGATCCTGAATAGCCAAAGCAACCATGAAAAAGAAAAACAAAGTTGGAGGTATCATGCTACCTCATATCAAACTATGCTGCAAGGTCACAGTAATCAAAATGGCATGGTACTGGCCTAAAAAAATACAAATACATAGATCAATGGAACAGAATAGAGAGCCCAGAAATAAACCCATGCTTATTTGGTTAATTAATCTATGCAAAGAAGTTAAGAATATACAATGGAATAAAGACCATTATGGTGTAGGAAGAACTGGAGAGATAGGTGCAAAGAATGAAACTTGACTTCATAAACCATATACAAAAGCAAACTCAAAATGAATTAAAGATTTAATATAAGACTCAAAACCATAAAACACTTAGAAGAAAATATGGGAGTAAATGTTTGACACTACTTTTAGAAATATATTTTTTAGATAAATCTCTTTGGGCAAGGTAAACAAAAAAGAAATAAACAAGCATAACTATATCAAGCTAAACACTTTTTTGCACAGAAAAAGAAATCACTAACTAAAACAAAATGTTTCTTGAATAAACATTTCTACAAAGAGAACATACAGATGGCCAATAGACATGAAAAGATGCTCAACCTCACTAATCAGACAAATGTAAATTAAAACTACAATGAGATATTACCTTCTACCTGTCAGAAGAGCTATCATCAATAAATCAATAAACAATAAATGTTGAGGAGACTGTGGAAAAATGGAGCCCTCCCGCACTGTTGGTAATATTGCAAATTGGTCCAGCCACTATGGAAAAAACTATGAAGGTTACTCTAAATATTAGAAATAAAATTACCAAAGGACTCAACAATATCACTTCTGATATTCAAAGAAACTCAAAAGACTAATTCAAAAAGACACATAAAACCCTATGATTAATGCAGCATTCTTTATAATAGCCAAGATATAAAAGCAACCTAAATGTCCAAAAATAGACAATTGGATATAGAAGTAGTTGTAAATATATACAATGAAATATTACTTGGCCTTAAAAAAATGAATGCTTACTATTTGTGAGAATATAGATGGACCTAGAATGTATTATACTAAGTAAAGTCAGACAGATAAAGACAAATACCATATAATTTTACTTATATATGAAATCTAAAAACCAAAATAAACAAAACAGGAACATCTCCTAAATACAAAGAACAATCTGATGGCTGTCAAGTAGGTGGAGTTTCGGAGCAAGATGAAAAGAAGAGGATATTAAGAAGTACAATTTTTCCCTGGCTGGATAGCACAGTTTTTTAGAGCATCATCCCACTCTCTAACAAATCCCCATCTCTGCTGGTACAATCCCTGGTCAAGACAAATACAGAAACAGATTGATGTTCCTGTCTCTCTCTCTCCCTTTCTCTTTCAAAAAATAAAATAAACATTAAGAAAACTCCTTTAAAAAGAGTACAGTTTTTGCATTTACAAAATAGTCATAGGGGTGTAAAGTACAGCATGGGGAATAGAGTCAATAATATTGTAATAACTATGTATGATGGGAGTACATGTTTTGTTGCCTCTTTTGGGGTCACGCAGCTCCACCGGCTAAATAAATCCTACTTCCTTAAAACAAACAAAAATACTCTGTATGATGTCAGGTAAGTAATAGATTTATTGGGTAATCCCTTCATAAATTATATAATGTCTAGCCACTATGCTGTACACTTAAAACCAATATAATCCTGAATGTCAATTGTAATTGAAAAATAAATTTTAAGATAAACACATATACAATGAATAAAATCCCCAAAACACAACTATGTGTTGCCTTAGGAGACACATCTCAACTACAAGGACAATAAAGTGAAGGAGTTGAAAATAATACTCCAAGCAAATTAGATCCAGAGAAAAACAGGTGTCACCATATTTTTATTAGATAAAGTAGATTTCAATATAAAAAAGATAATAAGAGACAAATATTAAAATTTTATAATGATAAAAGAGACAATCCATCAATAAGACATAACACATTAATATACTACTCACAAAAATTAAGGGATATTTCAAAATGAATATGAAGCTATAAAATATCCCCTAATTTTGTGAGCAGTATGTATATGTACTCAACCTGAGCACAAAAGTATACAAAACAGCTACTAATAAAACTAAAGATCATGAAATGTTTGATCAACAAGGAAAAGTTCCTTGAAAGAGAAAAGATTTCAATTGGACAATTAAGAATGGGTAAAATCCGGATAAACTAAAAAGAAAAAGAAAGAAATTTTATAGAGGAGTATCTAGTAGATCAAAGGCAAAGAGACAGGAATAATTAAATCTTAATTAAGAGTAGATACAAAGAAGCACTATTTCTATGTGTTATGGTTTAATCAAATTTCTGAAGTAAAGTAAGTGAAATAAGTCGGACAAACAATGATAAATACCATATTAACAAAAGAAAATCAAGCTCATAGGTAAAGAGAAAACATCGGTGGTTGCCAGAGACGAGTGAGTGAAATGGGTGAAGGGGTCAAGTGGTAAAAAACTTCTGGGTATAAAATTATTAAGTCCTGGGAGAGTTATATATAGCATGGTGATGAATATTGGATTGTGTTTCTGGTCAATCATTACCCCATCAAAATTACAACTAAACTAAAGTCACCATTGAAAACTACCTGTGGTCTAGCTTAATATGAGTTATAAAACTCAGGATATAAAGAAAAAGTGACATCAAAACTGGTGGGTGGCCCTGGCCAGTTTGCTCAGTGGTAGAGCATTGGCCCGGTGTGTGGAAGTCCTGGGTTTGATTCCCAGTCAGGGCACACAAGAGAAGCGCCCATCTGCTTCTCCACCCTTCCCCCTCTCCTTTCTGTCTATCTCTCTCTTACCCTCCCTCAGCCAAGGCTCCATTGGAGCAAAGTTGGCCTGGGCACTTATGATGGCCCCATGGCCTCCACCTCAGGCACTAGAATGGCTCCAGTTGCAGCAGAGCAATGCCCCAGATGGGCAGAGCATCGCCCTCTGGTGGGCATGTCAGGTGGATCCCAGTCAAGCACATGCAGGAGTCTGTCTGACTGCCTGCCTGCTTCTAACTTCGGAAAAATACACACACACACACACACACACACACACAACTTGTGGGCAAGGTATAGAGGTAATGAGCTAGTCCCACACCCATGTGTGGAAGTTAAAATAAGAAAGAGATAGCTGTGGGGGTAACCCTGAAGAACAAGTGGTCCCAAGCCAGGCATCCCAGCTCAGGGTTCCAGTGCTGAGAAATACTCATAATTTCTGGCTGTGAAAAGCATCAGGGATTGTGCCTGAGTGTGATGAGGTCTGCTGGAGTCCCAGGAATTCATATTAAAAGGCCCACACACAGACATACTCACCAAAGGACTCACTGACTCTGAGCTCCAGCCCTAGGGAAGCAGCTTGAAAGGCATTGGGGACAAACAGGGAAGAACTAAGTTGTCTGGCTTCAGTATAAGGGCTAGAGGGGCAGTTTTTTCCCAGACAGAAGTGCTGATAGAACCCTTCTCCTATCCAGCCTGCTTACACAGGTGGGAGCCATATCTGAGTCTCCATCAATTTAGCTAACACCATTCACCTTGTCTTGGTCATTCCTTTAGACTCTGTCCCACCCAATTTGCTGGCCAACCCTGGCTGCCTCCAATGGCTTTTCCATACAAACAGCCTATCTTGGTTCATGCTGTTGACTTTCCTAAAATCTGTCAAAAGTCCCTGGCCAGTTGGCTTAGTGGTAGAGTCTCAGCCAAGCATGTGAATGTCCTGGGTTTGATTCCTGGTCAGGGCACATAGGAGAAGCAACCATCTGCTTCTCCACCCCCTCCCTCTCCTTCTTCTCTCTCTCTCTCTCTCTCTCTCTCTCTCTCTCTCTTTCTTCTCCTCCCACAGCCATGGCTCCATTGATTCAAGTGCATTGGCTCCAGGCACTGAGGATAGCTCTGTGGAGTCTCAGCCTCAGGTGCTAAAAATAGCTCAGTTGTGAGCATTTCCCCAAATGGGCAGAGCATCAGCCCCTGATAGGATTGCTGGGAGGATCCTAGTCGGGGTGTATGCAGGAGTCTGTCTCTCTATCTCCCCTCCTCTCATTTGGAAAAAGAACAAAAAAAATCTCTCAAAGGTTTACAAACCCCCCCAAAAGCAGCATCTGGCCTTGGAATGCCTTGTAAATCTTGCTAAACAGTCCAAAGCCTGGCATAATTGACAGCCAGCCTCATTTGCACCTTAACCTCTCAAAGTCATCTCCAAGCCTGGCACAAGTGGCTGCCTTCTACAGATCACTTTGAACTCATATCAAGTGGCCACAGAAAGAGCACAGGCAGTGGCTAACATTAGCCTGTATCAGAGGCCCTCTTAAGAGGACCCAAAAACAATATACCTTGTGATCAGCTCCAGACCACACCAAAGTACCACTTAAACCCTCCAAAAATGACACACTCAAAGAGCAGACTCAGCAGGCACCAGAGTCCCTCTAAAGTAACCCTGCTCTGTAGGGTCAACCCCTGCACAATAGCTCCTCCACATGGCTAGTCCTCACAACCAATTAGCCTGATGATTAATCCCTCATGTCAACAGAAATTAAGGCTCAACTACAAGAGAAGGGCACACAATTCATACAAGGGACAAGCCTGAGCACTTGACTTAAGTGTCCAGAGAGACTGTCTACTGTGCCCCCCAAGACACCTACTACATAGGGCTACTCCATCAAGGCTGGGAGACTAAAAGATCTACCTAATACATAGAAACAACACAAGAAGGCAGCCAAAATGAGGAGACAAAGAAACATGTCCCAAATGTAAGAACAGAACAGAAAACTGAACAAAATGGAGACAGATATACCAGATAGAGAAGTAAAAACACTGATTATAAGGATGATCAATGAACTTAAGGAAAGAGTAAATTAGTGAGAACTTCAACAGAGATAAAAAAAAACAAACATAAAATAGATACAGAAACATAAAAAATAACCAGTCAGAAATGAGGAATATATTAGAGAATCAATGGTAGATTAAATGAAACAGAGGATCAAATCAGCAATTTGAAGAAAAGATAGCAGGGGGAAAAATTATAATAGCAGAAAGGAAAGAACAATCCAAAATTATGAGGATAGTTTAAGAAGCTCCTGGGACAGCATAAAGCATACCAATACTCGCATTATAGAGGTACCAGAAGGAGAAGAGAGAGCAAAAATTTAAAAACCCATTTGAAGAAAAAATAAAACTTCTTTAATCTGGCAAAGGAAATGGACATTCAAACCCAGTAAGCACAAAGAGTCCCAAATAAGATGAGCCCAACTTAGAGCAGAGTCACTTAGAATGAGGGAGCTTTCAGGACTACAGTAGTAAGTCTTAGGGTCTGAGCTGCACTGCCCCCACCTACATGGCTGAGGGCTCACCCAAGAATGGGCAGCGGTGGGACATGGAAGCGCAGTTCTGTTGGCAAAGGTGGAAGACAGCTGGACACAACTGAGGCCCAGGTGTGAGCTCAGTCTTGCCCAGCTGGGGAGGAGGGCATATGCTAAAGTGGTCAAGCCCAGCTGTGGGTTGCCTGCAATCCAGCCTGCAGGGGAGGGGCAGGAGCCTTGAAAGGAGCAGAGACCCACCCTTGAGCAAGGGCACAGGAGCACAGCCTAGCCCAAACAACCAAGGCTGTGGCCTGATGTGGGAGCTGGCCCCTCCCTGTGGGGTTGGAGCGAAAAGCCCAGAACAGACAGAGTCCCGCTACTGAGCGTGGGCATGCAGTCCCCCCAGGCCGGTAAAGCCAAGACTTACAGCCATCCCACGATTGGGCTTCTCCTGCAGGGGCAGGGCAAAAGACTGGAATCAGGGGGAAACACACAGCTGAGCAAAGGTGCACAGCCCTGCCTCCAGGGCCGAGGCTTGTGGCCTGGGCGAGGCGCATAACACCACCTGTGGGGGTGGGGCAAAGGCCGAGGCTACTGAGGCTTGTACACCCAAGCACATGATCACAGCCACTCCCGTGAAGGAGAGGCGGAAACCACAGCAACAGCCCCAGTGGGCAGGCATCAGCAAAGCCCATACCCGAATGCCCTAGGCAACAACAGCACAGGGAGTGGCAGGCCTGCAGAAAGACCACACCTAGAAAACTCAGAGGCCACATCCAGTGGACTCCAGTGGCCAAAAACTTCTTTTACATAGACAAAATGAGAAAGCAGAGAAATGCAACACAAATGAATCAAGAGAAATACCCCAGAAAAGGACCTGAATGAGTCAGAAATAACCAAATAATCCAGATGCAGAATTTAAAATAACGACTGATAGGATGCTCAAAGATCTTAGAACAACAACAGACAGTCATTGCAAATACCTAAAGGGATAGCAAATATAAAAAAGGATATTGAAATTAAAAAAAAGAATCAGTCAGAAATGACGAATACATATCAGAAGAATAAAGAATGCAATAGAAGGAATTAAAAGCAGGATTGATGAAGCTGAGAATAGAATTAGTGAGTTAGAGAACATGATAAATGAAGGCACAGAAACAAAGCAGAAAAAAGAAAAGAGAACCAAAAAGTCTGAGGAAACTCTAAGAGAGCTCTGTGACAACATGAAGAGAAATAACATCCGCATGATAAGGGTTCCTGAAGAAGAAGAGAAAGAACAAGGGATAGAGACTTTGTTCAAACATATCGTAGCTAAAAATTTCCCTAAATTAAGGCAGAAAAACAACTCACATGTTCAAGAAGCACAGAGAACTCCATTAAAGAGAAACCCAAAGAAATCTAGACCAAGACACATCATAATTAAAATAACAAACCTAAGTGATAAAGAGAAAATATTAAAAGCTGCTAGAATAAAAAAGGCTATCACCTAAAAAGGAGCCCCCATAAAGGTGACCTCTGACTTCTCAACAAAAACATTTGAGACCAGAAGGGAATGGCAAGAAATATTCAAAGTAATGCAGAACAAGACCCTACAACCAAAACTACTTTATCAAGCAAGGCTATCATTTAAAATTAAAGGAGAAATAAAAAGCTTTCCAAACAAACAAAAAAATAACTCAAGGAATTCACTACAAACAAACCAATGCTGCAAGAAATGCTAAGGGACCTGTTGTAAACAGATCAAAAGAGAAAAAGAATAAAGCAAAAGAGAAATAAAGTTTTAAAGAATAAAATGGCAATAAACAACTACATATCAATAATAAGCTTAAATGTAAAGGGATTAAATGATCCAATCAAAAGACATAGGGTAGCTGTGTGGATAAGAAAACAGGACCCATACATATGCTGTCTTCAAGAGACACACCTTAAAACAAAATGTACATAGACTGAAGATAAAAGGATGGAAAAAAATATTTTATGCAAAGGCAAATGAAAAAAAAGCTGGGGTAGCAATACTTTTACACAAAATGGACTTTAAAACAAAGGATATAGTAAGAGATAAAAAAAAGGTCACTACATAATGATAAAGGGAGGAATCTAACAGGAAAATATAACTCTTATAAATATCTATGCACCTAATATAGGAGCACCTAAACATATAAAACAGACTTTCATGGATTTAAAGGGCGAGATCAACATCAATACTATAATAGTAGGGGATTTCAATATCCCATTAACACCACTAAATAGATCCTCAAGAAAGAAAATTAACAAAGAAACAGCAGACTTAAAGGATACAATAGATCAACTCGATTTAATAGATATCTTCAGAACTTTTCACCCTAAAGCAGCAGAATATACATTCTTTTCAAGTGCTCATGGTACATTCTCTAGGATAGACCACATGTTAGGGCACAAAAGCAGTATCAACAAACTTAAAAAGATTGAAATCATATTGAGCACTTTCTCTGATCACAATGGCATGAAACTAGAAATCAACCACAACAGAAAAACTAAAAAATACTCAAACACTTGGAAACTAAATAGCATGTTATTAAATTATGAATGGGTTAACAATGAGGTTAGAAAAGAAATAAAAAATTTTCTAGAAATGAATGATAATGAGCATACATCAACTCAAAATTTATGGGACACAGCAAAAGCAGTCCAGAGAGAGAAGTTTATAGGATACCTAAAGAAGCTAGAAAAAGCTCAAATAAACAACTTGACCCTGCATCTAAAAGAACTAGAAAAAGAACAGCAAGTAAGGCCCAGAGGTAGTAGAAAGAAGGAAATAATAATGATCAGAGTGGAAATAAATGACATAGAGGCTAAAAAAAACAATACAGAAGATCAATGAAACCAGGAGATGATTCTTTGAAAAGGTAAACAAGATCAATGAACCTTTAACCAGACTCACCAAGAAAAAGAGAGAGAGGACTCAAATAAATAAAATTAGAAATGAGAGTGGAGAAATAAGACTGACACAACAGAAATACAAAATATTGTAAGAAAATATTATGAAGAACTGTATGCCAAAAAACTAAACAACCTAGATGAAATGGACAAATTCCTTGAAACATATAATCTTCCAAAAATTAATCTGGAAGAATCAGAAAACCTAAACAGACCAATTACATGAATGAGATCGAAACAGTTATCAAAAAACTCCAAACAAAGAAAAGTCCTGGGCCTGATGGCTTCACAAGTCAATTCTACCAAATATTCAAAGAAGAACTAATTCCTATCCTTCTCAAGCTATTTCAAAAAATTCAAGAGGAAGGGAGTAGGTAGACGAACAGACTCCAAACTCACACCACCAAACTGGAATATAAACTCATTTATGAACAATCAGCGTGAAAAACCAAATCTGGACTACAAGAACAGCTTTCAAAAATCAAGGAGCAAAGAAGAATCCACAACAAACCTGGTAGGAAGTGCTTGAATCTCCCCTGCTTATAAGAACAGGGCGGGGGGGGGGGGTGAGGCTGGGCTCTCACTCCAAGGAAAAGAGCAGTAAATACTGCTCACAGCCACTTGCCTGGTGACCAGGGAACAAGGTGTGTTGAAAGGGCACGCTTGTCTTCCAAAAAGAAAGGAGAAAGACAGAGACGGATGGCGAGGGGGAGAGGAATATAGGTGATGACATAAAAAGCTGACTCATTCAGTGCTGGAGGTGGCCATAACTGGGGGATGGGCTAATCCTTCCACAAAGCAAAATACAAAAGTACTTCCAGGTCACAGAGATACAGACATCTCTCCAGCTCCAATCAGCGCAACAAGACACAGCTGAAAACAAGAAGTGGGAAGGAGGGGCAGTAACTCAGGTCTCCATGGAGATCTGAGATACACCTCCCCCTACTGAAGCTGAGAAAGCAACCCACCCCCAGAGAGATTAACTGGCAGAAGAGGACTTCAGAGCCTCAGGTAACACCCACCGCATTCCTGGATACAGTTTCAAATAAGCCCCCTACTGAGATCAGCAAACAAGACAATCACCTGTAAAGAAAACAAACAAATCAAGACTTCAAAGAGGCCTGAATCCTAAAGTGGATTAAAAATAATAGCTGATGCCAACCCAAGAAGACTTAGAAACAACACAAGTAAAAACTAGAGGCAGACAACACCAAGACTAGACTCAACCAGCTCTACAAAGAAAACACCCAGACACCCAGGCACAATGAGAAGACAAAGAAGTACAATCCAAATGAAACCGCAAAAGAAACCTTCAAGAAATAAACTGAGTGATATTGGAAATAACCAAACTTCAGGATGCGGAGTTTAAAATAATGATTGTAAGGATGCTTAGGGATCTTAGAACAACAATGGATGGTCATCAAGAACACCTAAATAAAGAAATAGCAAGTATAAAAAAGGATATTGAAATATTAAAAAAGAATCAGTCGGAGATGACAAATACAATATAAGAAATGAAGAACACAATGGAAGAAATTAAAAACAGGATGGATGGAGCTGAGGATTAAATCAGCGAGTTGGAAGACAACTGGAATAAAGGCAGGAAAGCAGAGAAGAAGAAAGAAAAGAGACTCAAAAAATCTGAGGAAAATCTTAGAGAGCTCTGTGACAACATAAAGAGAAATAACATCCACATCATAGGGGTTCCTGAAGAAGAAGAGAAAGAACAAGGGATAGAGGCTTTATTAAATCATATCATAGCCGAAAATTTCCCTAAATTAATGCAGGAGAAACTCTCAAAAATTCAAGAAGCACAGAGAACTCCACTAAAAAGAAACCCAAAGAAACCTACACCAAGACACATCATAATTAAAATACCACAGCTAAGTGATAAAGAGAAGATATTAAAAGCTGTAAGACAAAAAAAGGCTATCACCTACAAAGGATCCCCCATACAGATCACAACAGACTTCTCAACAGAAACACTTGAAGCCAGAAGGGAATGGCAAAAAATATTCAAAGTAATGCAGAACAAAAACCTACAACCAAGACTACTTTATCCAGCAAGGCTATCATTTAAAATTGAAGAAGAAATAAAAAGTTTCCCAGACAAAAAAAAAAAAAAAACTCAAGGAATTCATTACAACCAAACCAATGCTGCAGGAAATGTTAAGGGGCATGATGTAAACAGATCAAACTGGGAAAAGAATATAGCAAAAGAGGAATACAGCTTTAAAGAATAAAATGGCAATAAACAACTACATGTCAATAATAACCTTAAATGTAAAGGGATTAAATGATCCAATCAAAAGACATAGGGTAGCTGCATGGATAAGAAAACAGGACCCATACATATGCTGTCTATAAGAGACACACCTTAAAACAAAAGATGCACATAAGTTGAAGGTAAAAGGATGGAAAAAAAATTTCATGCAGGCCCTGGCGGGTAGGCTCAGCGGTAGAGTGTCGGCCTAGCGTGTGGAGGACCCGGGTTGGATTCCCGGCCAGGGCACACAGGAGAAGCGCCCATTTGCTTCTCCACCCCTCTGCCATGCTTTCCTCTCTGTCTCTCTCTTCCCCTCCCGCAGCCAGGGCTCCATTGGAGCGGGGATGGCCCAGGCGCTGGGTATGGCTCTGTGGCCTCTGCCTCGGGCGCTAGAGTGGCTCTGGTCACAATATGGCGACACCCAGGATGGGCAGAGCATCGCCCCTGGTTGGCAGAGCGTCGCCCCATGGTGGGCGTGCTGGGTGGGTCCCGGTCGGGCGCATGCCAGAGTCTGTCTGACTGTCTCTCCCCGTTTCCAGCTTCAGAAAAATGAAAAAAAAAAATTTCATGCAAATGCAAATGAAAAAAAAGCTGGGGTAGCAATAGTGATATCAGACAAAATGGACTTTAAAACAAAGGATATAGTAAGAGACAAAGAAGGCCACTACATAATGATAAAGGGAGCAATCTAACAGGAAAATATAACTCTTATAAATATCTATGCATCTAATATAGGTGCACCTAAATATATAAAACAGACTTTGATGGATATAAAGAGCGAGATCAACAGCAACACTATAATAGTAGGGGATTTCAATACCCCACTAACATCACTAGATAGATCCTCAAGAAAGAAAATTAACAAAGAAACAGCAGATTTAAAGGACACAATAGATCAACTCGATTTAATAGATATCTACAGAACCTTTCACCCTAAAGCAGCAGAATATACATTCTTTTCAAGTGATCATGGTACATTCTCTAGGATAGACCACATGTTAGGGCGCAAAACTGGTCTCAACAAATTTAAGAAGATTGAAATCATATCAAACACTTTCTCTGATCACAATGGCATGAAACTAGAAATCAACCACAACAGAAAAGCTCAAAAATTCTCAAACACATGGAAACTAAATAGCAGGTTGTTAAATAACAAATGGATCAAGAATGAGATCAAAGAAGAAATAAAAAAAATTCCTAGAAACGAATGATAACGAGCATACATCAACTCAAAATTTATGGGACACAGCAAAAGCAGTACTGAGAGGGAATTTCATAGCACTACAAGCACACATTAAGAAGCTAGAAAAAGCTCAAATAAACAACTTAACCCTGCATCTAAAAGAACTAGAAAAAGAACAGCAAGTAAAGCCTAAATGTAGTAGAAGGAAGAAAATAATAAAGATCAGAGCAGAAGTAAATGACATAGAGACTAAAGAAACAATACAGAGGATCAATGAAACTAGGTGCTGGTTTTTTGAAAAGGTAAACAAGATTGATGAATCTTTAACGAGACTCAGCAAGAAAAAGAGAGAGAGGACTCAAATAAATAAAATTAGAAATGAGAGGGGAGAAATAACAACTGACACAACAGAAATACAAGGATTGTAAGAAAATACTATGAAGAACTGTATGCCAAAAAACTAGACAACCTAGATGAAATGGACAAATTCCTTGAAACATACAATCTTCCAAAAATCAATCTGGAAGAATCAGAAAACTTAAACAGACTGATTACACCAAATGAGATCAAAACAGTCATCAAAAAACTCCCAACAAAGAAAAGCCCTGGGCCAGATGGGTTCACAAGTGAATTCTACCAACTATTCAAAGAACTAACTCCTATCCTTCTCAAGCTATTTCAAAAAATTCCAGAGGAAGGACGACTTCCAAGCTCCTTTTATGAGGCAAGCATAATTCTGATTCCAAAACCAGGCAAAGACAACACAAAGAAAGAAAATTATAGGCCAATATCCCTGATGAATATAGATTCTAAAATCCTCAACAAAATATTAACAAACTGGATCCAACAATATATGGAAAAAATCATACACCATGATCAAGTGGGATTTATTCTGGTAAGGCAAGGCTGGTACAATATTTGCAAATCTATCAATGTTATTCATGACATAAATGAAAGGAAGGAGAAAAACCAGATGATAATTTCAATAGATGCAGAAAAAGCACTTGATAAAATCCAGCACCCATTCACGATCAAAACTCTCAGCAAAGTGGGAATACAGGGAACATACCTCAACATGATAAAAGCCATCTATGACAAACCCACAGCCAACATCATCCTCAATGGGTAAAAATTAAAAGCAATCCCCTTAAGATCAGAAACAAGGAAGGGGTGCCCCTTTTCACCACTCTTATTCAACATAGTCCCGGAAGTCCTAGTCACAGCAATCAGACAAGAAAAAAAAAAAGACATCCAAATTGGAGGAGAAAAAGTAAAACTATCATTATTTGAAGATGATATGATATTGTATATAGAAAATCCTAAAGTCTCAGTCAAAAAACTACTGGACCTGATAAATGAACTCAGCAAAGTGGCAGGATATAAAATTAATACTCAGAAATCAGAGGCATATTTATACACTAACAATGAAATGTCAGAAAGAGAAATTAAGGAAGCAATCCCCTTCACTATTGCAACCAAAAAAATAAAGTTCGTAGGAGTAAATTTAACCAAGGAGATTAAAAACTTGTACTCGGAAAATTATAAAACATTGATAAAAGAAATCAAGGAAGATACAATCGAGTGGAAGCATATACCGTGCTCATGGTTAGGAAGAATAAACATCATTAAAATGTCTATATTACCCAAAGCAATTTATAAATTCAATGCAATACAGATTAAATTACCAATGACTTACTTCAAAGATATAGAACAGATGTTCCAAAAATATTTATGGAACCAAAAAGAGAACACAAATAGCCTCAGCAATCTTGAAAAGGAAGAATAAAGTTGGAGGTATCAATAGACTACAAGGCCATTGTATTCAAAACAGCCTGGTACGGGCATAAGAACAGACATATAGATCAATGGAACAGAACAGAGAACCCAGAAATAAACCTACACCTTTATGGACAACTGATATTTGACAAAGGAGATAAAAGCATACAATGGAGTAAAGACAACCTCTTCAACAAATGGTGTTGGGAAAATTGGACAGCTACCTGCATAAAAATCAAAGTAGACCACCAACTTACACCATTCACAAAAATAAACTCAAAATGGATAAAACACTTAAGTGTAATCCATGAAACCATATAATTCTTAGAAGAAAACATAGGCAGTTAGCTCTCTGACATCTCTCACAGCAATATATTTGCCAATTTATCTCCACGGGCAAGTGAAATAAAAGACAGGATAAACAAATGGGACTATAGCAAACTAAAAAGCTTTTGCACAGCTAAAGAGAATAAGAACAGAATAAAAAGACAAACTACACAATGAGAGAACATATTTGACAATACATCTGATAAGGAGTTAATAACCAAAATTTATAAAGAACTTGTAATACTTAGTACCAGGAAGACAATCCAATCAAAAAATCGGCGAAAGAAATGAATAGACACTTCTCCAAAGAGGACATGCAGATGGCCAATAGGCATATGAAAAAATGCTCAACATCACTAATCATTAGAGAAATGCAAATTAAAACCACAATGAGATATCACCTCACACCGGTTAGAATGGCGCTCACCAACAAAACAACACAGAATAAGTTCTGGCGAGGATGTGGAGAAAAGGGAACCCTCCTGCACTGCTGGTGGGAATGAAGACTGATGCAGCCTCTGTGGAAAACAGTATGGAGATTACTCAAAAAATTGAAAATCAAACTGCCTTTTGACCCAGCTATCCCACTTTTAGGATTATACCCCAATAACACCATAGCACTGTTTCAAAAGAAGAAATGCACCCTCATTTTTATGGCAGCATTTTTCACAGTAGCGAAGATCTGGAAACAGCCCAAGTGTCCGTCAGAGGACGAATGGATTAAAAAGCTTTGATACATATATACTATGGAATACTACTCAACCATAAGAAATGATGACATTGGATCATTTATAATAACTTGGATGGACCTTGATAACATTATACTGAGTGAAATAAGTAAATCAGAAAAAACTAAAAACTATATGATTCTTAAGTGGGACATAGAAATGAGACTCAGAGGCATGGACAAGAGTGCTGGGGTTACAGGGTGGGGGGTTGGAGAGGGAGGGAGTTGGGGGAGGGGAGGGGCACAAAGAAAATCAGTTAGAAGGTGACAGAAGACAATTGGATTTTGGGTAATGGGAATGCAGCATAATCAAATGTCAAAATAACCTAGAGATGTTTTCTCTGAACATATGTACCCTGACTTATCAATGTCACCCCATTTTATACTTGTCTTAAAAAAACAATATTGAAATAGGAATAAAAAGAGCCTTAAATTGTTAAAAAAAAATAAGGTGTGAAAATGTTGGTCTCTAGTCCACTGATTCTCAGAGAGCTGGTGAAGCATGTGCTTGTCACAAGAAACAAAAAATAAATAAAAAATATATAACCCCCAAAAGGTTGACACCAAGATACATCATGATTAAAATGACAAAAGTTAAAGCAGACAGCATACTGTCTTGTTCCCAATCTTAAGGAAAACGTTTTTAGTTTTTGCCCACTTGAGTATGATGTTCGCTGTAGGTTTGTCATAGATGGCCTTTATTACACTGATGTATGTTTTCTCTATTCCCACTTTGCTGAGAGTTTTTATCATAAATGGGTGCTTGATTTTATCAAATAATTTTTCCGCATCTATTGCTATGATCATGTGCTTTTTAGCCTTCATTTTGTTTATGTAGTGTATTACATTTATTGATTTGCAAATATTGTACCAAATTTGTATCCCCAGAATAAATCCCATTTGATCATGATGAATGATCTTTATAATTATTTCTTACATCTGGTTTGCAAATATTTTCCTGAGGATTTTAGCATCTATGTTCATCAGAAGTATTGGCCTATAATTTTCATCAAATATATTGGCCTATAATTTTTTTTTCTATGTAGTGTCTTCATGTATATTTGGAATTAGGATAATACTGTCTCATAAAAAGAGTTTGAGAATTCTCCTTCCTGTTGAATTTTTTGGAATAGTTGAGAAAAATAGATGTTAGTTCTTTGAGTGTTTGGTAAATTTATCCATGAAGTTATCTGCTCCAGGACATTTGTTTGTTGGGAGTTTTATTATTATTATTATTACTGCTTCAATTTTACTAGTTGTAATTTGTCTACTCAAATTTTCTGATTCTTCCTGATCCAGTTTTGTAAGATAGTATGTTTCTAAGAATTTATCGATATCTTCCATATTGTCCAATTTGGTGGCATATATAATTGTTAATAATATTTTATTACAACTCTTTGTATTTCTTCAGTGTCAGTTGTTACACCTCTTCTTTCATTTCTGATTTTATTTGGTCCTCTCCCTTTTAGATGAGCCTGGTTAAAGGTTTGTCAATCTTGTTTATCTTTTTGAAAAACTAGCTCTAGGTTTTATTGATCTTTTGCATTTTTTTTTTTAGTCTCTATTTTGTTTCTGTTCTAGCTTTATTACTTTCTTTCTTCCACTCATATGGGGCTTTGTTTGCTGTTCTCTTTCCAGTTTCTTTAGGTGTAAAGTTAGATTTTTTTTTTTTGAGATTTTTCTTGCTCCTTGAGATAGGCCTGTAATGCTAAGAATTTCCCTCTTAGGACTGCTTTTGCTGTGTCCCATAGATTTGGGGTTCTTAACAGCAAGATAAGGCCCCAAGGTCATATTTGATTTGATTTAAAAAAAATAAACAAAAGTGGCAAATTTTTTGTATTCTTAGATTCATACTTGTTATAAAAATAAAGTTCAGTAGACATTCTTGAGCTTGTACCCCTTTCTACACAAGACCTTTACCTCCTCCTGTTTCAACCCATTCTCATCCTTACTCCCCAGAGGTGGGGCAAGGAGTAAGAGAAGATATCTTTTTTATTCATTACACCACAGTTTCTTTTTTAAGCTGGAAGTTGAATGATTTGTTTTCTAGGTAACCTCAAGTGTCCCAAGTCCTCATTGGAACTGGTTAATAAAGGGTGACCTTTATTAACCAGTTTATTAGTCTGCTAGGACTGCCATAACAAATACCACAGACAGTGGCTTAAACAACAGAAATTCATTTTATCACAGTTCTGGAAGCTAAAAGTTTGAGATATATTTTTAAAATTAAAAAAATTTTCCATTGATCTGAGAAAAAGAGAAGCGGAAAGTAAGGGAGAGAGAGAAAGAAAAGCATCATCTCACTATTCCACTTAGTTGTTCCATTTAGTTGTGCACTCATTGATTGCTTCTCACATGTGCACTGCCTTAGGATCAAAACCACACCTTGACACACTAGGATGATGCTCTATCCACTGAGCAACCCAGCCAGGGCTAAGATCAATTTTCAATAATTAAACTAATTGCATATAGTTTTGTTGGCAAAGTTGGTTTCTTCCAATATTTCTTCCTTTGGCTTATAGATGAGTGTCTTCTCCCTGCGTTCCCATAAGATCTCTGTGTCTGTGTCTTAATGTCCTCCTCTTACAAGGACACCAGTCATACTGGATTAGGGCCCACCCTAAAGACCTTGTTTAACTTGTTTAATTACCTTGTTTAATTACCTCTGTAAAGACCCTATCTCCCAATACAATCACATCTGAGATACTAGGGTTTAGGACTTCAACATATGGGGAGGAGGGTGAGGAACACAATTCAGCCCATTACACAAAAAGAGGGGTAGCTTTATCCAAGACCTTGAAAGTCTTTCTTTTCCCTTCATGCAAATATAGATCCAATTGTATCAAAGCCCGTACCAGCTAAGTTCTTCAAAGTTTTAGGCTTCTGAACTTGTTCCCCAGACTTCTATATAATGGATAGGCCTCTTCAAAATTTATGGCATTTTTATAACAAAACTCTTTCTAGTGTTCCCAGTAAAATGTTCATAGTTCTAAGGCTAATCTTATCAAAAAGCTTTTCAGCACAAAGCCTTCTTGATTTACATATTCTGGAGAAAGCCACATGGTATCAAAGAGAAGTTGGATTGTAGCTTCCTCTTTTGGTAATCAGATTGAAATATAATACCCTTTATAGTCTTGTTTTTCAACTTAAATTGTATATTCATCAAGTTCTTGGCTGAATAAATAAATTAAATTAGGGGCGAGGGTGTTCAGCTCTGAATAGTGCTGGTTCACACCTGTGAGATTCCATGTGACTTTGTTTAGGACTTAGACCAGTTGTTCTTGCCCAGTAATGATGGTCTGATTCTCACATTAAATTTAAAAACAAAGGGCCAAAAATGCAGACACAAGATTCTGAAATGACCCATTTTCCTAAACAAACTTAGGAAATTGCCCATCTTAACCCTGCCCCATTGTTCAGCAACTGAGCTATTTTAGTGCCTGAGGCGAGGCTATGGAGCCATCCTCAGCACCCAGGGCCAACTTGGTCCAGTGGAGCCATAGCTGTGGGAGGGAAAAAAAAGAGCTAGAAAGATAAAAGGGAGAGGGAGAAGGGTGGAGAAGCAGATAGTTGCTTCTCCTGTGTGCCCTTACCAGGAATCAAACCTGGGATGTACATACACTTAGCTGACACTCTAACACTGAGCAAATCAGCCAGGGCCACCTATTTCTTTTTTAATACTCAATTATTGATTTATTACAAAAGATATTAAATAATACAAATGAACAGACAGATGATAAAATACATAAGGCAAGATCAAAGGAACTTCTGTCCTCATGGATATGGGTCTCGGTATGGTGGCATGTAGAAGAAGTGTTCTGATTCCCAAGCTGGAAGTTCTCTGAATTCCACACACAACTCAAGGTCAGAAACACAGATGGAAATGATGCATAGGGTAAGGCATGGGAAAAGGGTGTGGAGCTTATATGCCCTCTCTGAGCAGGCCACTGACTTTCCTGGAATCTCCACATGTTCACCTACCTAGGAGCTCTCTGAGCCCTTCCTTTTGAGTTTTTATGGAAGCTTTGTTACTTGGGCATGTCTGAATAAATCATAAGCTTTTGGTGATTGATTTGATATTTAGTCCCTCTCTGCTCCCTAAAAATTAGGGTGTGGGACTGACAGTTCCAACTCTCTATTCAGGTTGCTCCCCCTATCAATGCCCCCATCCTTAGGTGCTTTCCAAAAGTCATCTAATTGCCTGATCAGGCAGTGACACAGTGGATAAAGCATCAGCCTGGGACGCAGAAGACCCAGGTTGAAATCCCAAGATTGCCAGCTTGAGCGCGAGCTCACCAGCTTGAGCTCAGAGTCGCTGGCTTGAGCTTAAAGGTCATTAGCTTGAGTAAAAGGTCACTAGCTTGGCTGGAGCCTCCTAGTCAAGGCACGTATGAGAAAGTAATTAGTGAATAACTAAGGTGCTGAAACAAAGAACTGATGTTTCTCAACTCTCCCCCTTCTTCTCTCTCTCTTTTTCTCTCTCTTTTTTGCCAAAAAAAAAAGTCATCTGCTTAACATAAACCTACTTGTGATGGAAAGAAGCTTGTTATAAATAAAAAGACACCCATTTTACTTTGATGATTTTAATTTTAGGAACTGAGGACAAGAGACCAAATATTATAACAAAAGATGTCCCCATTGCGCTTATCCTCAGGAAATTCAAAAGGTTTTGGGAACTTTAAGCCAGAAACCCTAGACAAAGACCAATATATATTTCTTATTATAAATCACAATATCACAACTTCATTAAAAGAATGGTCTCTATATCATTCACACCCTCAAATATTCAGTTTTCACCCTAAAGACCTTTTTTAGTATAAAAAAAGATATACCAAAAGGCAGTTTATTATTTCATGCATTTAATACTTAAATAAGAACAATAAATGAGGCATACTAAACTAGATTATGTTACAAGAAAGAGTTTTAAAATATTAATGAAAATATATTAAATAATACCTGACAAAAAATAAAACTGCTATTTAAGATATTTCCATATTGCTTCTTCATTGGCGTCCTCACTTGCAATTTTTTTCACCTATGGACAGAATGAACATTACTATAGGCTCTTAGAATATGCTGTTGCATAGATGAACATTAAAAAAGAGTAAAGAATGTAAATTTGTGATTTCCACATTGGGTGGCTGCCCAGGAGCCCACCTTAGAGAGAACCCTGACTACAAGTGCCATTTTAAAAGCTGGCTTGCGAACTCAACAAAAAACTAGGTATTGGTTCTGCCCAACCAATGTGAACCGGCTGAATCCCACCACTCCTTCAGGGCCATGACAACTGGTCCAGCAGGCTGCAGTCCTCAGTCACTTCTGCGCTGTCATGCCAGGGCCACTGGGAACAAAAGCCCGACTGCTTGAGCAGGACGGCGTGGGGAAGGCCAAGTCTGCCAGGGCTGTCCAGCACAGCTGGCTTGATCAGGCTGTTGGGTTAGGCTCAATCCCACCTGTTGCCAATGCAGACAAACAGGACAGTCAGTGTTCCATTACGGGACTTGTATTTTATGTACGTCTGAAAGCTCCTGTCACTAATGATGGGTGTGATGCCATGCTGTGGGTGGGGGGCGGGCAATGGATTGGTATGCTAACTTTTCACTTCTCCAGAGCCTGGATTCAAGCGCCAGCCCCAACCCCACATGCAAACATGGTCTTGGCAAGCAGACCCTGGGTCTGGTTTATGTAGAGCAAGAAAACCACTGGCAAGCAGCTCTCTTGCCTGAGGCTGCAGAACATGAGCCAAGCCCAGACTGCAGGGGTGTCCGGGAGTAGAGGAGAGGGACCCTGCAGCAGCCTGCAGGGAGAGAGCCTGTCCTTGGAGTAGGAATGCAAAGCAGTGTTTATGTCTTTCCATCTTCTGGCTTCAGGCTCCTCCCGCCTGTGGCCAGTCCCACGAGTGCCTGCCGATAGCCCAGTCAGAACTGCAGCTGGGACTGTACTGTGCTCACTATTGAGGTGCCCAAGACTTTCTTGAGGTGCCAAGGTCAGCAAGGTCCTATCTGTCAGTCTCTGCTCTGCTTGAGTCCCTACCAGGAGTTTGTCAGGAATATGTGTGCTCTATGAAAGGAAAGGGGCTGAGGCACTGGAAAGTGGAAAAAGAGGTCTAATTCTCTCAAAATCACTTCATTTAATACATGAGGATTTTTCTTCACCATAGCCTCTATCTTGGAAGCAGAAAGCCACCCATCAATACCAACCACACTTAAAGGTATTTAGCATTATAAATAATTTAACATGATAAATAATCATGCCAGCAGCTCACCTGCATGCTCTTGCTACCTCACCTGGCCCTTACATCTGGGACTCAGGCAGAACAGAAGCTCTCTTCATTTAGCAGAGGTCAAACATTTGGGTGCTCCAAGGTCATTAAGCGAAGTATGAGGTAGCAACGGTGAAGTAAGGTACATAATCTATTAATAGTACTCTTTCCCTTACATGTGGCAACCTGGGGAAGATGAGCCATGTGACCCTCACAGCCCAGCACACCCGGGCAGCTAGGCCTGAGGTCAGGCATGGCCAACAGTTTTTGCCCCCAGGCCAGATTAGAAAGAACTTTTTTCACTGGTCAGACGAAATATTAAAATTAAAATGTTAAATACAAAAACAATTAGTTTAAGTAAACAAAATTTTATTATGTAATTTTTCTTTAATTTCCTTCTGATTTCTGTTTTATTTTATGTTATTTTATTTTTTATAATTTTATTTTTAATGGGGTGACATCAGTAAATCAGGATTCATATATTCAAAGATAACAACTTCAGGTTATCTTGTCGTTCACTTATGTTAGCCATACCCATCACCCAAAGTCAGATTGTCCTCTGTCACCTTTTGTCTAGTTTTCTTTGTGCCCCTCCCCCTCCCCCTTTCCCTCTCCCTTTCCCCCTTCCCCCCGTAACCACCAAACTCTTATAAAATGTCTCTTAGTTTCACTTATATGTCCCACTTACGTATGAAATAATGCAGTTCCTGGTTTTTTCTGATTTACTTATTTCACTTCGTATAATATTATCAAGATCACACCATTTTGCTGTAAATGATCCGATGTCATCATTTCTTTTTTTTTATTTTATTTTTTTTTTATTTTTATTTTTTATTAAATTTAATGCAGTGACATTGATAAATCAGGGTACATATGTTGGGAGAAAATATCTCTAGATTATTTTGACATTTGATTGTGCTGTATACCCCTCCCGCAAAGTTAAATTGTCTTCTGTCACCTTCTATCTGGTTTTCTTTGTGCCCCTCCCCTCCCTTAACCCCTCTCTCCTTCTTCACCCCATCCCCCCTCCCCCAACCCCCAACCCCTGTTGCCATCACATTCTTGTTCATGTCTCTGAGTCTCATTTTTATGTCCCTTCTATGTATGGATTCATCTCAGTTTTTTTTCTGATTTACTTATTTCACTCCGTATAATTTTATCAAGGTCCATCCATGTTATTGTAAACGATCCAATGTCATCATTTCTTATGGCTGAGTAGTATTCCATAGTATATATGTACCAAAGTTTTTTAATCCACTCGTCCTCTGATGGACACTTGGGCTGTTTCCAGATCTTCGCTATTGTGAACAATGCTGCCACAAACATGCGGGTACATTTCTCCTTTTCGAGCCGTTCTATGGTGTCCTTGGGGTATATTCCTAAAAGTGGGATAGCTGGGTCAAAAGGCAGTTCGATTTTCAGTTTTTTGAGGAATCTCCATACTGTTTTCCACAGTGGCTTCACCAGTCTGCATTCCCACCAGCAATGCAGGAGGGTTCCCTTTTCTCCACATCCTCGCCAGCACTTATTCTGTGTTGTTTTGTTGATAAGCGCCATTCTGACTGGTGTAAGGTGATATCTCATTGTGGTTTTAATTTGCATTTCTCTAATGATTAGTGATGTTGAGCATTTTTTCATATGCCTATTGGCCATCTGTATATCCTCTTTGGAGAAGTGTCTATTCATCTCTTTTGCCCATTTTTGGATTGGGTTGTTTGTCTTCCTGGTGTTGAGTTTTACAAGTTCTTTATAAATTTTGGTTATTAACCCCTTATCAGACGTATTGTCAAATATGTTCTCCCATTGTGTAGTTTGTCTTTTTATTCTGTTCTTGTTGTCTTTAGCTGTGCAAAAGCTTTTAAGTATGATATAGTCCCATTTCTTTATCCTGTCTTTTATTTCACTTCCCCATGGAGATAAATCAGCAAATATATTGCTCCGAGAGATGTTGGAGAGCTTACTGCCTATGTTTTCTTCTAAGATGCTTGTGGTTTCATGGCCTACATTCAAGTCTTTTATCCATTTTGAGTTTATTTTTGTGAGTGGTGTAAGCTGGTGATCTAGTTTCATTTTTTTGCAGGTAGCTGTCCAATTTTCCCAACACCATTTGTTAAAGAGGCTGTCTTTCTCCATTGTATTTCCTTACCTCCTTTGTAAAATATCAGTTGTCCATAGAACTGTGGGTTTATTTCTGGGTTCTCTGTTCTGTTCCATTGATCTATATGCCTGTTCTTATGCCAGTACCAGGCTGTTTTGAGTACAATGGCCTTGTAGTATAACTTGATATCAGGAAGTGTGATACCTCCCACTTTATTCTTCTTTTTTAAGATTGCTGAGGCTATTCGTGTCCTTTTTTGGTTCCATATAAATTTTTGGAATATGTGTTCTATATCTTTGAAATATGTCATTGGTATTTTAATTGGTATTGCATTGAATTTATAAATTGCTTTGGGTAATATAGACATTTTAATGATATTTATTCTTCCTAACCATGAGCACGGTATATGCTTCCACTTGTTTGTATCTTCCTTGATTTCTTTTATCAATGTTTTGTAATTTTCCGAGTACAAGTCTTTAGTCCCCTTGGTAAAGTTTACTCCTAGGTACTTTATTTTTTTGGTTGTAATTGTGAAGGGGATTGTTTCCTTAATTTCTCTTTCTGACTGTTCATTGTTGGTGTATAAAAATGCCTCTGATTTCTGAGTATTGATTTTATATCCTGCCACTTTGCTGAATTTATTTATCAGGTCCAGTAGTTTTTGACTGAGACTTTAGGGTTTTCTATATACAATATCATATCATCTGCAAATAATAATAGTTTTACTTCTTCTTTTCCAACTTGAATGCCTTTTATTTCTTCTTCTTGTCTGATTGCTGTGGCTAGGACTTCCAGGACTATGTTAAATAACAGTTGTGAAAGGGGGCACCCCTGCCTTGTTCCTGATCTTAAGGGTATTGCTTTTAATTTTTTCCCATTGAGTATGATGTTGGCTGTGGGTTTCTCATAGATGGCTTTTATCATGTTGAGGTATGTTCCCTGTATTCCCACTTTGCTGAGAGTTTTGATCATGAATGGGTGCTGGATTTTATCAAATGCTTTTTCTGCATCTATTGAAATTATCATATGGTTTTTCTCCTTCTTTTTGTTTATGTGATGAATCACATTGATTGATTTATGAATATTGTACCAGCCTTGCCTCCCCAGAATAAATCCCACTTGACCATGATGTATGATTTTTTCCATATATTGTTGGATCCGGTTTGCTAATATTTTGTTGAGGATTTTAGCATCTATATTCATCAGAGATATTGGCCTATAATTTTCTTTCTTTGTGTTGTCTTTGCCTGGTTTTGGAATCAGAATTATGCTCGCCTCATAAAAGGAGTTTGGAAGTCTTCCTTCCTCTTGAATTTTTTGAAATAGTTTGAGAAGGATAGGAGTTAGTTCTTCTTTGAATACTTGGTAGAATTCCGTTGTGAAGCCATCGGGCCCCGGACTTTTCTTTGTTGGGAGTTTTTTGATAACTGTTTCGATCTCCTTTGGTGTAATCGGTCTGTTTAAGTTTTCTGATTCTTCCAGATTGATTTTTGGAAGATTGTATGTTTCAAGGAATTTGTCCATTTCATCTAGGTTGTCTAGTTTTTTGGCATACAGTTCTTCATAGTATTTTCTTACAATATTTTGTATTTCTGTTGTGTCAGTTGTTATTTCTCCTCTCTCATTTCTAATTTTATTTATTTGAGTCCTCTCTCTCTTTTTCTTGGTGAGTCTACTTAAAGGTTCATCAATCTTGTTTACCTTTTCGAAGAACCAGCTCCTAGTTTCATTGATTCTCTGTATTGTTTCTTTAGCCTCTATGTCATTTATTTCTGCTCTGATCTTTATTATTTCCTTCCTTCTACTACATTTGGGCTTTACTTGCTGTTCTTTTTCTAATTCTTTAAGATGCAGGGTTAAGTTGTTTATTTGAGCTTTGTCTAGCTTCTGAAAGTGTGCCTGTAGTGCTATGAACTTCCCTCTCAGCACTGCTTTCGCTGTGTCCCATAAATTTTGAGTTGTTGTATGCTCATTGTCATTTGTTTCTAGGAATTTCTTTATTTCTTCTTTGATCTCATTCTTAATCCATTCATTATTTAACACCCTGCTATTTAGTTTCCATGTGTTTGAGAATTTTTGAGCTTTTCTGCTGTGATTCATTTCTAGTTTCATGCCGTTGTGATCGGAGAAAGTGCTTGATATGATTTCAGTCTTCTTAAATTTGTTGAGAGCACTTTTGTGCCCTAACATGTGGTCTATCCTAGAAAATGTACCATGAGCACTTGAAAAGAATGTATATTCTGCTGCTTTAGGGTGAAAGGTTCTGAAGATATCTATGAAATCGAGTTGATCTAGTGTTTCCAATAAGTCTGCTGTTTCTTTGTTAATTTTCTTTCTTGAGGATCTATCTAGTGATGTTAGTGGGGTATTGAAATCCCCTACTATTATAGTATTGCTGTTGATCTCACCCTTTAAATCCATCAAAGTCTGTTTTATATATTTGGGTGCTCCTATATTAGGTGCATAGATATTTATAATAGTTATATCTTCCTGTTGGATTACTCCCTTTATCATTATGTAGTGGCCTTCTTTATCTCTTACTATATCCTTTGTTTTAAAGTCCAATTTGTCTGATATAAGTATTGCTACCCCAGCTTTTTTTTCATTTCCGTTTGCATGAAACGTTTTTTTCCATCCTTTTACCTTCAATCTGTGTGTGTCTTTTGTTCTAAGGTGTGTCTCTTGTAGACAACATATGTATGGGTCCTGTTTTCTTATCCACGCAGCTACCCTATGTCTTTTGATTGGATCATTTAATCCATTTACATTTAAGGTTATTATTGATATGTAGTTGTTTATTGCCATTTTCTTCTTTAAAGGTGTATTCCTTTTTTTTTTTTTCTGTATTCTTTTCCCACTTTATCTGTTTACACCAGGCCCCTTAATATTTCCTGCAGCATTGGTTTGGTTGTAATGAATTCCTTGAGTTGTTTTTTGTCTGGGAAGCTTTTTATTTCTCCTTCTATTTTAAACGATAGCCTTGCTGGATAAAGTAGTCTTGGTTGTAGGTTCTTGTTCTGCATTACTTTGAATATTTCTTGCCATTCCCTTCTGGCCTCAAGTGTTTCTGTTGAGAAGTCAGATGTCATCCTTATGGGGGCTCCTTTGTAGGTGATAACTTTTTTTTCTCTTGCAGCTTATAATATTTTCTCTTTATCGCTTAGCTTTGGTATTTTAATTATGATGTGTCTTGTTGTAGGTTTCTTTGGGTTTCTCTTTAATGGAGTCCTCTGTGCTTCTTGGATTTGTGAGAGTTTCTCTTGCATTAATTTAGGGAAGTTTTCAGCTATGATATGATTGAACAAAGTCTCTATCCCTTGTTCTTTTTCTTCTTCAGGAACCCCTATGATGCGGATGTTATTTTTCTTCATGTTGTCACAGAGCTCTCTAAGAGTTTCCTCTGACTTTTTGAGTCTTTTTTCTCTTTTCTTCTCTGCTTTCATGCCTTCATTCCATTTGTCTTCTAACTCGCTGATTCGATCCTCTGCTCTATCTATCCTGTTTTTAATTCCTTCCATTGTGGTCTTTAATTCTGATATTGTATTTGTGGTGTCCAACTGATTCTTTTTTATACTTGCTATTTCTTTATTTAGGTTTTCTAACTCCCCCTCCATTGTTGTTCTAAGATCCCTAAGCATCCTTACAATCATTATTTTGAACTCCGCATCTGGGAGTTTGATTATTTCCATATCACTCAGTTCATCTCTCGAAGGTGTCTCTTGTGATTTCATTTGGATTGCACTCCTTTGTCTTCTCATCATCTTTTTTTTTTTTTTTTTTTGTAGAGGTGGTTGAGTCTAGGCTTGGTGTTGTCTGCCTCCAGTTTTCGGTTGTGTTATTTTTAGGTCTTCGTAGGTTGGTATCAGCTATTATTTGTAATCCACTTTCGGATTTGGGCAGCTTTGAAGTCTTGATTTGTTTGTTTTCTTAACAGGTGATAGTCTTGTTAACTGATCTCAGCAGGGGGCTTCCTTGAAACTGTAAACAGGTATGCTGTGGGTGTAACCTGATATGCTGAAGGTCTCTTCCACCAACTAATCTCACTGGGGGCAGGGTTTTTTCTCAGCTTCAGTAGGGGGAGGTGTATCTCAGATCTCCATGGAGACCTGAGTTACGGCCCCTCCTCCCCACTTCTTGTTTTCAGCTGTGTCTTGTTGTGCTGATTGGAGCTGGATAGATTTCCGGAGATCTCTGATCTAGAAGCACTTCAGCTCTGTTTTGTGAAAGGTTCAGTCCCTCCCCCAGCTATGGCCGCCTCCAGCACGAATGAGTCAGCTTTTTTATTTCTTTTCTTGCATACCTTAGCCCCTCACAGTCTGTGCCTCTCCCTGTCTTTTCCACTTGGGAGATAAGCTGGTCTTTTCAACCCACCTTGCTCCCTGGTCACCAGGTAAGTGGCTGTGAGCAGTAGTTTCTGCTCTTTTTCCTCTGTGAAATCCTCTCTGGGCTCTCAGCCTCACCCCCCTCCTTCCCTTCCTGTAAGCAGAGGAGATTCAGGCACTCCTTACCAGGATTATTGTGGCTTCCTCTTTGCTCCTTGGTTTTTGAGAGCTGTTCTTGCAGTTCAGTGTTGGTTTTTCATGCTGATTTTTTCTAAATTGATTTGTATTCCAGTTTGGTGTTGAGAGCTGGGCGTCTGTGCATCCACCTACTCCGCTGCCATCCCATTTTCCGCCGATGTCATCATTTCTTACGGCTGAGTAGTATTCCATAGTGTATATGTGCCACATCTTCTTTATCCAGTCATCTATTGACGGGCTTTTTGGTTGTTTCATGTCCTGGCCACTGTGAACAATGCTGCAATGAACAGGAGGCTGCATGTGTCTTTACCTATCAATATTTCAGAGTTTTTGGGGTATATACCCAGTAGAGGGATTGCTGGGTCATAAGGTAGTTCTATTTTCAGTTTTTTGAGGAACCACCATACTTTCTTCCATAATGGTTGTACTACTTTACATTCCCACCAACAGTGGATGAGGGTTCCTTTTTCTCCACAGCCTCTCCAATATTTGCTATTACCTGTCTTGTTAATAATAGCCAATCTAACAGGTGTGAGATGGTATCTCATTGCAGTTTGATTTGCATTTCTATAATAACTAAAGAAGATGAGCATCTTTTCATATTTCTGTTGGCCATTTGTATTTCTTCCTGGGAGAAGTGTCTGCTCATGTCCTCTTCCCATTTTTTTATTGGATTGTTTGTTTGTTTGTTGTTGAGTTTTATGAGTTCTTTATATATTTTGGATATTAGGCCCTTATCTGAGCAGTTGTTTGAAAATATCATTTCCCATTTAGTTGGCTTTCTGTTTATTTTGTTATCAGTTTCTCTTGCTGAGCAAAACTTCTTAGTCTGGTGTGGTCCCATTCATTAATTTTTGCCTTCACTTCTCTTGCCATTGGAGACAAATTCATAAAATGCTCTTTAAAGCCCAGGTCCATGAGTTTTGAACCTATGTCTTCTTCTATGTACTTTATTGTTTCAGGTCTTATGTTTAGATATTTGATCCATTTTGAGTTAATTTTAGTACAGGGGGACAAACTGTAGTCGAGTTTCATTCTTTTGCATGTGGCTTTCCAGTTTTCCCAGCACCATTTATTGAAGAGGCTTTCTTTTCTCCATTGTGTGTTGTTGGCCCCTTTATCAAAAATTATTTGACCATATATATGTGGTTTTATTTCTGGGTTGTCTATTCTGTTCCATTGGTCTGAGTGTCTATTTTTCTGCCAATACCATGCTGTTTTGATTGTCATGGCCCTATAATAGAGTTTGAAGTCAGGTATTGTAATGCCCCCAGCTTCATTCTTTTTCCTTAGGATTGCTTTGGCTATTCGGGGTTTTTTATAGTTCCATATAAATCTGATGATTTTTTGCTCCATTTCTTTAAAAAATGTCATAGGAATTTTGATGGGAATTGCATTAAATTTGTATATTGCTTTGGGTAATATGACAATCTTGATTATATTTATTCTTCCTAACCAAGAACAAGGAATATTCTTCCATCTCATTATATCTTTTTCGATTTCCCTTAACAATGGTTTATAGTTTTCATTATATAAGTCCTTTACATTTGTTGTTATGTTTATACCTAGGTATTTTTGTTGTTGTTGTTGCAATCGTGAAGTGGATTGTTCTTTTGAGTTCGTTCTCATATGTTTCATTGTTGGCATATAAAAAGGCTATTGAATTCTGTATGTTAATTTTGTATCCTGCAACCTTACTGTATTGGCTTATTGTTTCTAGTAGTCTTTTTGTGGATTCTTTGGGGTTTTCGATGTATAGGATCATATCATCTGCAAAAAGTGATACCTTTACTTCTTCTTTTCCGATATGGATGCCTTTTATTTCTTTGTCTTGTCTGATTGCTCTGGCTAGAACCTCTAGTACCACATTAAATAAGAGTGGAGAGAGTGGACAACCCTGTCTTGTTCCTGATTTAAGGGGGAAAGCCTTCAGTTTTGTGCCATTTAATATGATGTTAGCTGATGGTTTATCATATATGGTCTTTATCATGTTGAGATATTTTCCTTCTATACCCATTTTGTTGAGAGTCTTAAACATAAAATTGTGTTGTATTTTATCAAAAACCTTTTCTGCGTCTATTGATAAGATCATGTGGTTTTTGTTCTTTGTTTTGTTGATATGGTGTATTACATTAACCGTTTTACGTATGTTGACTATCCTTGAGATTCTGGGATGAATCCCACTTGATCATGATGTATTATCTTTTTAATACGTTGTTGTATTCAATTTGCTAGTATTTTGTTTAGTATTTTAGCATCTGTATTCATTAGAGATATTGGTCTGTAGTTTTCTTTTTTTGTGCCATCCTTGCCTGGTTTTGGTATGAGGGTTATGTTGGCCTCATAAAATGTGTTTGGAAGTATTGCTTCTTCAATTTTTTGGAAGACATTCAGTAAAATAGGAACCAAGTCTTCTTTGAATGTCTGATAAAATTCGCTGGTATAACCATCAGGGCCTGAACTTTTATTTTTGGGGAGGTTTTTAATGGTTTTTTCTATTTCTTCTCTACTAATAGGCCTGTTTAGGCTTTCTGCTTCTTCTTGACTCAATCTAGGAAGGTTGTATTTTTCTAGGAATTTATCCATTTCTTCTAGATTGTTGAATTTAGTGGCATAAAGTTTTTCATAGTATTTTACAATAATTCTTTGTATATCTACGGTGTCCGTGGTGATCTCTCCTCTTTCATTTTGGATTTTGTTTATGAGTTCTTTCTCTTTTTTCCTTGGGAAGTCTTGCCAAGGGTTTGTCAAATTTGTTGATCTTTTCAAAGAACCAGCTCCTTGTTCTATTAATTTTTTCTATAGTTTTTCTGTTCTCTATTTCATTTATTTCTGCTCTGATTTTTATTATCTCCTTTCTTTGGATGCTTTTGGGTTGTCTTTGTTCTTCTTTTTCTAGTTCCTTAAGGTGTGAAGTTATGTGGTTCACTTGGGCTCTCTCTTGTTTGTTCATATATGCCTGAAGTGATATGAACTTCCCTCTTATCACTGCTGTTGCTGCATCCCATAGATTCTGATATGTCGTATTGTCATTTTCATTAGTCTGTATATATATTTTGATCTCTGCACTTATTTCTTCTTTGACCCATTCATTTTTTAAAAGTATGTTGTTTAGTTTCCACATTTTTGTGGGATTTTATTCCTCTTTTTTGCAGTTGAATTCTATTTTCAAGGTTTTATGATCAGAAAATATGCTTGGTACAACTTCGATTTTTCTGAATTTGCTGATGTTGTTTTTGTGGCCTAACATATAGTCAATTCTTGAGAATGATCCATGTACACTGGAGAAAAATTTATACTCAGTCACTTTGTGATGAAATGTTCTGTACATGTCTATCATATCCAGCTGCTCTAGTGTTTTGTTTAAGGCCACTATATTTTTGTTTATTCTCTGTTTGGATGACCAATCTAGAGCCGTCTGTGGTGTATTGAGGTCTCCAAGTATGATTGTATTTTTGTCAGTTTTTGTTTTAAGGTCAGTAAGTAGCTGTCTTATATATTTTGGTGCTCCTTGGTTTGGTGCATATATATTAAGAATTGTTATGTCTTCTTGATTCAGTGTCTCCTTAGCCATTATGAAATGGCCATTTTTGTCTCTGAGTACTTTTGCCGTCTTGTAGTCAGCATTATCAGATATGAGTATTGCTACGCCTGCTTTTTTTTGGATGTTATTTGCTTGGAGTCTTGTTTTCCAGCCTTTCACTTTGAATTTGTTTTTATCCTTGTTACTTAGATGAGTTTCCTGTAGGCAGCATACAGTTGGATTTTTTTTAATCCATTCTGCTACTCTTTTTTAATCCATTCTGCTATGCCTTTTTATTGGTGAGTTTAATCCGTTTACATTTAGTGTAATTATTGACACTTGTGAGTTCCCTATTGCCATTTTATACATTGCTTTCTGTTAGTTTTGTGTCTTGTTTGATCCTTCTCTTTCGTTTTTCTATCTTTTGTTTTTATTTGGTTGTATTCCATACATCTTTCCTCTGTTGCTATCTTTTTTATCTCATGTGCTTCTGTGGTGGTTTTTTCAATGGTGGTTACCTTTAAGCAATGAAAAGGGTTCCTACCCCGTTCATTGTAGCGAACTATTTTGTGAGTACTTTTGCACTCCATCGTCCTTTGCTACTATTAATCTCCATCTTCTCCCCCCTTTTCTTTTTGTTGTCACAGTTTAAATTTGGTTTTATTGTGTTCTTCTTGGAGCTTTTACTTGTGGCTTTGTTTTTTTTGTTGTTGTTGTTCTTTGTATCTGATTGGAGAACCCCCTTTAGTAATTCCTGGAGTGGGGGTTTTTTGATGATAAATTCCCTCATCTTTTCTGTATCTGTGAATTGTTTTTATTTCTCCTTCATATTTAAAGGATAGTTTTGATGGGTATAGTATTCATGGCTAAAAGTTCCTCTCTTTCAGGACTTTAAATATTGGGGTCCACTCTCTTCTAGCTTGTAGAGTTTCTGCTGAGAAATCTGATGATAATCTAATGGGCCTTCCTTTATATGTTGTATTCTTCTTTTCCATGGCTGCCTTGAGAATTTTTTCTTTGCCGTTGGTTTGTGCCAATTTCTTTATAATATGCCTTGGAGTAGGTTTGTTGGGGTTAAGAAAACTCGGAGTTCTGTTTGCTTCTTGAATTTGAGGCTTTAGTTCTTTCCGCAGGCTTGGGAAGTTCTCATCTATTATTTGTTTGATTATGTTCTCCATTCCATTTTCTCTCTCTTCTCCCTCTGATATACCTATTATTCTTATGTTATTCTTTTTGATGGAGTCAGATAATTCTTGGAGGGCTATCTCATTTTTTTAAATTTTTGAGTCTCTTTCTTCTTCTTTCTGTTGTGCCTCAAGTTGCTTGTCTTCTATTTCACTAATCCTCTCTTCTATCTGGCCTGTTCTATTAGCTAAGCTTGTTACCTTGTTTTTCAGCTCATGAATTGAGTTTTTCATCTCTGTTTGATTTGTTTTAATAGTTCAATTTCCTTGAAAATACATTTTTTTGTGTTTGTTGAGTTGTTTTCTGAGCTCCCTAAATTGCCTTTCTGTGTTCTCTTGTATATCTCAGAGGATTTTTAGGATTTCTATCTTGAATTCTCTGTCATTTAGCTCCAGGGTTTCCAATATATTAAATTTTTTCTCCATAGATTTTTCCTCATCTAGCTGTGTTACCTCTCTTTGTTTTGTATCCATGATATTTGATTTTCTCTTCTTTAATGGCATCTGAGGGTGGTTTTGTTGATAGTATTAATGAGATTTAATAAAGAACAAAAAGTTAAAAAAAAATCGAAAAGTTGTTGTTTTTTTGTAAAAAAATTAATAATGAAATAAAGAAAAATAAAATAAAATAAAAATTTAAAAAAAGGAAATTATTTCCCCCCCTCCTTTTTTCCTCTCCTCTCCTCTCCCCTCTTTCTTGAGAAAATCTTTTGGTGAACTGTGAATTATATTGTACTAAATAGAACAAACAATGCCTGTAATGGAAGGCCTGAATTGGGGAAAAGTAATAAAGGGAGAAAAAAAAAGAAAAAAAAAAGGGCGTATGGACTCACAAAAAGCAAATAAGAAAAAAATTTGGGTCAAGAATAAAAGATTTGCTTTTAGGTGTTGGCTGACTAAGAGTTATGATGAGAGGAATAAGAGGGAAACAGGAAAATGGGGCGACAAATTAAAAAATTACTATTGTATTTAGTGGAACAAGAACTAGATAAAATGGAGAGCCAGGGATGGGAGCACTGCTAGTGTGTTAAAAAGGTGAAATAAAAAACCCCTAAAATGCCACAAACATAAGTTTGAATCCCAGATAAGATATTGTTCATTATTGAGGTTTGAATGAGAGGAGATGTAAGGAGATAGGAAGAAACTAATATAGAGGGAGAAAAGAAAGAGAGAGAGAGAAAAAAAAAGAGGGAACCACTAAAACAAGAAAAAAGAAAAGAGAGGAGAGAGAGAGAGAGATAGTTAAGGGTTTTGGAGTGCAACCCTCATAGAGAGAAAGGAAGAGGAAAGAAAAGATAATGGGAGATGTAACACTTATGGGTAGTGTAGTTCAAGGAGAGGAAAGAGTAAGACCGGCAGAGAGTTAAATGACCAAATTGGAGGAGGAATAAAAAATATCTAGATTGAAGATAAGAGAAACAAACGAACAAATATAATAAAATGGGATAGGCTATAAAGTCTGCGTATTATTCTTGATTTTGAGAGGTTATCTTCTTGCTTTTTCTTTTCTCTCCCTCTTCCTGGTCTGTGACTCTGTACCTCGGGTTCTGCCCCTTTGGCATGCTCAGGTAGAGGTTTGCAGTTGATAAGTCTCTATGGCGATGTCGTGTATTGTGCTTCAGTCTCGTTGGCAGTCGAGGCTCATTAGCATTTATAGGTTCCACCAGTGAGAGAGTCCGTGTTCCTGGAGCCTTTCTCCTAGTCTTTCCTTCCTCAATTAGTAGCCTGATAATCCAGCTATGGGGTTGCTGTTTCCTCTGCCTGGATAGTAAGAGGCTCAAAGAACTGGCAACTCCCCACTCTATTCCCACTCAGCACAGGGCTCTGGGTAAGGCTCAGTCAGTCAGAGCTGCTAGCATAATCAGGCGGGGCTTCCGCCCACTCAAAGACCTGTCTCTGCCACTCTGTGGGATTACACAGGCACGCACTGCCGAGGCACTTGGAGGAATCTCTCGCTCACTATCTGTGTGAACAGACCAGGATATCAGGCCAACCGCCTCTCACTCCGAGTGAACCCGCCCACACGGAAAAGTTGCAGCGTTGGAATTGGCCCTCACTCCGTCCCCGTGCACGGCTCCCTCAGGGCGCTGGGGCGGTCCAGACATCCCGCTTTTGGCCCACACAGAGGCCTCTGACTCTGCCCCTCTGTGGAGTAACACAGGCGCGCACTGCCGAGGCACTGGGAGGAATCTCTCGCTCACTCTCCGTGCGTGCCGACCAGGATATCAGGCCAGCCGCCTCACCCTCTGAGTGAATCCCCCACCCGCACAGAAAAGTTCCAGCATTGGAATTGGCTCTTCTTTCCTCCCTTTGCGCGGCTCTTTCAGGGCGCTGGGGCAGCCCGGAGATTCCGCTTTTGGCCCACACAAAGGCCCCTGACTCTGCCTCTCTGTGGGACAACACGGGCGCACACTCCCGGGGCTTTGGAAGAAATCTCTCATCCACTATCTGACCGCGCCGACCAGGAGATCAGGGAAAATGGCTGCCCCACTTGTCTTTCTTTGTCTGGGTTTGGCGCAAGTGTTAGCTTGTATTGCCCGGGTTGCCACGGGAACAGTTTTTCCTCGGCTTGGATCTCTGTGCCACAGCCTCGTTTGGCCGTTTGTGCCGCGGCCTGGATCTATTCACCCCTTTTGCCCATCTCAGTTTCTATATTCTCAGTTCCCAGTGAAAGCCGCCCTGTTTAGGTTAGTGAGGAAGGCGGAGCATTTCTTACACCCTATTTCCTTCGGGGTTTGATTATATATTTAGCCAATTTTTCGCTCGACCATACCTTCTGGAGTATTGCAAAACATCTGGAGGCTCCAAGGATAGGTTTTTCTGTTTCTGGTTGAAGATCTTGTTGAGTTTTGGGGGAGATTTATCAGTATCGCTTCCTACCGCGCCATTACTCTGACGTCATCTCTCTTATTATGTAATTTGTTTATGAATAGATATGAGTGAAAAAAATTTTAATATACAATATTATTTTAATAAAAATATAATTACATACTGTATAAATATTCTAAACTGTATCGCAATCAATTGAAACAATATTTAATTAGTAGAATGAGCTTGAAGGGGTTATATCGCAAATAAAACAATTATTTTGTTTTACAAACAGCCTGGACACGTTTTCAATTCTCAACTGCAGCTACTGTCTATGCTACAGTGCCACTTGATTCAGCACACTTGACCACAAAAATAACAAATTGTTTGACCTTAGGTGCACACTGGCAAACTCCACCTAAAAGAATGTGGGTTTCACATCGCCACTAAACATCAAAGAGTTCAATATCGAGTACAGATGAGTACAAAAGTTGTAAATCTTTATAATGGAATTTTTTAAAGAATAAAGAAGTATTGCAAATCCATTTACCAATTATTGGAAATTAACCCTAGATTAGTTACATGCAGATTTCTTTTCTGCATATCTCTATCTTCTTAAATATCTTTATGTCCAATAATCTAAGATGCTTTCACTTCTGAATAGCTGAGATTTTAAAGTAGCAGAGAATATTAAAAATTTAATCACGGGCCGCATAAACTCGTTACATGGGCCGGATCTGGCCGCCCTAGGTCCTTTCACTGTGGAAGTCTATCTGCCCCATAGGTTTCCCCCCTGCCCAGGTGGTTCACAACAGCATCATGCCTCAGCCTCAGCAGAAAGAAGAGATACAAGGGAAACAGCAGGAACATCATCATGGCACACATCAAGCCACCTGTGAATCAATTACCTGTTCCCATTGTCAATTTATCAATAGCGCCCTTGCTCCACCCTTCCTGAACAGCCCTTTAAAAGTGGAACCGGGCCTATTAAATATGTATTCCTTGCCAGGGGACACAAAGTTAAGTTTTGTTGGTAGAAGGCATTGGGGAAACTTTACGTAAGGAAAGGGTTCTCCTGTCTGATTCCACGGTGTGCTCTTGTCAGGCTCCTGCCACACATGCAGTTTCTCCAATAGCAGGTCCATCAGTCCCCATGGATAGGAGCTGCCCCTGGGGTTTCCAAGCAGAGTGATCTTAATGAGATGGCATCTTGTGAAAAGCTTTCTCTGGTTGCTAGACGACAGGTTTTCAGCACATTCTGAAGGATGGGTTTCCAGAAAGTTCCACTGGCACAGCACTACATGGGTGGTTCTGCCATTCAAAGATCCATGTCCATGGCCTATCTAGCAAGGTATGGGCCTCAGGTCAGAGACATTATCACTGCCCTCTTTGAATTTAGAGCAGTTTCCATTTAAATGAAAATCTAAGTCACGGGAGTGGATATGCTTGCTGAGGGGTGAGAATTTTAAATAAGACAAAATGGATTTAGAATTTCAAAATCTAAGGTTGAAATAAAAGAAGCATACTGACACAAAGGACCAAGACAGAGAAAAACTAGCACTGTGTTCTACTCAAAGACCCAAGAACATGAAGAGTTGCAAAGGGGAGGTTGGAGATGTCAGGATTGATTCAGATCAAATTAAAATGGCATGAGGATGTCCCCTGCTCAGGACTGCTGCTGGACTCTTTCTCCTACTTCCCAGGTGTGCTCTTAGAATGAATAAGAGACAAAAGTGAAAATTCTGTAAGTTCCAGGGGACAAAATGGCTTATTAAATGTCAGTTTTTAGCATTACCGTAGTTATCATTGTAACACTAATGTCAGAGAAACCACAACTGCAAAAAGTTAAAATGTTACCACCCAGAATTATCTTTGTTTCAGAGATTAGAAACATAGGGCAAAGGCTATGCAAAAAATATAAAAGATAGCAAAATTTAAAAAAAAAGAAAAAACTGAAAAATGAAACAGACACTTGTTTCCTGTCATTCCTAGTAAACTGTGGATATTTATGTGTTAATATGATGATTTATCAGTTAGTCTCTGTATGAAAGTATACAGAATGCATCTCGGGTATTAGAGCCTCACGAATTGAAGAGATCCCAGTCTCTCCTGATTGTTGGTAAGTCTTGGACAAGTCATCAAACAGCTTTGTGCCAGAGAGGTCGCCTCTCAGAGCTTTAACCTCTGAAATGACCCACTGTGAGGTAGAATCCTACACCCCAGAAATGACGGATTGTGAGGCATCACGGAAATGTAAAGTGTTTTTTACTCTCATTGTTATTATTAAAGTTTGATGTGATGAAGGAAACTAAGGAGAAATGACAACTGACTGCAGTATGGGACCTTGGATCTCATCCTAGAACAAAAGAGGAAGAGGACATTAATAAGAAAACAAGTAAGGTCTGCACTTTTAGTTAATAGTATTGGACTAATGTTAATTTCCTGGTTTTTGGTCATTATAATACATATACATCAAATGTTAACAGTAGAAATAGCTGGGTGGAGGATATCCAGGAATTCTCTCTGCTTTTTATTTTTATTTTTGCAACTTTTCCCTAAGTCTAAAATTATTTCAAAAGAAACACTTTCTACTCAACTTCAAAGAAATAAAACTCTAATTAACTGAGACCCTCTAAATCCTCAAAGCAGGTCTCAGAATATGAATTTCTTATAACTATTTTCTAATTTTTTATTGTTTTGGTTCTAGTGATCAGCTTAAGTGAGGAAAGCTTTACATTTATATACTCGTGTAAGTCTTTGAAATATTTTGTCACTTTCATTGGGCAACAAACCATCTCATTTACATTCACCACTCCAGAAAAAGACTGGACTCCTGAAAAATGGCCCCAGCAGCTTTTGAAAAAACATGTGACTATCTTTATTTATTGTTTTAAATTTACTGCTTATCATTCCAATAAAATAGCTTTGTGTACTTAATTTCTATTATTTTTATCAAACTATTCTCTGTACTTAGCCACTTTCTTTCTATCAATTTTCAGATGATCCAGTTTACGGGAACACTTATAAACGCATAGTCCCACACACCATGACACTCACCCCCATCTGTTACTAATTCACTGGGCAAAAACATGTGACTGAACCAATGAATGGTGTGAAAAACATTTGATTGTCTCCTGTGGTGATAATGTCTTAAACAATGAAATCTGACTATATCATCAGGAAACACTTGCTCTCCTGTCCCAATTCACTCTATTTGTGTTATAAGTGAAAGAATTTGCCAAAATCAGCAAAGTCAGTTTTAAAAAAAAAGCCTAGATATTTAACTCTGAGAATCTTTTTTGGCTAGATCCTTATGTCTCTTTCCCAACTCAGGACTTGAGCGATAACCACAGAGGATTTGGGGACCCTCAGCTTCAGGGAGCCCTTTTATCTAATCTCTTCATGTATATATGGGACATCAATGCACGATTCACTGCAACACCTCTTGTGACACAGAACAATGAATTCCCCATGTGTGTGTGGGGGGGGACGTTATTGACAGTGGTTTTTATTTAACAAGAATGGTTTCATTGGATTAGTGCTGAGCCATTTATCTAAAGGGCAATTTATACCAATAAAGGATTACTCCACTCAAAATACTATTAATAGAGAGAGAGGACTGTCATTTGGAGCTATGAATGTGCTAAAGCAATGTTCCCTGGAGATCACACCTTCCATATGAATCTCCAAGGAGTGCTGATAGATGCAGTATTGACACATCAGCGAGTCCAAGCCAAAAAGGAAGACAGCCTCCATGGAGGTATCAGTGACCTATAAACTGTAATGGTTGTAACATACCGCTTTCTTTACAAAGCTTTTCACGGCTGAATTCCTAGTTTTCTACTTAGCAGAGAGTGTCCGTGCTGTATATTTTGCATGATTCACAGGGTAAGATAATCTTGTCCACTCAAAAACATGTAGTTTATTATTTTTTTAAATGAGACTTACAAGAGAATCATTCTCAGCAAGATTATCTTCAACAGCATGGCTCCCTCCATGGACAGAAAAAGTGCTTGAGGACAATGGGGAAAAGCACCAATGAAGAAAGCGTTACAAACTGAAAGATGAAAATGTGTTTAAGCATGCTTTGGAGAAACTATGAAAGCCAACAGTTCATATTTGAGTTCCTGAAAGGATTCATCTAATTCTGTTAGCTGTATGAAGATGGTCCTCTCAGAATACAAGTGTATAACATTTGTTGAAAATAGCATCAACTAAACTAGACTGTCAAAAATGGAAAAATAAGACCTTAACTTCATCCAATCTCCTCCCAGACATCCTGTCTTGCAGAATGAGAAAGAACTAAAGTTACCTGGCTTCTTTGAATTAGACGTGGGGCACAGAGAGCCCAAAAGGTGCCAGGCAGTCCTGGAACAGCAGGGGGCGATGTTAGCCAGCATTGGTGGACAACCTCCAGCCACCTGCCTGCTGCTAAGAGAGCTCTTTAATCCTCAGCTGCCTCCTGGCTGGGAAATGAACACACAGGACAAGAATAGAAAGTGGGCACAGGTAGTGTCCTAAAAGTGCAAGGGACATTTTTCTTCTGTTGAGACATGAGTCATGGAAGAGATGGGGACATACCCAATTTCCTCTGATCAGTTTGCTTTTGCTCAGATTAAACAAAGAAAACAGAAACGATGGTTATTAATAACATGTTTAGGTCACATGTAGATGCCATCATAGTGGTGTTAACATGGGATTTAGGGACAAGAAGGGAATCAGGACAAGGGCTTCACCCAAATACATCTGATCCAACTGCCTTTCTTCCTCTTCCTCCTCTTCCTCCTCTTCCTCTTCCTCTTCTTCTTCTTCTTCTTCTTCTTCTTCTTCTTCTTCTTCTTCTTCTTCCTCTTCCTCCTCCTCCACCTCCTCCTCCTTCTTCTTTCTTCCTTCTTCCTTCTTCCTTCTTCCTTCCTCCTTCCTCCTTCCTCCTCCTCCTCCTCCTCCTCCTCCTCCTCCTTCTTCTTCTTCTTCTTCTTCTTCTTCTTCTTCTTCTTCTTCTTCTTCTTCTTCTTCTTCTTCTTCTTCTTCTTCTTAATGGATCTGGAATCCTGCTCAGCCACAACCAGCTGAAATTATATTTAATGGGATGGGATACAAAATATGCTTTTTAGTGTTTGAGGAATGTCCTATGGACCAGAAAAAAGGTTCTATGGAATGTAACCTCACAGGTTGATCTGATCATAAGTTCCTAACTGGGCAGGTTACAGTGGGTAATCACACCCATTGCATATAAATTCTTCATAAAAAGCTTATCTTTGCCTCAAGTAAGCCCTGTCTATGTTTCTGTGCATCTAGGTTAACACACACCCGAAATGTCCCCTTTACTACCCTTCCTTTTCATATATGACTACTCTTTCAGCCCCTCCTCCTAAAGTGAGAACATGCGATCTTCACTATCCTGCAATCCAATCCCTGCTTTGCTTTCTCCCACTGCCATGTCATCTTCCATAGATCTTCTCATGTATTTCAAATGCTTAAAAGAAGATGCAAAACTGTTATTCTGTGGAGCACTTGAGATTTTTTCACCCTAGCAGACATCATCACTTTGGCTCAAATAAACTCAGCTCAGTTGGTTAAAGATCTGTCCCAGTACACCAAGGTTGTGGGTTTGATCCCTGGTCAGGGCTCATACAAGAATCAGCCATGAGTTCATGAATAAGTGGAACAACAAATCTCTCTCTCTTTCTCTCTTTATACTTGTCCTCTCTCCCTCAAAAAAATCAATTAATACTTTTTTAAAAATTTTCTACAGGTTTGGACATTTCTTACAGCAACATTCCCATCCATGACTTCTGTTTCTTCCACCGTTCAAACAACCCATCAGCAAATCCTGTCAGTTCTACCTTCAGAACAGATCCAGGTACAGCCACTGCTCACCAGTTCCACTGCTCCTGCCCTAGTCTGGCTGCCACCATCTTCTCTCACCTGAACTAGGATAGGTTAGTAAGCCAAGACAAGTGGAACAGGAAAACGGAGACTGATAGTTTAACAGCCAAGCAGTTTACAGCCATCTAGTAAATCAGTGGTCCTCAACTTTTTTTGGGCCACAGACTGGTTTAACATCAGAAAATATTTTCACAGACTGACCTTTAGGGTGGGACGGATAAATGTATCACATGACCAAGACAAGCATCAAGAGTGAGTCTTAAACGGATGTAACAGAGGGAATCTGGTCATTTTTTTTAAATAAAATATTGTTCAGACTTAAATATAAATAAAACAAAAATAATGTAAGTTATTTATTCTTTCTCTGTGGACCAGTACCAAATGGCCCACGGACCAGTACCAGTCCGCGGCCCGGGGGTTGGGGACCACTGTAGTAAATCACTTAATCTTAGTTTCCTAACCAAGTACACTTAAGAGTAAATGGTTTACATTTGTCCTTCCCCAACCAGAGGGCAAATAGCTTAAATAACCCCACTCAGGGAGAGAGAAACAGAAAACCAATCAGTGCCATTTGTACCAACCACACTCAAGGACAGATGAAGTCAAGGGGATCACTCTTATTTTAGCCAATTATCATAAAACTGATGAATATTCTATTGAGATCCTCCCCTAAGTCCTCCCCTAAAACTTCCACCTTTAGAAAACAGATAGAATCCTCAAGACAAAGAACCAGCTCTCTCTGTCGTGCACTCATGCCTTTCTTTCCTCTCAGATGGGCATTTTTACTTTTCTCTCCGAAACTCTAAGGAGCAACTGCAACCAGGGGAACAATGGGCAACAGCAGCTTGTCCCAGACGTCCCCTCCGAACCTGTCTCCAAGGTCTCCTATTTTCTGACTTTTCAGTGAGCTGACAGCAGCCCTGCCTGGCTCACTTCTTTCCTTTAACACTTCTAGGGCACCAAAGCAGAGCACCCTAGTCTCTCTCCTGTTGCTTCTTCTGCCCTAACCTCTTCTTTTGTCTCACTGTCCTCAGCTTTAATAAACATACTCTCAAACTCACTGGACTTGTGTTGTGAAATCTTTCCTGCAGGAAGTCAAGAATCCACATGCTACCGGCTGGCCTGAGGCAGACCCATTCCAGGGCTGATCCCTTTCCGGTGACAAAACTACTATAAAAGTTTCCTAATTGGTCTCCTTGGATCCTTCCTTGCCTCCTCAGTCTAATCTCCACTTAGCAGCCAGAGTGATAATATTCAAGTGTGTGTCATATCATGTCATCTGCTCACAACTCTTCAATGGCTTCTCACATGACTCAAAAAAAAAAAAAAGCCAAAGTCTTACAGACACCTACATAATCTGATCTTGTGATCTCTCTGATCTCCTCTCGTTTTTGTTCCTCTTCCTCAAGCCACCACAGCCACTCTATCCTTTTTCCTACTTGTTGAGCTTTCCAGGCCTCTACTTCAGGACCTTTGCACTTGCTGTTCCCTCTGCCTATAAGGCTCTTCCCCAATATATTTTCATGGCTCACTCCTCATCTCTTTCAGACCTTTACTCAAGTGCCCCCCACAAACCCTCCTTATACTTATTTCCTGGCTTTATTTTACTTCATAGCATTTACTATCTAATATGCTACATATTTCAGCTATCTTATTCAACATCTGTTTTTCTTCTCAGTCAGAATGTGAGGACTAAGAAGGCAGGAATTTGTTTATTTTACTCAATGGTGGATTCCCAGAGCCTAGAGCATTTCTGGTACACCATTGGTGCTCAGTAAATCACTAACTTATTCATTCACTGGGGGAAGAATGAATATCAAATGAACCGTACAGATCAGGCAGGACAGAAGCACACCAAAAGCGGAGGAGAGAGACTCTGAGAACCCAGGGGCTAAACCAGACACGCTCTTTCTTAATCTATTGGTTAAGAGTGGCCAGAGGAGTCCTCCAGCACAGTGCTCTTCATCCAGCAGGGTGCCTATTAGAGTGTCATGAGATGACTTCAGTGGGCCGTGATCATCAATATAAAAAGTTTAAAAAAAATACTTTTTAAAATTAGAGTAAACTATATACTATAAGGTATTATTTCATGAAATTTCTGTTTCCAGTGGGCATACACACATACTGGTCAACTATTTGCAATGTAAAAGACACTGCTTATTATAATTCCCAGTCAACAAAGTTTGAAAAAGCTGGTATAGATAATCCCCAGAGTGGCTAACATAACCCCATTTGAATGGTTCTACAGAGAAAGACCTTCCACAGCTTTTTTAAAACTCCCATTTCATGCATGTTGGTGTACTTACGTGTTCAACATTTCTCTGAGGCTCTCCTTATTTTTCCTTCTTCTTTCATTCTGTTTTTCAGGTTGCATAATTTTTATCTATCTTCAGAGTTCGCTGACTCCTTCTACCAACTCAAATCTACTGTTGAGCCTCTCTATTGAACTTTTCATTTTTGTTTTTGTGTTTTTCAACTCCACAATTCCCATTTGGCTCTTGTTTATAATTTCTAACTCTCCAGTAATAGTGTTCATTTATCATAGTCTCCTTTGATTCTTTAAAAATGGATTTGTTAGATCTCTGAACACATTTATAATACCTGCTTTGAAGTGTTCATCTACCTAGTGCAACATCTGTGCCCTTCCAAGGCGGGGTTTTTTTTTGGATTTTTTGTTTTTGTTTTTGTTTTTTTTTAATTATAATTTTATTTTTTTAATGGGGCGACATCAATAAATCAGGTTACATATATTCAAATATCAACAAGTCCAGGTTATCTTGTCTTTCAATTATGTTGCATACCCATCACCCAAAGTCAGATTGTCCTCTGTCACCTTCCATCTAGTTTTCTTTGTGCCCCTCCCCCTCCCCCTTTCCCTCTCCCTTTCCCCCCTCCCCCCGTAACCACCACACTCTTATCAATGTCTCTTAGTTTCACTTTTATGTCCCACCTACGTATGAAATAATGCAGTTCCTGGTTTTTTCTGATTTACTTATTTCACTTCGTATAATGTTATCAAGATCCCACCATTTTGCTGTAAATGATCCGATGTCATCATTTCTTATGGCTGAGTAGTATTCCATAGTGTATATGTGCCACATCTTCTTTATCCAGTCATCTATTGACGGGCTTTTTGGTTGTTTCCATGTCCTGGTCACTGTGAACAATGCTGCAATGAACATGGGGCTGCATGTGTCTTTACGTATCAATGTTTCTGAGTTTTGGGGGTATATACCCAGTAGAGGGATTGCTGGGTCATAAGGTAGTTCTATTTTCAGTTTTTTGAGGAACCACCATACTTTCTTCCATAATGGTTGTACTACTTTACATTCCCACCAACAGTGGATGAGGGTTCCTTTTTCTCCACAGCCTCTCCAACATTTGCTATTACCTGTCTTGTTCATAATAGCTAATCTAACAGGTGTGAGGTGGTATCTCATTGCAGTTTTGATTTGCATTTCTCATATAACTAAAGAAGATGAGCATCTTTTCATATATCTGTTGGCCATTTGTACTTCCTCCTGGGAGAAGTGTCTGTTCATGTCCTCTTCTCATTTTTTTATTGGATTGTTTGTTTGTTTGTTGTTGAGTTTTATGAGTTCTTTGTATATTTTGGATATTAGGCCCTTATCTGAGCTGTTGTTTGAAAATATCATTTCCCATTTAGTTGGCTTTCTGTTTATTTTGTTATCAGTTTCTCTTGCTGAGCAAAAACTTCTTAGTCTGATGTAGTTCCATTCATTAATTTTTGCCTTCACTTCTCTTGCCTTTGGAGTCAAATTCATAAAATGCTCTTTAAAACCCAGGTCCATGAGTTGAGAACCTATGTCTTCTTCTATGTACTTTATTGTTTCAGGTCTTATGTTTAGATCTTTGATCCATTTTGAGTTAATTTTAGTACAGGGGGACAAACTGTAGTCCAGTTTCATTCTTTTGCATGTGGCTTTCCAGTTTTCCCAGCACCATTTATTGAAGAGGCTTTCTTTTCTCCATTGTATGTTCTTGGCCCCTTTATCAAAAATTATTTGACTATATATATGTGGTTTTATTTCTGGACTTTCTATTCTGTTCCATTGGTCTGAGTGTCTATTTTTCTGCCAATACCATGCTGTTTTGATTGTCGTGGCCCTATAATAGAGTTTGAAGTCAGGTATTGTAATGCCCCCAGCTTCATTCTTTTTCTTTAGGATTGCTTTGGCTATTCGGGGTTTTTTATAGTTCCATATAAACCTGATGATTTTTTGCTCTATTTCTTTAAAAAATGTCATTGAAATTTTGATGGGAATTGCATTAAATTTGTATATTGCTTTGGGTAATATAGCCATCTTGATTATATTTATTCTTCCTAGCCAAGAACAAGAAATATTCTTCCATCTCATTATATCTTTCTCAATTTCTCTTAACAATGGTTTATAGTTTTCATTATATAAGTCCTTCACATTTTTTGTTATGTTTATTCCTAAGTATTTTATTTTTTTTGTTGCAATTGTGAAGGGGATTATTCTTTTGAGTTCCTTCTCAATTGTTTCATTGTTGGCATATAGAAAGGCTATTGACTTCTGTATGTTAATTTTGTATCCTGCAACCTTACTGTATTGGCTTATTGTTTCTAGTAGTCTTTTTGTGGATTCTTTGGGGTTTTCGATGTATAGGATCATATCATCTGCAAAATCGATACCTTTACTTCTTCTTTTCCGATATGGATGCCTTTTATTTCTTTGTCTTGTCTGATTGCTCTGGCTAGAACCTCTAGTACCACATTAAATAAGAGTGGAGAGAGTGGACAACCCTGTCTTGTTCCTGATTTAAGGGGGAAAGCCTTCAGTTTTGTGCCATTTAATATGATGTTAGCTGATGGTTTATCATATATGGCCTTTATCATGTTGAGATATTTTCCTTCTATACTCATTTTGTTGAGAGTCTTAAACATAAAATTGTGTTGTATTTTATCAAAAGCCTTTTCTGCATCTATTGATAAGATCATGTGGTTTTTGTTCTTTGTTTTGTTGATATGGTGTATTACGTTAACCGTTTTACGTATGTTGAACCATCCTTGAGATTCTGGGATGAATCCCACTTGATCGTGATGTATTATTTTTTTAATATGTTGTTGTATTCGATTTGCTAGTATTTTGTTTAGTATTTTAGCATCTGTATTCATTAGAGATATTGGTCTGTAGTTTTCTTTTTTTGTGCCGTCCTTGCCTGGTTTTGGTATGAGGGTTATGTTGGCCTCATAAAATGTGTTTGGAAGTATTGCTTCTTCTTCAATTTTTTGGAAGACTTTCAGTAGAATAGGAACCAAGTCTTCTTTGAATGTTTGATAAAATTCGCTGGTATAGCCGTCAGGGCCTGGACTTTTATTTTGGGGGAGGTTTTTAATGGTTTTTTCTATTTCTTCTCTACTGATAGGTCTGTTTAGGCTTTCTGCTTCTTCTTGACTCAGTCTAGGAAGGTTGTATTGTTCTAGGAATTTATCCATTTCTTCTAGATTGTTGAATTTAGTGGCATAAAGTTTTTCATAGTATTCTACAATAATTCTTTGTATATCTACGGTGTCCGTGGTGATTTCTCCTCTTTCATTTTGGATTTTGTTTATATGAATTCTTTCTCTTTTTTCCTTGATAAGTCTTGCCAAGAGTTTGTCAATTTTATTGATCTTTTCAAAGAACCAGCTCTTTGTTCTATTAATTTTTTCTATAGTTTTACTGTTCTCTATTTCATTTACTTCTGCTCTGATTTTTATTATCTCCTTTCTTCGGCTAGTTTTGGGTTGTTTTTGTTCTTCTTTTTCTAGTTCCTTAAGGTGTGAAGTTAAGTGGTTCACTTGGGCTGTCTCTTGTTTGTTCATATATGTCCAAGGCGGTTTTTATTGCCTCATTTTTTGCCTGTATTGGCCACACTTTCGTGTTTCTTTGTACGGCTCATAATTTTGTCAGTATTGTATATTTAGATAGCATATTGTGTACTTAGGATAATTATTTTCTTGATAATTTAGTTGTTTAATTGGTTAGTGATTTGACTGGCTTAAATTGGTGTGCAGACTCTGCTGTTTCTCCTCGGATATTTTTCCTTGCTTACATCTTTTAAGCTGGCTTCCTAGGGATCACCCTGAGTTAACATTAACCTTAGCCACTTCAATTTTTACACTTTACTGTAGGATGGGTCTGTGTGAGACTCAAAGCACTCACAGTTTGCGGGATGTATGATGTTGCCCTCTCTTCAGCTTGGGACTAGTAGCTCAGAGTATCATTTTCCGGAGTAGGTGCAGCCCTGGGCATGTGCAGTTTTCCAGACAACCAGGATAATGTGTGATTTTATTTTACACCTGGCTTCCTAGGAGTCACCCCTTTAGTGCAGCCAGTGTTTGGTCAGAAGTTGTGCTTAAGGCCTTTGTTGATGGGTCTGTGTGTTGCACAGGGAGTACTTTCAAGTTGGCACAAAAGGGAATGCTTTCCAGGGCCTGGAGAGACACCCCTGCTCTAATGGCAGGCACCGAAAGGGATGGTGGTTCTTGCTTTTCTACGTGTGCCCCTTCCTGTGTGGAACCTCCACCTCATGAACAAGCTGGAGTGGGGCAATCAGGTCCCAGTATCCTTGGCCTGTTACACCTGAGTACACTCCTACCCTACAAACAGGGGCTGTGTGGGGAAGAGAGCCTGAGTTCTCAACACCACACTCAGCTGGAATGCTACTTCTACAACATAAGGCTGGGAAGAACAGGAGAGGCAGACAGCCTGCCCCTACTAGGTACACTGCAGGTAGACTCTGAGCTGGATAGGTGAGCCTGTCCTCTGTGTTCCACTTGCCCAGCATAGAGCTAATAGCACCCAGAGCTTGAATTCGGGGGTGGGGGGGGTGGAGGGAGCCAGCCATGGCTCAAATGCCAGGTTCTTGTTAAGTCAGTTTTCTCAAATGAATCTTCTTCTGCTGTGCACCTTAGAACAATAACCAGAGGTTTCAAATAATTGTTGGATCATGATTTATTTTTAAAAATAATTTTCACAGGTGAAATGGTTGTTTCATTGAGTACAGGGTTTCCCTAGTTCCTCACACCATCATTCTGAACATTCTGCCCCTGGGCCTTCTTTGTAATCCATACCAAGGCCTTACTCTGTGAAAGTATCTTTCTATGTGGAATTCAAAGGCTTGTGTACATAGGGATATCCTGTTACCTTTCAGTAGGTACCCAGGGGAAAGGGTCCCCCAACCTAAAATCTCAAAGACCTAACTCAAAGAGGAGCCAGAGGAGAATGAGGAATAATGCAAATACAGAGCTTTTGGTCAGGACCAGTGGTGCCCACTAGTGGAAAATTCTGTTTAAGACAACAAGTATTTACTGATGGAGTCCCACCAGTTCCCACAGGCTGTAAATTTTCACCAAAAGTAAGGACCAAGAAGACAGAAAGTGATGTTTATTTTATCCAATGTTGTATTCCCAGAACCTGGAACAGTGCCTGGTACACAGAAGGGTAACCCATCAACAGAATGCAGCTCATGGCCACCAACTCTAGCTGTGATTAGGGACAAGATGGTGATGAGGCCAGGACTCTACAGAGGACCTTGACCTACCCAAGACTGGCTAATCAGCCCACTCTCTGATCGTATCATTTATCATAGCTCCCCTCTTCCACCTAGGGTGATTCCCACCCAACCCCACAACAAGTTGGACAGGGCTCCAGAGTTGTAGCCAAAAGCTGATAAAGCAGCTCCTTGAGAAAGATGACTCCTCTTCACAGTGTCACTCTATGTCATGCCCCATCTGTAAGAGGGGAAGTGATAGGTAGAGAAGACTATTCCACCTCCATCCCAGGATACAGAGAGACATAACCACCATATATTTTTAAATAATTATTTTTTAAAAATAATCACCATCATCATTTTGTGTCACATGTATTGGGTGAATTGAGAAAAGGCTCTTTATATGTTGGGTCTTAAGCCTCACCACCACCCCATAAGTTAAGGGCTATCAGATCATTTTTGAGACGAGAAAATGAGGCTTAGAGCAGAAGTACAGTCAGCCCTCTTTACCTATGGGGTCTGAATCCTTGGGTTTAACCAATCATGAATTGAACATTTTGAAGGGTACATGTTGTTGCTGACTGTGCTGTGTAATTAGGCCTATGATAGTTGCGTCCATACAGAACATGTACAGAATATTTTTGCCATTCCCTAAAGAACATTGTATAACAACTATTTACATAGCATGTACATTATATTAGGCGTTATAAGTAATCTAGAGAGGATTTAATGTACATGGGAGGGTGTGTGTAAGTTACATGCAAATACTACCCTTTTTTTGTAAGAGACTTGAGCATCCTCAGATTTTGATATCTATGGGGGTCCCAAAATCAATGCCTTGAAGATACCAAGGAACTATAATTTTAATGTCATATGATCAGTAAGTTTGATTGCAATGCTCACATTCTTTGTACTATCTAAACTCTACGACCCAAAAAGAAAACCATTATTTTAAGTTTCCTAAAAGGTCTTTATGGTGGAAAGAGCCTCTGGGTAAGCCAGGAGAAGCCTCTCATGTTTTGCAGTAGACTATATGAAGTCTTTAAACTGAATTAAGGCTTTATTGTGTTGACTGGGAAAAAAAAAGGCGATCCATTGTATTGTCCAATAAGATCATGGTGATCCTTGTCTTGCTTAACTCAATAGTAGCTCTTTGCCAGTCTCACTCTTAGCCCCAAACACACCTCTAGTTATCTCATGAGGTTTTTTTAATGAACTTTAACTATATAGTATCGCCTTTTGACTGATGTTCAGCAGTACTCAATTGGAAACAGATGACATTATTATTAATTAGTGCTGTCACTGGAAAAGTTGGAAGCTGCTCATTTTAACTCACATGACCAGAATCTAAATGTTAGATTCCCCTCTGCTTAAAGCTCTGCTAAAGCAAAGGATGTATTCAACAGTACTTCTAAATGACCATTGACTTGAAAGTTCTCTCAATTAAAGGTGGCTTTCTGTTATTTATTTTTACTTATTTCAAAATTTATGAAACACAATTTGCCAAAAACAAGCCTCTCAGAGGCAACTGAATGCTAAATTCTGACTGAGCAAGAGGGGCTCTCACAGTTGAGCCCATCTTCCATGATTCTAGGGACAGGCTTTCAGCTGGGCAAACAAGGCACTTTCTCTCTCTCTCTCTCTCTCTCTCTCTCTCTCTCTCTCTCTCTTTCTCTCTCTCTCTGCTGCCATGTGAGGGGCCCACCAGACTCATGACACAGACATGGCAAGAGCATATTTACATAATCAGGTCTGGTGTTTTGACCAGAAGCAGAGGCTTCCAATTGTATGTACCATATTTAATTAAGTAGGAGTTTTATGAGGTGAACAGCAATATGCCTGGGGCCAACTCAAGGGCATGGGACTTATTGAGTGCCAAGTGCAAACGGACAGCCCTCTGCATGCACAGAACAGAGCCTATATTATAAGAAAGTCAGTGTTGCAAGAGACTTCTTTCTGGACAAAGCAAATAACCCATTCTCTAGTTGAGGTCTCTGCCCCATGAAACCAGCACTTCCGGCAGGAGCTCAAATGCACACCAGCAGGATACAGGTGAAGGAAAGATGGGGGAGAAGTGATCCAAAAGCATGGTTAGGGCCTGCCTGGTAACCAAAGGCAGCAGGGAGAAGAGCTCCAAAAGATAAAGCCACCTTAATGAGGAACATCAAGAATGATGGGATTTTATTTCAACCATTTTCCAGGGATAAGACAGGCCAGGAAGGGGTGGGATCAATAAGTTTGTTTTCAAGAATAAGAGGACCAGAGTCAGCACTTGTCTCAGAGTACCATTGCAACTTTACCCTTCCACTACCCAGAAAAACAGAAGAAAGCAAAAGGAATGATGCAATCAACCAAAGACAGGCAGTACACCTGTGATCAGCCATGTGTAGCTTTGGGAAACACTACTTTTGTATACCAAGTCTTTTTTTTTTTACTGAATTTATTGCGGTGACATTGATTTGCATAACTATACAGTTTTGAGTGTACAACTCAACAAAACATCAGTTGTACACTGCATCACATGCCCATTGCCCCAAGCAAAGTCTCTTTCCTTCTCCATTTCCCCCCTTTTGCTCACCTCCACCCCTACAGCCATCCCATGCTTCCTTTGGTGAGCACCACATTGTTGTCTGTATATATATATATATTTTTTTTTCTTAATCACTTCACCTTCTTTCATCCAGCCCCCAAGCTGCCACCCACCCCCTGACAGCTGTTAGTCTGTTCATGCAGCTATGACTCTGTTTCTATTTTGTTCAGCGGATCTGACATACAAGTGAGATTATAGGGTATTTGTCTTCCTCTGACTAGATAAATTTCACTTAGCATAGTAATCTCCAGATCTATCTATGCCATTGTAAAAAAGTAAAATTTCCTTCTTTTTTATGGCTGCCTAGATTTCTATTATGTAAATGTACCACAACTTTTTTATCCACTCATCCACTGATGGGAACTTGGGCTGTTTCCAGAACATAGTGGTACATATATATTGTTTTGAATTAGCACTTCAGTGGTATTCAGATATAGTCCCAGAAGAGGGATTGCTGGCTCATAAGACAATTCCATTTTAAATTTTTGAAGAAACTCCATACCGTTTTCCACCAAAATGAAATTCCAGTCTGCATTCCCACCAATAGTACATGAGGGTTCCCTTTTTCCACATCCTTACCAGCATTTGTTAGTTGATTTACGAATGAAAGCCATTCTGGCAGGTGAGAGGTGTATCTCATTGTATTTTTAATTTGCATTTTTCAGATTATTAGTGATGTTGAGGATTTTTTCATATGTCTATTGGCCATTTGTAAGTCCTCTTTGGAGATGTGTCTATTCAGGTCCTTTACCCATTTCTTAATTGGATTGTTTGTTATTTTGATGTTAAGTTTTTTAAGTTCCTTATAAATTTTTGAATATTAACCCCTTATCAAATGTATCATTGGCAAATATATTCTTCCATTCAATGGGTTTTCATTTCATTTATTTGATGGTTTCTTTTGCCATGCAAATGCTTTTTAGTTTAAGGTAGTCCCATTCGTTTATTTTTTCTTTTGTTTCCTTTGCCTAAGAAAATATATTTTATTCTCATCTGTTTTTTATTAATTTTAATGGGGTGACATTGATATATCAGGGTACATATGTTCAAAGAAAATATCTCCAGATTATTTTGACATTTGATTATGTTGCATACCCCTCAACAAAAGTCAGATTGTCTTTCATCACCTTCTATCTGGTTTTCTTTGTTCCCCTCCCCTCACCCAACACTCTCCACACACCAACCCAACCCCCAGTTACCATCACACTCTTGTCCATGTCTCTGAGTCTCATTTCTATGTCCCATCTATATATGGAATCATATGGTTCTTAGTTTTTTCTGATTTACTTATTTCACTCAGTATAATGTTATCAAGGTCCATCCATGTTATTGGAAATGATTCGATGTCATCATTTCTTATGGCTGAGTAGTATTCCATAGTATATATGTACCAAGCTTTTAAATCCACTCATCCACTGACGGACACTGGGGCTGTTTCCAGATGTTCGCTATTGTGAACAATTCTGACATAAACATGGGGGTGCATTTCTCCGTTTGGAACAGGGCTATGGTGTTCTTAGGGTATATTCCTAAAAGTAGGATAGCTGGGTCCAAAGGCAGTTCCATTATTAATTTTTTGAGGAATCTCTATACTGTTTTCCAAAGTGGCTGCACCAGTCTGTATTCCCACCAGCAGTGCAGGACGGTTTCCTTTTCTCCACATCCTCGCCAGCACTTATTCTGTGTTGTTTTGTTGATGAGCACCATTCTGGCTGGTGTGAGGTGATATCTCATTGTGGTTTTAATTTGCATTTTTCTAATGATTTGTGATGTTGAGCATTTTTTCATATGCCTATTGGCAATCTGTATGTCCTCTTTGGAGAAGTGTCTATTCATTTCTTTCGCCCATTTTTTCATTGGATTATTTGTCTTTCTGGTGTTGAGTTTTACAAGTTCTTTATAAATTTTGGTTATTAACTCCTTATCAGATGTATTGTCAAATATGTTCTCCCATTGTGTAGTTTGTCTGTTTATTCTGTTCTTGTTGTCTTTAGCTGTGCAAAAGCTTTTTAGTTTGATATAGTCCCATTTGTTTATCCTGTCTTTTATTTCACTTGCTGTGAAGATAAATCCGCAAATATATTGCTGCGAGAGATGTCGGAGAGCTTACTGCCTATGTTTTCTTCTAAGATGCTTATGGTTTCACAGCTTACATTTAAATCATTTATCCATTTATTAAAGAGGCTCTTTACTCCATTGTATACTCTTACCTCCTTTGTCAAATATCAGTTGTCCATAGAGCTGTGGGTTTATTTCTGGGTTCTCTGTTCTGTTCCATTGATCTATATGCCTGTTCTTATGCCAGTACCAGGCTGTTTTGAGTACAATGACCTTGTAGTAAAACTTGATATCAGGAAGTGTGATACCTCCCACTTTATTCTTCCTTTTCAAGATTGCTGAGGCTATTCGTGTTCTCTTTTGGTTCCATATAAATTTTTGGAACATGTGTTCTATATCTTTAAAGTAAGTCATTGGTAATTTAATCTGTATTGCATTAAAGTTATAAATTTCTTTAGGTAATATAAACATTTTAATGATGTTTATTCTTCCTAACCATGAGCACGGTATATGTTTCCACTCAATTGTATCTTCCTTGATTCCTTTTATCAATGTTTTATAATTTTCCGAGTACAAGTTTTTAATCTCCTTGGTTAAATTTACTCCTACGAATTTGATTTTTTTGGCTGCAATAGTGAAGGGGATTTTTTTCTTAATTTCTCTTTCTGACATTGGTGTATAAAAATGCCCCTGATTTCTTTTTTTTAATTTATTAAATTTAATGCAGTGACATTGATAAATCAGGGTACATATGTTAAAAGAAAACATCTCTAGATTATTTTGACAATTGACTGTGCTGTGTATCCCTCCCCCAAAGTTAAATTGTCTTCTGTCACCTTCTATCTGGTTTTCTTCTGTCCCTCCCCTCCCCTAACCCCTCTCTCCTTCTTTGCCCCATCCCCCCTCCCCCCACCCCCCACCCCTGTTGCCATCACATTCTTGTTCATGTCTCTAAGTCTCATTTTTATGTCCCTTCTATGTATGGATTCATATAGTTCTTAGTTTTCTTCAGATTTACTTATTTCACTCCGTATAATGTTATCAAGGTCCATCCATGTTATTGTAAATGATCCGATGTCATCATTTCTTATGGCTGAGTAGTATTCCATAGTATATATGTACCAAAACTTTTTAATCCACTCGTCCTCTGACGGACACTTGGGCTGTTTCCAGATCTTTGCTATTGTGAACAATGCTGCCACAAACACGGGGGTGCATTTCTCCTTTTGGAACCGTTCTATGGTGTCCTTAGGGTATATTCCTAAAAGTGGGATAGCTGGGTCAAAAGGCATTTTGATTTTCACTTTTTGAGGATTCTCCATACTGTTTTCCACAGTGGCTGCACCAGTCTGCATTCCCACCAGCAGTGCAGAAAAGTTCCCTTTTCTCCACATTCTTGCCAGCACTTATTCTGTGTTGTTTTGTTGATGAGCGCCATTCTGGCTGGTGTGAGGAGATATCTCATTGTGGTTTTAATTTGCATTTTTCTAATGATTAGTGATGTTGAGCATTTTTTCATATGCCTATTGGCCATCTGTATGTCCTCTTTGGAGAAGTGTCTATCCATCTCTTTTGCCCATTTTTGGATTGGATTGTTTGTCTTCTTGGTGTTGGGATTTACAAGTTCTTTATAAATTTTGGTTACTAAACCCTTATCAGACATATTGTCTAATATGTTCTCCCATTGTGTAGTTTGTTTTTTTATTCTGTTCTTGTTGTCTTTAGTTGTGCAAAAGCTTTTTAGTTTGATATAGTCCCATTTCTTTATCCTGTCTTTTATTTCACTTGCTGTGAAGATAAATCAGCAAATATATTGCTCCGAGAGATGTCGAAGAGCTTACTGCCTATGTTTTCTTCTAAGATGCTTATGGTTTCACGGTCTACATTTAACTCTTTTATCTATTTTGAGTTTATTTTTGTGAGTGGTGTAAGCTGGTGATCTAGTTTCATTTTTTTGCAGGTAGCTGTCCAATTTTCCCAACACCATTTGTTAAAGAGGCTGTCTTTACTCCATTGTATTTCCTTACTTCCTTTGTCAAATATCAGTTGTCCATGGAACTGTGGGTTTATTTCTGGGTTCTCTGTTCTGTTCCATTGATCTATATGCCTGTTCTTATGCCAGTACCAGGCTGTTTTGAGTACAATGGCCTTGTAGTATAACTTGATATCAGGAAGTGTGATACCTCCCACTTTATTCTTCTTTTTTAAGATTGCTGAGGCTATTCGTGTTCTCTTTTGGTTCCATATAAATTTTTGGAATATGTGCTCCATATCTTTGAAGTATGTCATTGGTATTTTAATTGGTATTGCATTGAATTTATAAATTGCTTTAGGTAAAATAGACATTTTAATGATGTTTATTCTTCCTAACCATGAGCACGGTATATGCTTCCACTTGTTTGTATCTTCCTTGATTTCTTTTATCAATGCTTTGTAATTTTCCGAGTACAAGTCTTTAGTCTCCTTGGTAAAGTTTACTTCTAGGTACTTTATTTTTTTAGTTGTAATTGTGAAGGGGATTGTTTCCTTAATTTCTCTTTCTGACTGTTCATTGTTGGTGTATAAAAATGCCTCTGATTTCTGAGTATTAATTTTATATCCTGCCACCTAGCTGAATTCATTTATCAGGTCCAGTAGTTTCTTGAGTGGGACTTTAGGGTTTTCTATATACAATATCATATCATCTGCAAATAATGATAGTTTTACTTCTTCTTTTCCAACTTGAATGCCTTTTATTTCTTCTTCTTGTCTGATTGCTGTGGCTAGGACTTCCAGGACCATGTTAAATAAGAGTGGTGAAAGGGGGCACCCCTGCCTTGTTCCTGATCTTAAGAGTATTGCTTTTAATTTTTGCCCATTGAGTATGATGTTGGCTGTGGGTTTGTCATAGATGGCCTTTATCATGTTGAGGTATGTTCCCTGTATTCCCACTTTGCTGAGTGTTTTGATCATGAATGGGTGCTGGATTTTATCAAATGCTTTTTCTGCATCTATTGAAATTATCATATGGTTTTTCTCCTTCTTTTTGTTTATGTGATGAATCACATTGATTGATTTGTGAATATTGTACCAGCCTTGCCTCTCCAGAATAAATCCCACTTGATCATGGTGTATGATTTTTTCCATATATTGTTGGATCCGGTTTGCTAATATTTTGTTGAGGATTTTAGCATCTATATTCATCAGAGATATTGGCCTATAATTTTCTTTCTTTATGTTGTCTTTGCCTGGTTTTGGAATCAGAATTATGCTCGCCTCATAAAAGAAGCTTGGAAGTCTTCCTTCCTCTTAAATTTTTTGAAATAGTTTGTGAAGGATAGGAGTTAGTTCTTCTTTGAATAGTTGGTAGAATTCCGTTGTGAAGCCATCGGGCCCAGGATTTTTCTTTGTTGGGAGTTTTTTGATAACTGTTTTGATCTCATTTGTTGTAATCGGTCTGTTTAGGTTTTCTGATTCTTCCAGATTGATTTTTGGAAGATTGTATGTTTTAAGGAATTTGTCCATTTCATCTAGGTTGTCTACTTTTTTGGCATACTGTTCTTCATAGTATTTTCTTACAATATTTTGTATTTCTGTTGTGTCAGTTGTTATTTCTCCTCTCTCATTTCTAATTTTATTTATTTGAGTCCTCTCTCCCTTTTTCTTGGTGAGTCTAGTTAAAGGTTCATCAATCTTGTTTACCTTTTCAAAGAACCAGCTCCTAGTTTCATTGATCCTCTGTATTGTTTCTTTAGCCTCTATGTCATTTATTTCTGCTCTGACCTTTTTTATTTCCTTCCTTCTACTATATTTGGGCTTTACTTGCTGTTCTTTTTCTAATTCTTTTAGATGTAGGGTTAAGTTGTTTAGTTCAGCTTTTTGTAGCTTCTTAAAGTGTGCATGTAGTGCTATGAACTTCCCTCTCAGCACTGCTTTTGCTGTGTCCCATAAATTTTGAGCTCTTGTATGCTCATTGTCATTCGTTTCTAGGAATTTTTTTATTTCTTCTTTGATCTCATTCTTAATCCGTTTATTATTTAAAACCCTGCTATTTAGTTTCCATGTGTTTGAGAATTTTTGAGCTTTTCTGTTGTGATTCATTTCTAGTTTCATGATGTTGTGATCAGAGAAAGTGCTTGATATGATTTCAGTCTTCTTAAATTTGTTGAGAGCACTTTTGTGCCCTAACATGTGGTCTATCCTAGAGAATGTACCATGAGCACTTGAAAATAATGTATATTCTGCTGCTTTAGGGTGAAAGATTCTGAAGATATCTATTAAATCGAGTTGATCTAGTGTTTCCAATAAGTCTGCTGTTTCTTTGTTAATTTTCTTTCTTGAGGATCTATCCAGTGATGTTAGTGGGGTATTGAAATCCCCTACTATTATAGTATTGCTGTTGATCTCGTCCTTTAAATCCATCAAACTCTGCTTTATATATTTGGGTGCTCCTATATTAGGTGCATAGATATTTATAATAGTTATATCTTCCTATTGGATTACTCCCTTTATCATTATGTAGTGGCCTTCTTTATCTCTTACTATATCCTTTCTTTTAAAGTCCAATTTGTCTGATATGAGTATTGCTACCCCAGCTTTTTTTTCATTTCCATTTGCTTGAAATGGTTTTTTTCATCCTTTTACCTTCAATCTATGTGTATCTTTTGTTCTAATGTGTGTCTCTTGTAGACAGCATATGTATGGATCCTGTTTTCTTATCCACGCAGCTACCCTATATCTTTTCATTGGATCATTTAATCCATTTACGTTTAAGGTTATTATTCATATGTAGTTGTTTATTGCCATTTTCTTCTTTAAAGGTGTATTCCTTTTTTGCTATATTCTTTTCCCACTTTGATCTGTTTACAACAGACCCCTTAACATTTCCTGCAGCATTGGTTTGGTTGTAATGAATTCCTTGAGTTGTTTTTTTTTTTTGGAAGCTTTTTATTTCTCCTTCTATTTTAAACGATAGCCTTGCTGGATAAAGTAGTCTTGGTTGTAGGTTCTTGTTCTGCATTACTTTGAATATTTTTTGCCATTCCCTTTTGGCCTCAAGTGTTTCTGTTGAGAAGTTGGATGTTATCCTTATGGGGGCTCCTTTGTAGGTGATAACTTTTTTTTCTCTTGGAGCTTTTAATATTTTCTCTTTATTGCTTAGCTTTGGTATTTTAATTATGATGTATCTTGGTGTAGGTTTCTTTGGGTTTCTCTTTAATGGAGTCCTCTGTGCTTCTTGGACTTGTGAGAGTTTCTCTTGCATTAATTTAGGGAAGTTTTCAGCTATGATATGATTGAACAAAGTCTCTATCCCTTGTTCTTTTTCTTCTTCTTCAGGAACCCCTATGATACGAATGTTATTTCTCTTCATGTTGTCACAGAGCTCTCTAAGAGTTTCCTCTAACTTTTTAAGTCTCTTCTTTTTTCTTCTCTGATTTCATGTCTTCATTCCAGTTGTCCTCCAACTCTCTGATTCGATCCTCAGCTTTTTCTATCCTGTTTTTAATTCCGTCCATTGTGGTCTTCATTTCTGATATTGTATTTGTCATCTCCGACTGATTCTTTTTTATACTTGCTATTTCTTTATTTAGGTGTTCATAATGACCATCCATTGTTGTTCTAAGATCCCTAAGCATCCTTACAATCATTATTTTGAACTCCGCATCTGGAAGTTTGATTATTTCCATATCACTCAGTTCATGTCCTGAAGATGTCTCTTGTGGTTTCATTTGGATTGCACTTCTTTGTCTTCTCATTGTCTGTTTTTGGGTTTTTTATTTGTAGAGTTTGTTGAATCTAGGCTTGGTGTTGTCTGTCTCCAGTTTTCAGTTATTTCTAAGTCTTCTTGGGTTGGTATCAGCTGTTATCTGTAATCCACTTTTGGATTTGGGCAGCTTTGAAGTCTTGATTTGTTTGTTTTCTTAACAGGTGATAGTCTTTTTACTGATCTCAGCAGGGGGCTACCTTGAAACTGTATCCAGGAATGTGATGGGTGTAGCCTAAGACTCTGAAGACCTCTTTAGCGAGCTAATCTCACTGGGGGCAGGGTGTTTTCTCAGCTTCAGTAGGTGGAGGTGTATCTCAGATCTCCATGGAAACCTCTGTTACTGCCCCTCCTCCCACTTCTTGTTTTCAGCTGTGTCTTATTGCGCTGATTGGAGCTGGAGAGATGTCCAGAGATCTCTGATCCGGAAGCAATTCAGCTCTGTTTTGTGAAAGGTTCAGTCCCTCCCCCAGCTATGGCCGCCTCCAGCACGGATGAGTCAGCTTTTTTAGGTCGTCCCCTTTATTCCTTAGCCCCTCACAGTCTGTCCCTCTCTCTTTCCTTTCTGCTTGGGAGATAAGCTGGTCTTTTCAACATACCTCGCTCTCTGGTCACCAGGCAAGTGGCTGTGAGCAGTAGTTTCTGCCCTTTTCCCTTGTGTGAGATCCCCTCTGGGCTCTCAGCCTCACCCCTACCCCCTCCGTTCCTGTAAGCAGGGGAGATTCAGGCGCCCCCTACCAGGTTTGTTGTGGCTTCTTCTTTGCTCCTCGGTTTTTGAGAGTTGATCTTGTAGTTCAGAGTTGGTTTTTTATGCTGATTTTTCCTAAATTGATTTGTATTCCAGTTTGGTGGTGAGAGCTGGGCATCTGGGCATCTGCCTACTCTGCTGCCATCTTTTCCTCTCCAAAATGCCTCTGATTTCTGAGTATTAATTTTATATCCTGCCACCTAGCTGAATTCATTTATCAGGTCCAGTAGTTTTTTGACTGAGACTCTAGGGTTTTCTATATACAATATCATATCATCTGCAAATAATGATAGTTTTACTTCTTCTTTTCCAATTTGGATGCCTTTTATTTTTTCTTCTTCTTGTCTGATTGCTGTGACTAGGACTTCCAGGAGTATGTTGAATAAGAGTGGTGAAAGGGGGCACCCCTGCCTTATTCCTGATCTTAAGGAGATTGCTTTTAATTTTTGCCCATTGAGTATAATGTTGGCTGTGGGTTTGTCATAGATGGCCTTTATCATGTTGAAGTATATTCCCTGTATTCCCACTTTGCTGAGTGTTTTGATCATGAATGGGTGCTGGAATATATCAAATACTTTTTCTGCATCTATTGAAATTATCATGTGGTTTTTCTCCTTCCTTTTGTTTATGTGATGAATTATATTGATTGATTTGCAAATATTGTACCAGCCCTGCCTCTCCAGAATAAATCCCACTTGATCATGGTGTATAATTTTTATCATATATTCCTGGATCCGGTTTAGTAATATTTTCTTGAGGATTTCAGAATCTATATTCATCAGTGATATTAGCCTATAATTTTCTTTCTTTGTGTTGTCTTTACCTGGTTTTGGAATCAAAATTATGCTCGCCTCATAAAAGAGCTTGGAAGTCTTTCTTCCTCTTTAATTTTATGAAATAGCTTGAGAAGGATAGAAGTTAGTTCTTCTTTGACTATTTGTTAGAATTCACTTGAGAAGCCATCAGGCCCAGGACTTTTCTTTGTTGGGAGTTTTTTTATAACTGTTTTGATCTCATTTGTTGTAATCGGTCTGTTTAGGTTTCCTGATTCTTCCAGATTGATTTTTGGAAGATTGTATGTTTCAAGGAATTTGTCCATTTCATCTAGGTTGTCTACTTTTTTGGCATACTGTTCTTCATAGTATTTTCTTACAATCCTTTGTATTTCTGTTGTGTAAGTTGTTATTTTTCCAAGCTCATTTCTTTTTTTTTTTTTTTCCATGCTCATTTCTAATTTTATTTATTTGAGTCCTCTCTTTTTTTCTTGGTAAGTCTAGTTAAACATTCATCGATTTTGTTTAACTTTTCAAAGAATCTGCTTCTGGTTTCATTGATCCTCTGTATTGTTTCCTTAGCCTCTATGTCATTTATTTCTGCCCTGATCTTTATTATTTCCTTCCCCTCTACTACATTTAGGCTTTACTTGCTGTTCTTTTTCTAGTTCTTTTAAATGCAGGGTCAAGTTGTTTATTTGAGCTTTTTTTAGCTTCTTAAAGTATGCCTGTAGTGCTATGAACTTCCCTCTCAGTACTGCTTTTGCTGTGTCCCACAAATTTTGAGTTGTTGTATTCTCGTTATTATTCGTTTCTAGGAATTTTTTAATTTTTCTTTTATCTCATTGTTAATCCATGCATTATTTAACAACATGCTATTTAGTTTCCATGTGTTTGAGAATTTTTGAGTTTTTCTAGTTTCATGCCATTGTGATCAAAGAAAGTGCTTGATATGATTTCTATCTTCTTAAATTTGTTGAGACCACTTTTGTGCCTTATATGTGGTCTATCCTAGAGAATGTACCATGAGTACTTCAAAAAAATTTTATATTCTACTGCTTTAGGGTGAAAGGTTCTGAAGATATCTATTAAATCTAGTTGATCTAGTGTGTTCTTTAAGTCTACTGTTTCTTTGTTAATTTTCTTTCTTGAGGCTGTATTTAGTGATGTTAGTGTGATATCAAAATTCCCTATTATATTATTGCTGTTGATCTCACCCTTTATATCCATCAAAGTCTGCTTTATATATTTAGATGCGTAGATATTTATAATGGTTATATCTTCCTGTTGGATTGCTTCCTTTATTATTATGTAGCGACCTTCTTTATCTCTTACTATAGCCTTTGTTTTGAAGTCCATTTTATTTGATATAAGTATTGCTACCCAGATTTGTTTTCATTTTCATTTGCATGAAATATTTTCCCCATCCTTTTATCTTCAGTGTATGTGCATCTTTTGTTTTAAGGTGTGTCTCTTGTAGACAGCATATGTACGGATCCTGATTTCTTATCCATGCAAATACCTTATGTCTTTTAATTGGATCATTTAATTCATTTACATTTAAGTTTATTATTGATATGTACTTGTTTATTGCCATTTTATTCTTTAAAGCTGTATTCCTCTTTTGCTATATTCTTTTCCCACTTTGATCTGCTTACAACAGGCCCCTTAACATTTTCTGCAGCATTGATTTGGTAGTAATAAATGCCTTGAGTTTGGTTTTGGGGGTTTTTTTGGTTGTTTTTTTGTTTTTTGTTTTTTGTCTGGGAAGCTTTTTATTTCTCCTTTAATTTTAAATGATAGCCTTGCTGGATAAAGTAGTCTTGGTTGTAAGGTCTTGTTCTGCATTACTTTGAATATTTCTTGCCATTTCCTTCTGGTATCAAGTGCTTCTGTTGAGAAGTTGGATGTCATCTTTATGGTGGCTTTTTTGTAGGTGATAGCGTTTTGTTCTCTAGCAACTTTTAATATTTTCTCTTTATCACTTAGCTTTGGAATTTTAATTATGATATGTCCTGATGTAGATTTCTTTGGGTTTCTTTTTAATGGAGTTCTCTGTGCTTCCTGAAATGGTGATTGTTTTTCCTGCCTTAATTTAGAAAAGTTTTCAGCTATGATATGATTGAACAAAGTCTCTATCCCTTGTTCTTTTTCTTCTTCTTCAGGAACCCCTATGATGTTGATGTTATTTCTCTTCATGTTGTCACAGAGCTCTCTCAGAGTTTCCTCAGACTTTTTGAGTCTCTTTTACTTTTTCTGCTCTGCTTCCATGCCTTCTTTCAAGTTGTCCTCCAACTCACCAATTCAATCCTCAGCTTCATCCATCCTGTTTTTAAATCCTTTCATTGTGGTCTTCATTTCTGATACTGTATTTGTCATCTCTGATTGATTCTTTCTTAATATTTCAATGTCCTTTCTAATTTTGATATTTGTTTATTTAGGTGTTTGTAATGACTATCCATTGTTGTTCTAAGATCCCTAAGCATCCTAACAATCATTATTTTGAACTCTGCGTCCTGAAGTTTGGTTATTTCCAATATCACTCAGTTTATTTCTTGAAGGTTTCTCTTGTGGTTTCATTTGGATTGCACTTCTCTGTCTTCTCATTATGTCTGTGTGTTTGGGTGTATTGTTTGTAAAGCTGGTTGAGCTAAGCTTGGTGTTGTATGCCTCCAATTTTCAGTTGTGTTATTTCTAGGTCTTCTTGGGTTGGCATCAGCTGTTATTTGTAATCCACTGTCAGATTTGGCTTTTCTAGTAGAGCCGCTTTGAAGACTTGATTTGCTTGTTTTCTTCTCAGTTTTCTTAACATGTGGTAGTGTTATTTACTGATCTCATCAGGGGGCTTATTTGAAATTGTATTCAGGAATGCGGTGGTTGTAACCTGAGACTCTGAAACCCTGATTTGCCAGTTACTCTATCCGGGGGTGGGGTGTTTTCTCAGCTTCAGTAGGGGGAGGTGTATGTCAGATTGCCCTGGAGACCTGAGTTATTGCCCCTCCTCCCCATTTCTTGTTTTCAGCTATGTCTTGTTGTGCTCATTGGACCTGGAGAGATGTCGCTGCTCGGCGCTCCCTACCAGGCTCAGTGTGGCTTTTTCTTTGCTTCTTGGTTTTTGAGAGCTGTCCTTGTAGTCCAAAGTTGGTTTTTCATGCTGATTGTTCGTAAATTAATTTGTAATCCAGTTTTGTGGTGTGAGCTGGGAGTCTGTGCATCTGCCTACTCCACTGCCATCTTCAGGTCCTGTTCTAATCTTTCCTACACAGTGGGAGATGACATCTTTCAAGCAAGATCATGGATTCTGCTTCTTCTGTATTCTGCCTTAGAACTTCTTTGGGAGTTCTTCCTGATCACAGCCCTGCTCTTTGAAGTAGGGAGCAATTTAGGCTTTATTTATTGTTGCAATGGACTTAAACACAAGTGCTGCAATACTGCTGCTGTCAATCTCATAACCAAAATGGCTCCAAAAAATATATTGGCAAAAATATTGCTATGAGCAATGTCTGAAATGTTACTGCTTATATTTTCTTCTAGGATTTTTATAGTTTCATAAGTAACATTTAAGTCTTTAATCTATTTTGAGTTTACTCTTCTATATGATATAAGTTGCTGGTCTAGTTTTATTTTTTTACATATAACTGTCCAATTTTTCCAACACTATTCATTGAAAAGAAAGTCTTTACTCCATTGTATATTCTTGCCTCTCTTGTCAAATATTAATTGACCATAAAGAAATTGTGTTTAGCCCTGGCTAGTTGGCTCAGTGGTAGAGCTTCGGCCTGGCATGTAGAAGTCCCGGGTTCGATTTCCAGCCAGGGCACAAAGGAGAAGCACCCATCTGCTTCTCCACCCCTCCCCCTCTCCTTCCTCTCTGTCTCTCTCTTCCCCTCCTGCAGCCAAGGCTCCATTGGAGCAAAGATGGCCGGGCGCTGGGGATGGCTCCTTGGCCTCTGCCCCAGGAGCTAGAGTGGCTCTGGTCACAGCAGAGCGATGCCCCAGAGGGGCAGAGCATCAACCCCTAGTGGGCAGAGCATCGCCCCCTGGTGGGCATGCCAGCTGGATCCTGGTTGGGCACATGTGGGAGTCTGTCTGACTGTCTCTCCCTGTTTCTAGCTTCAGAAAAATACAAAAAAAAAGAAATTGTGTTTATTTCTATGCTCTCTGTTCTGTTCCATTGATCTATATGCTCATTCTTGTGCCAAATACAAAGCTCTTTTGATTACTATGGTTTTGTAGTGTATCTTATATCTTTATCAAGATAGCTGAGGTGAGACCTGAAGATGGCAGCGGAGTAGGCAGATGCACAGACTCCCAGCTCTTACCACCAAACTGGAATACAAATCAACTTAGGAACAATCAGCATAAAAAACCAACTCTGGACTACAAGAACAGCTCTCAAAAAACAATGAGCAAAGAAGAAGCCACAACAAACCTGGTAGGGAGTACCTGAATCTCCCCTGCTTACAGAAATGGAGGGGAAGGTGAGGCTGAAAGCCCGGAGGGACTCTCACTCCAGAGAAAAGAGAAGAAAATTCTACTCACAGCCACTTGCCTGGCGACCAGAGAGCGAGGTGTGTTGAAAGGACTGGCTTATCTTCCAAGTGGAAAGGGGAGAGAGAGGGACAAATTGTAAGGAGCAGAGGAATGCAGGGGATGATCTAAAAAAGCTGACTCATTCAGAACTGGAGGTGACCATAGCTGGGGGAGGGACTGATCCTTTCACAAAAAAGAACTGAATTGCTTCGGGATCACAGATCTCCAGACATCTCTCCAGCTCCAATCAGTGCAACAAGACACAGCTGAAAACAAGAAGTGGGGAGGAAGAGCAGTAACTCAGGTCTCCATGGAGATCTGAGATACACCTCCACCTACTAAAGCTGAGAAAACACCCTGCCCCAGAGAGATTAGTTGATGGAAGAGCCCTTCAGAGTCTCAGGGTACACCCATTGCATTCCTGGATAAAGTTTCAAGAAAGCCCCTGCTGAGATCAGTAAACAAGACTATCACCTGTTAAGAAAACAAACAAATCAAGACTTCAAAGCAGCCCCAAACCAAAAGTGGATTACAAATAATAGCTGATGCCAACCCATGAAGACCTAGATATAACACATTTGAAAATTAGAGGCAGATAACACCAAGTTTAGACTCAACCAACTCTACAAACAAAACACACAAACAGAGAAATGAGAAGACAAAGAACTGAAATCCAAATGGAACCACAAGAGAAACCTTGTGGAGTTGAACTGAGTGATACGGAAATAACCAAACTTCCGGATGCAGAGTTCAAAATAAAGATTGTAAAAATGCTTAGGTACCTTAGAACAACAATGGATGGTCATTACAAACACCTAAATAAAGAAATAGCAGGTATAAAATAGGATATTGAAATATTAAAAAATAATCAGTCGGAGATGACAAACACAATATCAGAAATAAAGACCACAGTGGAAGGAATTAAAAACAGGATGGATCAGTGAGTTGGAAAATAACTTGAATGAAGGCAAGAAAGCAGAGAAGAAAAAAGAAAAGAGACTCAAAAAGTCTGTGGAAACTCTTACAGAGCTCTGTGACAACATAAAGAGAAATAACATCTGCACCATAGGGGTTCCTGAAAAAGAAGAGAAAGAACAAGGGATAGAGATTTTGTTCAATCATATCATAGCTGAAAACTTTCCTAAATTAATGTAGGAGAAATTCTCACAAGTTCAAGAAGCACAGAGAACTCCATTAAAGAGAAACCTAAAGAAACCTACACCAAGACACATGACAATTAAAATACCAAAGCTAAGCGATAAAAAGAAAATATTAAAAGCTGCTAGAGAAAAAAAAGGCTATCACCTACAAAGGAGCCACCATAAGGATGACATCAGACTTCTCAACAGAAACACATGAGGCCAAAGGGAATAGCAAGAAATATTCAAAGTAATGCAGAACAAGACCCTACAACCAAGACTACTTTATCCAGCAAGGCTATCATTTAAAATTGAAGGAGAAATAAAAAGCTTCCCAGACAAAAAAAAAAACTCAAGGAATTCATTACAATAAAACCAATCTGCAGGAAATGTTAAGGGGCATGGTGTAAGCAGATCAAAGTGGAAAAAGAACATAGCAAAAGAGGAATACAGCTTTAAAGAATAAAATGGAAATAAACAACCACATACACATATCAATAATAACGTTAAATGTAAATGGATTAAATGATCTGATCAAAAGACATAGGGTAGCTGCATGTATAAGAAAACAGGACGGACATATGCTGTCTACGAGACACACCTTAAACAAAAGATGCACATAGACTGAAGGTAAAAGGATGGGAAAAAAAAACATTTCATGCAAATGGAAATGGAAAAAAAGCTGGGGTAGCAATACTTATATCACACGAAATGGACTTTTAAACAAAAAATATAGTAAGAGATAAAGAAGGCCACTACATAATGATAAAGGGAGCAATTCAACAGGAAGATATAACTATTAAAAATATCTACGCACCTAATATAGGAGCACCAAAATATATAAAGCAGACTTTATGGATATAAACAGCGAGATGAACAGCAATACTATAATAGTAGGGGATTTTAATACCCCACTAACATCACTAGATAGATCCTCAAGAAAGAAAATTAACAAAGAAACAGCAGACTTAAAGCACACACTAGATCAACTCGATTTAATAGATATCTTCAGAACCTTTCACCTTAAGGCAACAGAATATACATTCTTTTCAAGTGCTCATGGTACATTCTCTAGGATAGACCCCATATTAGGGCACAAAAGTGGTCTCAACAAATTTAAGAAGGTTGAAATAATATCAAGCACTTTCTCTGATCACAATGGCATGAAACTAGAAATCAACCACAACAGAAAAGTTCAATAATTCTCAAACACATGGAAACTGAATAGCAGGTTAAATAATGAATGGATTAACAATGAGATAAAAGAAGAAATAAAGTAATTCCTAGAAATGAATGATAGTGAGCATACAACAACTCAAAATTTATGGGACACAGCAAAAGCAGTACTGAGAGGGAAGTTTACAGCATTACAGGTATACTTTTAGAAGCTAGAAAAAGCTCAAATAAACAACTTAATCCTGCATCTAAAAGGACTAGAAAAGAACAGCAAGTAAAGCCTAAATGTAGTAGAAGGAAGGAAATAATAAAGATCAGAGCAGAAATAAGTGACATAGAGGCTAAAGAAACAATACAGAGGATCAATGAAACTAGAAGCTGGTTCTTTGAAAAGGTAAACAAGATCGATGAACCTTTAACTAGACTCACCAAGAAAAAGAGAGAGAGGACTCAAAGAAATAAAATTAGAGGGGGGGTAGTGAGGCTGAGAGCCCAGGGAATCTCTCACTCCAGGGAAAAGAGCAGAAAATACTGCTCACAGCCACTTGCCTGGTGACCAAGGAGTGAGGTGTGTTCAAAGGACTTCCTTATCTTCCAAGTAGAAATGGGAGAAAGAGAGACAGACGGTGAGGGACAAAGGAATGCAGGAGACTATCTAAAAAGCTGACTCATCCAGTGCTGGAGGTGGCCATAGCAGGGGCAGGGACTGATCCTTCCACAAAACAAGTCTAAACTGCTTCTGGCTCACAGATCTCCAGACATCTCTCCAGTTCCAATCAGCACAAAAAGACACAGCTGAAATAAAGAAGTAGGGAGGAGGGGCAGTAACTCAGGTCTCCATGGAGATCTGAGATACACCACCCTCCTGAAGCTTAGAAAACATCCTACCACCAGAGAGATTAATTGGTAGAAGATGCCTTCAGAGTCAGAGGTTATACCCACCGCATTCCTGGATACAGTTTCAAATAAACCCCCTGCTGAGATCAGTAAACAAGACTATCACCTCTTAAGAAAACAAACAAATCAAGACTTTAAAGCAGCCCAAATCCAAAAGTGGATTACAAAATATAGCTGATGCCAACCCAAGAAGAAATAGAAATAACAAAATTGAAAACAGGAGGCAGACAACACCAAGCCTAGACTCAACCAACTCTACAAACAAAACACCCAAACACAGATAATGAGAAGATAAAAAAGTGCAATCCAAATGAAACCACAAGAGAAACCTTCAGGACATGAACTGAGTGATATGGAAATAATCAAACTTCCAGATATAGAGTTCCAAATAATGATTGTAAGGATGCTTAGAGATCTTAGAACAAAAATGGATGCTCATTATGAACACCTAAATAAAGAAATAGCAAGAATAAAAAATTAGAAATGAGAGTGGAGAAATAAGAACTGACACAACAGAAATACAAAACATTGTAAGAAAATACTATGAAGAACAGTATGCCAGAAAACTAGACCACCTAGATGAAATGGACAAATTCCTTGAAACATACAATCTTCCAAAAATCAATCTGGAAGAATCAGAAAACATAAACAGACTGATTACAACAAATGAGATTGAAACAGTTATCACAAAACTCCCAACAAAAACAAGTCCGGGGCCTGATGGGTTCACAAGTGAATTCTACCAAATATTCAAAGAAGAACTAACTCCTATCCTTCTCAAGCTATTTCAAAAAATTCAAGAGAAGGGAAGACTTCCAAGCTACTTTTATGAGTCGAGCATAATTCTGATTCTAAAACCAGGCAAAGACAACACAAAGAAAGACAATTATAGGCCAATATCCCTGATGAATATAGATGCTAAAATCCTCAACAAAATATTAGCAAACCAGATCCAACAATATATGGAAAAAAATTATACACCATGATCAAGTGGGATTTATTCTGGGGAGGCAAGACTGGTACAATATTCACAAATCAATCAATGTGATTCATCACATAAACAAAAGGAAGGAGAAAAACCACATGATAATTTCAATAGATGCAGAAAAAGCATTAGATAAAATCCATCACCCATTCATGATCAGAACTCTCAGCAAAGTGAGTATACAGGGAACATACCTCAACATGACAAAAACCATCTATGACAAACCCACAGCCAACATGGGCAAAAATGAAAAGCAATCCCCTTAAGATCAGGAACAAGGCAGGGGTGCCCCCTTTCACCACTCTTATTCAACATAGTCCTGGAAGTCCTAGCCACAGCAATCAGACAAGAAGAAGAAATAAAAGACATTCAAGTTGGAAAAGAAGAAGTAAAACTACCATTATTTGCAGATGATATAATATTGTATATAGAAAACCCTAAAGTCTCACTCAAAAAACTACTCGACCTGATAAATAAATTCAGTAAAGTGGCAGGATATAAAATTAATACTCAGAAATCAGAGACATTTTTATACACCAACAATGAACAGTCAGAAAGGGAAATTAAGGTAACAATTCCCTTCACTATTACAACCAAAAAAATAAAGTACCTAGGAGTACATTTAACCAAGGAGACTAAAGACTTGTTGTACTCAGATATTTATAAAACATTGATAAAAGAAATCAAGGAAGATACAAACAAGTGGAAGCATATACCGTGCTCATGGTTAGGAAGAATAAACATCATTAAAATGTTTATATTACCCAAAGAAATTTATAAATTCAATGCAATACCAATTAAAATACCAATGACATACTTCAAAGATATAGACCACATATTCCAAAAATTTATATGGAACCAAGAAAGAACACGAATAGCCTCAGCAATCTTAAAAAAGAAGAATAAAATGGGAGGTATCACACTTCCTGATATCAAGTTATACTACAAGGCCATTGTACTCAAAACAGCCTGGTACTGGCATAAGAACAGGCATATAGATTAATGGAACAGAACAGAGAACCCAGAAATAAACCCTCACCTTTATGGACAACTGATATTTGACAAAAGAGGTAAGGGCAACAATAAAGTAAAGACAGCCTCTTTAATAAATGGTGTTGGGAAAATTGGACAGCTACCTGCAAAAAAATGAAACTAGACCACCAACTTACACCACTCACAAAAATAAACTCAAAATAGATAAAAGACTTAAATGTAGGCCGTGAAACCATAAGCATCTTAGAAGAAAACATAGGCAGTAAGCTCTCCGACATCTCTTGCAGTGATATATTTGCTGATTTATCTCCACGAGGAAGTGAAATAAAAGACAGGATAAACAAATGAACTATATCAAACTAAAAAGCTTTTGCACAGCCAAAGACAATAAGAACAGAATAAAAAGACAAACTACACAATGGGAGAACATATTTAAAAATACATCTGATAAGGGGTTAATAACCAAAATTTATAAAGAACTTGTAAATCTGAACACCAGGAAGACAAACAATCCAATCAAAAAATGGGCGAAAGAAATGAATAGACATTTCTCCAAAGAGAACATGCAGATGGCCAATAGGCAGATGAAAAAATGCTCAACATCACTAATCATTAGAGAAATGCAAATTAAAACTACAATGAGATATCACCTCACACCAGTCAGAATGGCGCTCATCAACAAAACAACACAGAATAAGAGCTGGCGAGGATGTGGAGAAAAGGGAACCCTCCTGCACTGCTGGTGGGAATGCAGACTGGTGCAGCCTCTGTGGAAAACAGTATGGAGATTTCTCAAAAAACTGAAAATCAAACTGCCTTGAGACCCAGCTATCCCACTTTTTGGAATATACCCCAAGAACACTATAGAACTGTTCCAGAAGGAGAAATGCACCCCCATGTTTGTGGCAGCATTGTTCACAATAGCGAAGATCTGGAAACAGCCCAAGTGTCCGTCAGAGGATGAGTGGATTGAAAAGCTTTGGTACATATACATTATGGAATACTACTCAGCTATAAGAAATGATGACATCGGATCAATTACAATAACATGGATGGACCTTGAAAACATTATATGGAGTGAAGTAAGTAAATCAGAAAAAACTAAGAACTATATGAATCCATACATAGATGGACATAAAATTGAGACTCAGAGACATAGACACAAATTTGATGATAATGGGGTGGGGGGGGTGTGGGGAGGGGCACAAAGAAAATTGGATAGAAGGTGACAGAAGACAGTTTGACTTTGGGTGAGGGGTATGCAGCATAATCAAATGTCAAAATAATCTGGAGATGTTTTCTCGGAACATATGTACCCTGATTTATCAATGTCACTGCATTAAAATTAATAAAAATAAGACTAAAAAAGAGCACACCAAGTTTTCAGATGCCTTGCGTTCAGAAAAAGCATCTCTCTAGCCTCTACAAACCCAGTGCATGCTAACCACAGGAGGGGGATGTAGACATCCTGCAGCTGCTTTTGTGCATGTTCTGTACCCTACTCCCCAAAGATACTTCAAATTGATTGTGTCTGCAATTATATCAGAAGCTGTAGTATTGAGATCAAGTTCCAGAACCAAGTTATGACCTAAAGAGAGCTCACATATTCCAGGTAGGAAATCTGCCTTGATAGCCACTTACACACCACTCAAAATTAAATAAACCAGGATATAACTAAATAACCCTCTTTTAAAGAAATATTTTTGGTAGTCTGAAGGTAATGAAGATTTGCTTTAAAAAAAGAAATAAAATAATTCACCTCTCCTTTCAATACCAACTGTGCCACCTGTGTGAAAAAGAGAGAGAGAGACCTTAAAATTGTTCAGAGTCCATGCGTCTGGGCCACAGAGGCAGCATTCAAGGCGTTTTGGTGGTCAGCTACCACGCAGAGGAGGGAAGGAAACCAAAGGAAATCCTGGGAGGAAATGTGTTGTCCAGACCAGGGCAGTATTATTTGGGAACATTATTAGGAGTTATGTGATGATAATAGGTTGCATTTAAATCAGCCCATATTTCTGGGGGAGTTCAAGTATTATCTAAACAATCTCATGAGATTTCAATATGAAGTGTGGAAGTATTTGGGATCTGATTTTCAGTAGAATAAATTTTCCCACTGTCTGAAAAAACACAGAACAGATTTGGTAATTATCTGTTTTATTTGGTAGTCTACATTCACAAGACTGTTCATTTGGACAAAATTTATCTGGTCTATGAATCAAAATAACTGATCTCTGCCAAGTTTTCTCTCTCTCTCTCTCTCTCGCTTTTTTACTTTATGCTCAGTGGTCATGGTTTTGGAAAACTAGTTTCTTTGTGTCTATTCAATAATAATAGCAAATGTAATTTTTAGACAACAAAAGACCCCAGACCTTAACAATGCCTTACTTTGCAAAAGCATCGAGTAGACAAAGACCAAAGGGAAAGCCAGGACAGTGATGGCGAATACACCTTGCATCCCACCTTACTTCTGTTGCTCTGCCTGTCCCGTCCGCTTACCTGCTGATCCGACTACACTTACAGTCTCAGTCCCCTGAAGGCAGAAACCGCTATCTTATTCATGTTGGTATATCTATTAGCAGATAAAGTTTGTAGTGGGAGCTGAGGAGGTATTGATGACTCGTTGTCTGAGATGAGATTATTTTTGCTGGTGTAATGGTTTGAAGTCAATTCCTGGGATGGTCTCCTCGAAGTCTCCATGGGCCACGTTCACACTTGGCCATCAGCCATCCCCCTCAGATGGTGTCTCCTAAACATGGGCTTGAAGTGTCCTACACCAAACTTTCCGCATTCCTGGGATCTTTCATGTTTCTAATAAGAATGACCCATTTCTGTGGAATCAGTGCTGTCAGGACCTGTTGTGGGAAGTGCTGTGATCAGCTATGCTCCAGCCTTGAGGCCCTACAGGTGCAGGTTCTGAGCCTTACACAAATGGTCTTCTAAATGAGCGGACCAGGTGAGAGATACTGGGGAAAACATGGACAAGGATCTGCACAAGGACAAGCATGTTCCTGGGCAACTAGGCTGATCCACTATCTCCATCCTCATTATGTTAGGGCCTGGATAAGATCCTTGTTAGAGCCATGGGCTCAGAATCAGAGAGCTGGAAGGTTCCATTTCCAAAGCAGTAGGCTGGGCTCTAACAAGAACAGGCAATGGACCCAGAATGTTTTTCCTTAAGTGAGACTGAGGGTATTCCAGGCAGCTGGCTGTGTCTCAGCTTCCTGGCTCATGTCCACTGAACCAGAAAGATGGCCAAGCAAGATCTCTGATTGGTTGATGGAGAAAGCAAGACTTGTTTGATTTCTTTCATCCCCCCAGTGTTGAAACCATCTATACCCCAAGATTTAAAAAGCTTCCAGACACTTCAGGAAAAGACACACCCTCATCACCAAGTGCCATCTGTCAAAAGTTGTGCATACACAGGAGGGATCCAAGGTGAAAATTAATCCACTCCACAACCACGGTCATTGCAGAAGAAAGTGTGGGTGTTTGCAAACTTGTCAGACTGGAGGAGGAAGGCTGTACCAAGTCCTTGAGGCCGCATGTTACTCGGCACTCCCTCTACTGGTCCAGGACCCCAAATCACTCACTTAACCTCTCTGAATTTCAGCCTTTACAATGTCACACTTACCAGATACTCCCAAAACAAAGTTTTAAACTACGTACCCTATAGTGTACTCTCATTAGCCAGATGTTTTGATGGACCTGAAGATGTTAAGTTACATAAGCTGGTCAGAGAAAGCAAAGTACCATATGATCTCACTTCTCTGTGTAATCTACTGACCACAATAATTTAACAGACAAAACAGAAACAGACTCATAGGTACAGAGAACAGACTGACAGCTCTCAGAAGGGAAGAGGGGGGCTGGGTAAAAAAGCTGAAGGGATTAAGCAAAAAAAAAGAATAACTCAACGACACAGACAACAGTATGATGATTATCAGAGGGAAAGAGGGGTGGAGAAGGGTACAATAAGGTAAAGGAGGGATAAATGGTGATGGAAGGAGACTTGACTTGGGGTGGTGAATACAGAACACACTATATAGATGACATATTGTAGAATTGTACACTTGAAAACTAAATAATTTTATTAACCAATGTTATCCCAATGGATTCAATTTAAAAAAATAAGAATATAGTATTGAAAATACAACTAACAAGTTGCTTTAGTAGTTCCAGGTATTATTTGCTGAGGACCTACTGAGGTCTAAAAACTACACTAAGTGCTTTGCTTATTATTTCTAACCGTTAGAACAACCTTGTGAGGCAGACCCGATTCCCTCCGTTTGTCCTTTTTTCTTATATCAGTCCCATAGATGAGGAGGTCCCAATTCATTATACAGAGACAAAAGTGAAGTCACCTTGGGTCACATTAACACGAGAGGGGACTGGAAGACAGATGTGCCCAACTCCAAAATCCACTCTGCCTTCACCTCTCTGACCCTGCGTCCTCATCAGTATCACAGAAATAATGCTGTCTTTGGAGAGTTAAGAAAATAAAATCATAGACATCAGTGAGGTGCCTCTTTGGCCAGTTTAGCAGGGACGGATTTGATCTGAGGAACACAGGCGCTTTAAAATGTTTACCCTGAATCCAATAGGCAGGGGATGTTCTCTTCAGTTAAGCACAAACCCCTCTGTGACCTGTTGTCCCCACCCAGCTAAGTCACTAACTGGCCTTTTCCAACTGGCCTCTAAAATGACCTGTGCATGTGTTCCCTTCCAGTGAAGGGGGCAGGGAAGATGGGGAGGGGTCACACTCTGTTCAACAGTGATCTCAGAGCAGCAAAAACAGGTAAGTGATGGTGACAAGAAAGGAATTGTTTCCAGATCCTCAGCTCACCTAAGGTCATTCCTAAGAACGTGCCATCATGGACAGTTCACGTCACCCTTTCCCACTTTACAAAAGAGGATCGTCCTCATCCTTCCTAGGACTCAGGAGCCAACCCAGAAAGCCCTCATTAATAATAAAACAGGTGAAGGACTTCCCATCTCTCCGCGACCTTTCCCCAGGTCTTTCATCTCCTACTCTGTGAAGGGTGAGGCTGCTTGGAAAAACTGAGTACTTTACCCTGTGTTAGAATGTTCTATATTCAGATATGTGATGGGGAGGGGGAGTGATAATTTCTGTTTAATAACTTTACTTCTTACAGTCTTCAACTACTGTCAGAGAATATATCACTGGAGGGAGGAAGAATCCTGGGAGCCAAATCCCCAGGGAAGATTTGTTCTGTGAACTGAATGTTGCTGAGGAAATAGCCAGAAATGGGAAAGGAGGAGGGGACAGGTGGCAGGGATCTCTATTCCTTCACATGGTATATTAACTCTATTTTCTTTTCTTTTTTTTTTTCTTGTATTTTTCTGAAGTGAGAAGCAAGGAGGCAGAGAGACAGACTCCACATGCTCCCAACCAGGATCCACCTGGCATGCCCACTAGAGGGCGATGCTCTGCCCATCTGGGACATTGCAACCTAAGCCATTCTAGCACCTGAGGCGGAGGCCATGGAGCCATCCTCAGCACCCGGGCCAACTTTGCTCCAATGGAGCCTTGGCTGCCAGAGGGGAAGAGAGAGATAGAAAGAAAGGAGAGGGGGAAGGGTGGAGAAGCAGATGGGCACTTCTTCTGTGGGTCTTGATCAGAAATCGAACCCAGGGCTTCCACATGCAGGGCCAATGCTCTACCACTGAGCCAACCAGCCAGGGTTCTATTTTCTTTCTTTCTTTTCTTTTTCTTTGTATTCCCTATACTATACTCAGGTATTCGAGCCCTTACTGATGTGGGTGGAGATAGCCCCTTCCAGGGCTAGCCAATTCTGAAAGATGGCAAAGGACTCACCTATGCCAGCCAACCAATGCAGAGCCCGCACCCTCACCATCTCCTATATGAGTTCTCACACAATTCCGCTGCCCCCCGTCAACTCAAGTCCAGGTACTAGGCAAGCAGGGACAGCCCCCATCCCCTAGAGCACACCAAAATTATTCAAAGTAGCCAATCCTAAACCCACTCACCCTCACTTGCCCTTTCCTTCCTGTTGAAGCCACATTGGCAGAAGCAGTTAATTGGCAATACCTAACTATAAGAGACGCAGAGAATCTTCTGAGAAGATTTCTTAAAGAGAGCTAAGTCAGATAGTAAGCCCATTTTCCCCATTCACGGCTCTTTATTTCTGCTGTATGGAATATAGATGTGACAGCAGGAGCTCCATCAATCCTTTTGGACCATAAGGTTGCCTTGAAAATGAGAACCATGTACTGAGGATGTCTGAGCAGAAAGGCAGAAGAGGCCTGGGTTCCTGCGGACATTGCGAAGCTGCCACATCAGCCCAGGACTGCCTATTCCTGGATGAGCTTTACAGAACAAAATAAGCATGTATGTTTAAATCATATTTGTATAAGGTTTTCTTTTATAAACCATGAAACCAAATTTTAACCAAAGAGAAGAGAGTTGCTCCTTGAGAGAGTTTATAGATACTTTTAGTACAGGAGTTTATTGACCACCTTTCCAATAAACTTCCACCTCCCCAGCTGCTGCTCCAAGCAAAACATGATGTATTACCCAATAACCAACAGCAAAATTCCCTTTCCATCTAGGGATTCCCTGTCACCTTAGAATCTTAGCTTGTGGCCCTTTGTCCTTTCCTGCAGGATAGCAATTACGTTTTTCTTGTCATATTCCTTACAGAGTTACACCACGTGAGTTTTCACTGACCATTGTTTTTCATAATGTAAATTTAGCCTGTATATCTTATTCCCATTATCTTGTATGTGTATCCATCTTGGATGGCCCCTCTCACCACAAGGTTGCCAAGTCACTCTGCTGTGACATTTTCATCAGGTTCCTATCTCTTTTCTTCAATCTGTCAGGAATTGAGTTTCCAAGTAAGAGGAAGTTCCCTTCTGATTCAGTAAAATGATGTAAGGAAAGAAGCAAAAACTATTTTGATTAGAATGTGTTTGCTTTTCCAGCTGTCTAAATAGAAATCCAAAAACTCCTTATTTATCTCTCTGTGAACAAAACAAAAAGTGAATCAAGGCACCCACCAAAAGAAATAAAAGACTTTTTACAGAGTTAAACGTACTGATTCTTCTTCATCTTGGAAATAATGTCATCTCGGGAAAAATCGTAACAAGGTTTGCTTTCTTCTTTTAAGCTAATTACATACAGTAAGTGGGGACGTCAGAGTTGAATTTTGTGAAAATTGACTTAGTCCTTTGGAACCGCTATAGCAAAATACCATAGACTAGGCAACTTTTAAGCCATAGGAACTTATTTCTCATAGTTCTGGAGGCTGGAAATCTAAGATCGGGGTGCCAGCAGGGTTGGGTGAGGGCACTCTTCCAGGTTGCAGATTGTTGACTTCTCTGTCTTCACATGGTGGACAGGACTAGGAGGCAGTCTGAGGTCTCTCTTATTATAAGGCACTAATATCATTCAAGACCTAATCACCTTCCAAAGGCCCACCTTCTAGTACATCACATATGAATTTTGGAGGGATACAAACATTTGGACTATAGTAAAAATACCATGGTTTACTAAGTCATTGACTTTAATCTCTAGAAGAAGGATATATAGATGTGTGTGTGTTTGTGTGTGTGTGTGTGTGTGTGAAAGAGAGAGAGAGAGAGAGAGAGAGAGAGAAGCATTACAAGTATGAGATGACTGAGAGAAAACCTAATTTAACTTCTTTCATCTACGGATAAGGAAACTAAAGCCCAGAGAAACAGAGCCATTAATTTCCTCAGTGACACTTAAACTCCAGGACTCCTGAATCCCAATCAATAAGTTTACTACTGTCACTTTGCCTCATTTTCACTGAAATTAGTCAGGTTAAACTAAGTCATGCACAATAAGGAGCAACCCCCAAAGCTCAGTGGCTCAAAACAACCAAGGCTGATTTCTATCTCACACAATTTGTCCACAGCTGATCAGCAGGAGGGCTCTGCTCATCGCAACTAGTCAAGGTCTCAGGCTGACAGAGTTCCACCACTTAGGTTACAGCCATCTCAGCATAGTCTTCACGTTCACTGTCTTCAAGGAAAGACAGCATGGAGAGTCTCACACCAGGTCTCCCCACCTTCATCTGGAAGCAACTGGTGTCACTGCCTCTTTCATTCCATTAGCCAGAACATATCTAATAGAAGTAGGGGAATTGTCCACACCTCCCTCACAGTGTACTACAAAGCTGGGGCTGGTGGGAGAGAGACAAAAGAAAGAGTCACCTGCAAAATCTTTAGCATAAAATAAAATTTACCTCTGATGAAGGCTTAAAAATGAAAAGCCAAAGACAAAAGGCAGGTTTAGCATTTCAGTTCTGGTTCTCTATCTTCATATATTCCGAGAATACTGAAACAAAGATTTTAAGACCTCCAGCACCCAATGCTATGGCCATGAAGAAGACTTATTTTTAGAGCATGCTGTATTGCTAAACTGGGTATTCTCTGAAGAATGTGAGGTCTGGAAGGAACCATTGTCTTTTTTAATTGTCCCTGCACGGCTGTCTAGTGGATATTATTATCACCATTGTACAGATGATAAAATGGAGACTCAGAGGATTAAAGAGAGATGATCAAGTACACACTTTCGAATGAGCTAAGTTATCTTATCCTATGGTAACAAACAATCTTAAATTCCTTGTGCCTGCTCACAGGGCATGTCCAAACTTGGTTGCCAAGGAGCTCTGCTCTGTACAGCCTGTGGGATCAAGGGCATGGACGCTCTGCCACTTGGACCTGCAGTTCTGAAAGCACACCATTTTTTCAGACACAACAGCAGAAGGAGAGACTAATAGTCAAAATGTTTCCACTTGCACATAACACAAGTCGTTTCCACTCAACTCCTATTAGCAGAGCTGTCCTTGTGGCCAGATCCCACCAGCAGTGTCTGGGAAGGACAGCACTCTGAGTGTGCAGGACAGGAGTGAGGCAGTGATGTCCACCATGCCCAGTTGCTCAGCAGCAGAAGTGGCTCTAGAACCAAGTCACGTGAGTTTCCTTTTGGTGCTCCTATTCGGAAGACGGAATCAGGGGCTTAAAGTAAAAACTGAAGTCTAATCCAAGGGCTCCGGGTCAGTCACCTTACCTATCACATACTCAGTTTGCTCATTTGTAAATAGAAATAATAAAATCTCTGCCTCAAAGGTGTTTGTGGGAATTGCATGAGATAATGAATACTAACTACTTAGTAATAGCATCTAGCACATAGTAAGCACTCATTAAATTGTTGCTGGGGAGGTTGTAGTTTTAAAGTTATACAATATCATATGCCTTTTACTTTGATGTCAGGAATAGACAGTGTTGGCCAGGTAATTAAAATGCCTTAACCTTTACTCTAGATTTCACACTTGGTGAAAATAACCACCTTTGTTGGAGCTGGTGATTCCTCACTCAGTCACCGAGAAAAACCTTATCAGAGATGCACTAATGAGTCTGGGTTGTTTGTTTGTTTGTTTTTACAAACTCATTATTTATCCATAACTTCAATGAATATTTATCAAGCACCTCCTCTTCACTGTTCTGTGTGCCTAGAATCCAGGGGTAGAGAAGGCAACCAGAGTGCTGCCCTCCTGGTGCTCAAGCTTTGAAGAAGCATGAAGTTATTTACAGGGTATTTGGAAACAGTGTGAACAGAAGACACTCTTGCATATGAAGGCAATTGGAGGTTCTCAGACACATACTGTCACTGTATTCTGTATGCACATGCATAGCATAGCTTTAGGCATGTTGGATTTGAGTCTACTCTGTAGTTAAAAATGGGGTACCATGAGTCCACCTGCAGTGAGTGCATTGCCCAACCCCTCAGGGAGTCATTCTCCCTCCTTCCTCTGACTGTGTTTCTTCCAAAACCACAGCAAGCCTCAAGGCATCACCCTCTTCTCTTACTCCTTGCTACTTACCAATTCACTTAATGTGATAAATCCAATAAATTTTATAAAAGTAATAAGATATGACACCTTTTCAGAGGCCTTAGTACATCGTGGCAGTCTGTCCACAGTTGGATTCACTTGGTCTGGCTCCAAAGCCCTTTCTGTTCCTTCACCATCATATAGCTCCCCCATTGTCCCCTTTGTTACCCTGCAAAGTACAGTCTGAGAAGCAGTTAATGCCTCAGCTTTCCAAAGTGTCCTATAGTGTTCAATATAGTATTCAGTATAGTGGCCTATATTGAAATGTTTCAAGTTCTGAATTCAGATGTATGATGAAATGGGGTGGTGAGCGTAATGACAAGCTTTGTTTAATAACTTCACCTCTCATACCTTTCATCTACTGTCAAAGAACACATCATTTTGAAGAGATCTTCCTGTGAGAGATAAGGAAAGAGAATTTGGTAATAACATTAGGTGACTTAAAACTACAAAGGAATTTGAAGAATTGCCCAATATTTCTATCACAAAACCTTTCTCATTGGGGGGATGACATCAGAGTAATGGCGGGGTAGGAAGCGATACCGATAAATCTCCCCCAAAACTCAACAAGATCTTCAACCAGAAACAGAAAAACTTACCCTTGGAGCCTTCAGATGTTTCACAATACACCCGAAGGTATGGTCGAGCGAAAAATTGGCTAAATATATAACCAAACCCCGAATGAAATAGAGAGTAAGAAGTGCTCTGCCTTCCTCACTAACCTAAACAGGGCGGCTTTCTCTGGGAACTGTGAATATAGAAACTGAGGCAGGCAAAGGGGGTGAATAGATCCAGGCCGAGGCACAAACGGCCGAACCAGGCTGTGGCACAGAGATCCAAGCTGAGGAAAAACTGTTCCTGTGGCAACCCGGACAATACAAGCTAACACTCGCGCCAAACCCAGACAAAGAAAGACAAGCGGGGCAGCCATTTTACCTGGATCTCCTGGTTGGCGCGCACAGATAGTGGGCGAGAGATTTCTTCCAAAGCCCCGGGAGTGGGTGCCCGTGTTACCCCACAGAGAGGCAGAGTCAGAGGCCTTTGTGTGGGCTGAAAGCGGAATCTCTGGGCAGCCCCAGTGCCCTGAAAAAGCCACGCACGGGAGGGAGTGAGAACTAATTCCAACGCTGGAACTTTTCCGTGCTGGTGGGGGTTTCACTCAGAGGGAAACGCGGCCGGCCTGATATCCTGGTCTGCACACGCAGATAGCGAGAGATTCCTCCGAGTGCCTCAGCAGTGCTCACTCGTGTTATTGCACAGAGGGGCAGAGTCAGGAATCTTTGTGTGGGCCAAAGCGGAATCTTGGGCCGCCCGAGCGCCTTGCAAAAGCCGCGCATGGGAACAGAGCGAGAGCCAATTCCAACGCTGGAACTTTTCCATGTGGTTGGGTTTCACTCGTTTCACTCAGAGCGTGAGACTGCTGGCCGGATATCCTGGTCTGCTCGCGCAGATAGTGATCGAGAGTTTCCTCCAAGCACCCCGGGAGTGGGCGCCCACCTGTGTTACTGGACAGAGTGGCAGAGCCAGAGGTCTTTGAGTGGGCGGAAACCCTGCCTGATTATGCTAGCAGCTCTGACTGACTGAACCTTACACAGAGCCCTGTGCTGAGTGGGAATAGAGTGGGGAGTTGCCAGCTCTTTGAGCCTTTTACTATCCAGGCAAAGGAAGCAGCAACCCCATAGCTGGATTATCAGGCTACTAATTGAGGAAGGAAAGACTAGGAGAGAGGCTCCAGGAACACGGACTCACTCACTGGCGGAGCCTATAAATGCTAATGAGCCTCGACTGCCAACGAGACTGAAGCACAATACATGACATTGCCATAGAGACTTATCAACTGCAAACCTCTACCTGAGCGTGCCAAGGGGGCAGAACCCGGGGTACAGAGTCACTGACCAGGAAGAGGGAGAGAAAAGAAAAAGCAAGAAGATAACCTCTCAAAATCAAGAATAATCTGCAGACTTTATAACCTATCCCACTTTATTATATTTGTTCGTTTCTCTTATCTTCATTCTTGATATTTTTTTTCCTCCTCCAATTTGGCCGATTAACTCTCTGCTGGTCTTACTCTCTCCTCTCCTTGAACTACACTACCCATAAGTGTTACATCTCCCATTATCTTTTCTTTCCGCTTCCTTTCTCTCTATGAGGGTTGCACTCCAAAACCCTTAACTCTCTCTCTCTCTCTCTCCTCTTTTTTCTTCTTTTAGTGGTTCCCTCTTTTTCTCTCTCTCTCTTTCTTTTCTCCCTCTATATTAGTTTCTTCCTTTCTTCTTTATGTCTACTCTCATTCAAACCTCAATAATGAACAAATTATCTTATCTGGGACTCAAACTTATGATTGTGGCATTTTGGGGGTTTTTTACTTCACCTTTTTAACTCACTAGCAGTGCTCCCATCCCTGGCCCTCCATTTTATCTAGTTCTTGTTCCACTAAATACAATAGTAATTTATTTATTTGCCCCCCCATTTTTCTGTTTCCCTCTTATTCCTCTCATCATAACTCTTAGTCAACCAACACCTACAAGGAAATCATTTTATTCTTGACCCAAATTTTTTTATTATTTGCTTTTTGTGGGTCCATACCCCCTTCTTTTTTCTTTCTTCTTCTTCTTCTTTTTTTTTTTTTTTTTGCCCCTTTATAACTTTTCCCCAATTCAGGCCCTCCATTACAGGCATTGTTTGTTATAATTCACAGTTAACCACAAGATTTTCTCAAGAAAGAGGGGAGAGGAGAGGAGAGGAAAAAAGGAGGGGGGGGAATAATTTCCTTTATTAAAAATTTTTATTTTATTATTAATTTTTTTAAAACCAATTCTTTTCAATTTTTTTAACCTTTTATTCTTTATTAAATCTCATTAATACTATCAACAAAACCACCCTCAGATGCCATTAAGGAAGAGAAAATCGAATATCATGGATACAAAAGAAAGAGAGGTAACACAGCTAGATGAGGAAAAATCTATGGAGAAAAAATTTAATATATTGGAAACCTTGGAGCTAAATGACAGAGAATTCAAGATAGAAATCCTAAAAATCGCCTGACCTGTGGTGGCGCAGTGGATAAAGCGTCGACCTGGAAATGCTGAGGTCGCCAGTTCGAAACCCTGGGCTTGCCTGATCAAGGCACATATGGGAGTTGATGCTTCCAGCTCCTCCCCCCTTCTCTCTCTCTGTCTCTCTCTCCCTCTCGGCCTCTCCCTCTCTCTCTCCTCTCTAAAAATGAATAATAATAAAAAAAATTAAAAAAAAAAAAAGAAATCCTAAAAATCCTCCGAGATATACAAGAAAACACAGAAAGACAATTTAGGGAGCTCAGAAAACAACTCAATGAACACAAAGAATATATGTCCAAGGAAATTGAAACTATAAAAACAAATCAAACACAGATGAAAAACTCAATTCATGAGCTGAAAAACGAAGTAACAAGCTTAGCTAATAGAACAGGTCAGATAGAAGAGAGGATTAGTGAAATAGAGGACAAGCAACTTGAGGCACAACAGAGAGAAGAAGAAAGAGACTCAAAAATTTAAAAAAATGAGATAGCCCTACAAGAATTATCTGACTCCATCAAAAAGAATAACATAAGAATAATAGGTATATCAGAGGGAGAAGAGAGAGATAATGGAATGGAGAACATACTCAAACAAATAATAGATGAGAACTTCCCAAGCCTGTGGAAAGAACTAAATCCTCAAGTTCAAGAAGCAAACAGAACTCCAAGTTTTCTTAACCCCAACAAACCTACTCCAAGGCATATCATAATGAAATTGACTCAAACCAACAGCAAAGAAAAAATTCTCAAGGCAGCCAGGGAAAAGAAGAATACAACATATAAAGGAAGGCCCATTAGATTATCATCAGATTTCTCAGCAGAAACTCTACAAGCTAGAAGAGAGTGGACGCCAATATTTAAAGTCCTGAAAGAGAGGAACTTTCAGCCACGAATACTATACCCATCAAAGCTATCCTTCAAATACGAAGGAGAAATAAAAACATTCACAGATACAGAAAAGATGAGGGAATTTATCATCAGAAAAGCCCCACTCCAGGAATTACTAAAGGGGGTTCTCCAATCAGATACAAAGAACAAAAAAAAACAGAGCCACAAGTAAAAGCTCCAAGAAGAACACAATAAAACCAAATTTAAACTGTGACAACAACAAAAAGAAAGAGGGGGAGAAGATGGAGATTAACAGTAGCAAAGGATGATGGAGTGCAAAAGTACTCACAAAATAGTTCGCTACAATGAACAGGGTAGGGACCCTTTTCATTACTCAAAGGTAATCACCATTGAAAAAACCACCACAGAAGCACATGAAATAAAAAAGATAGCAACAGTGGAAAGATGTATGGAATACAACCAAATAAAAACAAAAGATAGAAAAACGAAAGAGAAGGATCAAACAAGACACAAAACTAACAGAAAGCAAGATACAAAATGGCAATAGGGAACTCACAAGTATCAATAATTACACTAAATGTAAACGGATTAAACTCACCAATAAAAAGGCACAGAGTAGCAGAATGGATTAAAAAAGAAAATCCAACTGTATGCTGCCTACAGGAAACTCATCTAAGTAACAAGGATAAAAACAAATTCAAAGTGAAAGGCTGGAAAACAATACTCCAAGCAAATAACATCCAAAAAAAAAGCAGGCGTAGTAATACTCATATCGGATAATGCTGACTACAAGACAGGAAAAGTACTCAGAGATAAAAATGGCCATTTCATAATGGCTAAGGGGACACTGAATCAAGAAGACATAACAATTTTTAATATATATGCACCAAACCAAGGAGCACCAAAATATATAAGACAGCTACTTATTGATCTTAAAACAAAAACTGACAAAAATACATTATACTTGGAGACCTCAATACACCGCTGACGGCTCTAGATCGGTCATCCAAACAGAGAATCAACAAAGACATAGTGGCCTTAAACAAAACACTAGAGCACCTGGATATGATAGACATCTACAGGACATTTCATCCAAAAGTGACTGAGTATACATTTTTCTCCAGTGTACATGGATCATTCTCAAGAATTGACCATATGTTGAGCCACAAAAACAACATCAGCAAATTCAGAAAAATTGAAGTTGTACCAAGCATAGTTTCTGATCATAAAGCCTTGAAACTAGAATTCAACTGCAAAAAAGAGGAAAAAAATCCCACAAATTGTGGAAACTAAACAACATACTTTTAAAAAATGAATGGGTCAAAGAAGAAATAAGTGCAGAGATCAAAAGATATATACAGACTAATGAAAATGACAATACGACATATCAGAATCTATGGGATGCAGCAAAAGCAGTGATAAGAGGGAAGTTCATATCGCTTCAGGCATATATGAACAAACAAGAGAGAGCCCAAGTGAACCACTTAACTTCACACCTTAAGGAATTAGAAAAAGAAGAACAAAGACAACCCAAAACCAGCCAAAGAAAGGAGATAATAAAAATCAGAGCAGAAATAAATGAATTAGAGAACAGAAAAACTATAGAAAAAATTAATAGAACAAGGAGCTGGTTCTTTGAAAAGATCAACAAAATTGAAAAACCCTTGGCAAGACTTACCAAGGAAAAAAGAGAAAGAACTCATATAAACAAAATCCAAAATGAAAGAGGAGAAATCACCACGGACACTGTAGATATACAAAGAATTATTGTAGAATACTATGAAAAACTTTATGCCACTAAATTCAACAACCTAGAAGAAATGGATAAATTCCTAGAACAATACAACCTTCCTAGACTGAGTCAAGAAGAAGCAGAAAGCCTAAACAGACCTATCAGTAGAGAAGAAATAGAAAAAACCATTAAAAACCTCCCCAAAAATAAAAGTCCAGGCCCTGATGGCTATACCAGTGAATTTTATCAAACATTCAAAGAAGACTTGTTTCCTATTCTACTCAAAGTCTTCCAAAAAATTGAAGAAGACGCAATACTTCCAAACACATTTTATGAGGCCAACATAACCCTCATACCAAAACCAGGCAAGGATGGCACAAAAAAAGAAAACTACAGACCAATATCTCTAATGAATACAGATGCTAATATACTAAACAAAATACTAGCAAATCGAATACAACAACATATTAAAAAAATAATACATCATGATCAAGTGGGATTCATCCCAGAATCTCAAGGATGGTTCAACATACGTAAAACGGTTAACGTAATACACCATATCAACAAAACAAAGAACAAAAACCACATGATCTTATCAATAGACGCAGAAAAGGCTTTCGATAAAATACAACACAATTTTATGTTTAAGACTCTCAACAAAATGGGTATAGAAGGAAAATATCTCAACATGATAAAGGCCATATATGATAAACCATCAGCTAACATCATATTAAATGGCACTAAACTGAAGGCTTTCCCCCTTAAATCAGGAAGAAGACAGGGTTGTCCACTCTCTCCACTCTTATTTAATGTGGTACTAGAGGTTCTAGCCAGAGCAATCAGACAAGACAAAGAAATAAAAGGCATCCATATCGGAAAAGAAGAAGTAAAGGTATCACTTTTTGCAGATGATATGATCCTATACATCGAAAACCCCAAAGAATCCACAAAAAGACTACTAGAAACAATAAGCCAATACAGTAAGGTCGCAGGATACAAAATTAACATACAGAAGTAATAGCCTTTCTATATGCCAACAATGAAACAACTGAGAAGGAACTCAAAAGAATAATCCCCTTCACGATTGCAACAAAAAAAATAAAATACTTAGGAATAAACGTAACAAAGAATGTAAAGGACTTATATAATGAAAACTATAAACCATTGTTAAGGGAAATCAAAAAAGATATAATGAGATGGAAGAATATACCTTGTTCTTGGTTAGGAAGAATAAATATAATCAAGATGGCTATATTACCCAAAGCAATATACAAATTTAATGCAATTCCCATCAAACTTCCAATGACATTTTTTAAAGAAATAGAGCAAAAAATCATCAGATTTATATGGAACTATAAAAAACCCCGAATAGCCAAAGCAATCCTAAAGAAAAAGAATGAAGCTGGGGCATAACAATACCTGACTTCAAACTCTTTTATAGGGCCACGACAATCAAAACAGCATGGTATTGGCAGAAAAATAGACACTCAGACCAATGGAACAGAACAGAAAGTCCAGAAATAAAACCACATATATATATAGTCAAATAATTTTTGATAAAGGGGCCAACAACACACAATGGAGAAAAGAAAGCCTCTTCAATAAATGGTGCTGGGAAAACTGGAAAGCCACATGCAAAAGAATGAAACTGGACTACAGTCTCTCCCCCTGTACAAAAATTAACTCAAAATGGATCAAAGATCTAAACATAAGACCTGAAACAATTAAGTACATAGAAGAAGACATAGGTACTCAACTCATGGACCTGGGTTTTAAAGAGCATTTTATGAATTTGACTCCAAAGGCAAGAGAAGTGAAGGCAAAAATTAATGAATGGGACTACATCAGACTAAGAAGTTTTTGCTCAGCAAGAGAAACTGATAACAAAATAAACAGAAAGCCAACTAAATGGGAAATGATATTTTCAAACAACAGCTCAGATAAGGGCCTAATATCCAAAATATACAAAGAACTCATAAAACTCAACAACAAACAAACAAACAATCCAATAAAAAAATGGGAAGAGGATATGAATAGACACTTCTCCCAGGAAGAAATACAAATGGCCAACAGATATATGAAAAGATGCTCATCTTCTTTAGCTATTAGGGAAATGCAAATCAAAACGGCAATGAGATACCACCTCACACCTGTTCGATTAGCTGTTATTAGCAAGACAGGTAATAGCAAATGTTGGAGAGGCTGTGGAGAAAAAGGAACCCTCATACACTGTTGGTGGGAATGTAAAGTAGTACAACCATTATGGAAGAAAGTATGGTGGTTCCTCAAAAAACTGAAAATAGAACTACCTTATGACCCAGCAATCCCTCTACTGGGTATATATCCCCAAAACTCAGAAACATTGATACGTAAAGACACATGCAGCCCCATGTTTATTGCAGCATTGTTCACAGTGGCCAGGACATGGAAACAACCAAAAAGCCCATCAATAGATGACTGGATAAAGAAGATGTGGCACATATACACTATGGAATACTACTCAGCCATAAGAAATGATGACATCGGAACATTTACAGCAAAATGTTGGGATCTTGATAACATGATACGAAGCGAAATAAGTAAATCAGAAAAAAACAGGAACTGTATTATTCCATACGTAGGTGGGACATAATAGTGAGACTAAGAGACATTGATAAGAGTGTGGTGGTTACGGGGGGGAGGAGGGAATGGGAGAGGGATAGGGGGTGGGGAGGGGCACAAAGAAAACAAGATAGAAGGTGACAGAGGACAATCTGACTTTGGGTGGTGGGTATGCAACATAATTGAACGACAAGATAACCTGGACTTGTTATCTTTGAATATATGTATCCTGAATTATTGATGTCACCCCATTAAAAAAATAAAATTATATAAAAAAGAAAAAACCAGGAACTGCATTATTCCATACGTAGGTGGGACATAAAAGTGAAACTAAGAGACATTGATAAGAGTGTGGTGGTTACGGGGGGAGGGGGGAAAGGGATAGGGAAAGGGGGAGGGGGAGGGGCACAAAGAAAACTAGATGGAAGGTGACAGAGGACAATCTGACTTTGGGTGATGGGTATGCAACATAATTGAACAACAAGATAACCTGGACTTATTATCTTTGAATATATGTATCCTGATTTATTGATGTCACCCCATTAAAAAAATAAAATTATTTAAAAAAAAAAAAAACCTTTCTCATTTCTATGAGCTTAATTTTGTGATCAGGATGTTCCAACAGCTATAGCTGCAAAGCACCAGAAGTAAGGAAAGAATTGATTCAGAGGGTAGATCTTAGGCATTCTTACCACACACACACAAATAACTATCTGAAGTGACAAGTGTGTTCATTATCTTGATCTTGTGTATAGTCACTGGTGATTATAATGTATATGCATATCAAATATCACATTGTATATACTAAATCTATACAATTACATTTGCAATTATTCCTCAATAAAGTTAGAAAAAGAACTGATGAAGAACTACATTGCATTCTCCCGTGTTTAGCAATGATTTATCAATATTATAACAGACTTATGTTGTTTTTAGTAGTGGAATAGGATAAAAGTAATTATACTGTTACTCAACCTAGAAACTGTGAACTACCAGTCTTTTAGAGAATATTTTAACATTTCATTTCACATATTTTTTATGAAGTTTATGGGGATGACATTGGTTAATAAAACCATGTAGATTTCAAGTATACAATTCTATGATACATTATCTGTATATTGCAATATGTTTACCACCCAAAGTCAAATCTTATTCTGTCACCATATAATTGACATCCTTTATCTTTTTTTTTTTGTTTGTTTGTTTGTTTTGTTTTTTTTGTTTTTTTTAATTAATTTAATGGGGTTACATTGATCAATCAGGGTACATAGGTTCAGAGAAAACATCTCCAGGTTATTTTGACATTTGATTATGTAGCATACCTATCACCCAAAGTCATATAGTCTTCCGTCACTTTCTATCTAGTTTTCTTTGGGCCCCTCCCCTCCCCCCAGCACCTCCCTTCCCCTTCCCCACCCTGGTAACCACCACACTCTTGTCCATGTCCCTGAGTTTCATTTTTCTGTCCCATCTAAGTATGGAATCATATAGTTCTTAGTTTTTTCTGATTTACTTATTTCACTCAGTATAATGTTATCAGGGTCCATCCATGTTGTTGTAAATGATCCGATGTCATCATTTCTTATGGCTGAGTAGTATTCCATAGTATATATGTACCACATCTTTTTTATCCAGTCATCTATTGAAGGGCTTTTTGATTGTTTTCATATCTTGGCCACTGTGAACAATGCTGCAATAAACATGGGGCTGTATGTGTCTTTATGTACCAATATTTTTTAGTTTTGGGGGTATATTAACCAGTAGACATCCTTTATCTTTTATTACCCATTCCACCCCTTTCCCTCTGATAAGCACCATACTGTTGTCTGTGTTTATGACTTTTTGTGGTTTTATTTTTGTGTTCATTTGTTGCTTTCAGTTTTATATCCCACATATGAGTAAAATCACATGGTTCTTGACTTTTTCTGATTTATTTCACTTAGTATGAGATCCTCAAGATCTATCCATGTTGTCACAAATAGCAATATTCTATATTTTCTTATGGCTGCGTAGTATTCCATTGTATATATGTACTCCATCATTCTTATTCAATCATCTATTGAGGGGCACTTCAGTTGTTTGCATGTCTTGGCCACAATGAACAATGCTGCCATGAATATAGGTGTGCATATATCTTTGTGAATAAATATTTTTTCAAATTTCTTGGTAGATACCCAGGAGGGGCATTGCTGAGTCATATTGCAACTGTAGTCTTAATTTTTTGAGTAGTCTCCATACTGTTTTCCATCATGGCTGTACCAATTTATATTCTTAGTGGCAATGAATGAGGGTTTCTTTTCCTCCACAACCTCTCCAACATTTGTTATTTTTTCTCTTGTTGATAATAGCCATTCTAAGAGATGTGAGGTGGTATCTCATTGTATTTTTGATTTGCATTTCTCTAATAGCTATTGAAGTTAAGCATACTTTTGTATATCTGTCAGCCATTTGTATGTCTTGAAAGAAGTATCTTTTAAGGTCTTCTGCCCACTTTTTAATTGAATGTTTGATTTATTTTTTTTTTTTTGATGTTGACTTGCATCAGTTCTTTATAAATTTTGGATATTAACCCCTTGTCAGAGCTCTTGTTTGCAAATATTTTCTCCAATTCGGTTGTTGATTTGTTGGCAGTTTCTTTCGCTGTGCAGAAGCTTTTTAGTTTGATGTAGTCCCATTCATTTATTTTTGCTTTTACTTCCCTTGCCTTTGGGGTCAAATTCATAATCACATACATTTTTTGTTTTCAGAAAAGAATAATTTTTTGAGCATAAATTATATTTCAAATACAACATGGATGAACTTGAAAACATTATGCTAACTGAAGGAAGCCAGTCACAAAAGACCACATATTTTATAATTCCACTTATGTGCAATGTTCAGAATAAACAATTCTGTAGAGACAGAAAGTAGGTTAATGGTTGCCTACAGCTGGAGGGGAGGAATGAAGAGATTAGGGGGTGACAGTTTAGAAGTTCAAAAATTCTTTTTTTTTTTTTTCATTTTTCTGAAGCTGGAAACAGGGAGAGACAGTCAGACAGACTCCCGCATGCGCCCGACCGGGATCCACCTGGCACGCCCACCATGGGGCGATGCTCTGCCCATCCTGGGCGTCGCCATGTTGCGACCAGAGCCACTCTAGCACCTGGGGAAGTGGCCAAGGAGCCATCCTCAGCGCCCGGGCCATCTTTGCTCCAATGGAGCCTTGGCTGCGGGAGGGGAAGAGAGAGACAGAGAGGAAAGCGCGGCGGAGGGGTGGAGAAGCAAATGGGCACTTCTTCTGTGTGCCCTGGCCGGGAATCGAACCCGGGTCCTCCACACATTAGGCCGATGCTCTACCGCTGAGCCAACCGGCCAGGGCCAAAAATTCTTTGAAATGAAAATTTATTGATTGCATTCATGCATACACAGCTCTTGATATACTAAAAGCCATTAAATTCTACACTTGAAATGTGGGAATTGTACAACATATGAATTATAAACATCAATAAAGCTATTAAAAATTATCAAACATATATATTACACTATGATAGAATTCCAAGGAAAAAGTGGAATGAAATATATGTTCAAAGAAGAAAAAGAAAAAGAAAAATTTTAAGTGTCAGAGAAGAGATTATTTAAATATTTTTAAAGTAAATATGAACATCTGCTGAATTATTGAAGAGGCAATAGCTCCTTTAGTTCTGCGTGGTAGCTTTGGGCAGTGCTCTTAAAAGACCATTCTGGAATCCATTTCTTCAGTCTTCCCCAAGAGCCTGTAAACCATACAATATTCTAATAAATCCCTTCCTGCTCAAACTAACTAGGTTGAACTCTGTTGTCTGCCACTGAGGCTGGGTAATATACCATGTAACCTTCTTTGCTTCTTTTCCCGCTTCCCCATGTATTCTCCTTTTCACTAAACTGAGTCACTACACAGGGATCTAGGATACATGATTCATTCTCCTTGGCCAAGCCACAGGCTTTTCTTTTTCAAAATGCAACTTGAGAGTTACTCTCCATGAAGTTCTTTCAGATGAGTTCTAAAACATATCCCATTTCTTCTGAAACTGTAACTTAGACACTTAGTAATGGCTCTTTAGGGACTCTAAGAACATTAATCAGTTTCAGAGCCAGAGCAGAGTACTTCTTTGGGAACAATTTTTCAGATCAAATAAAAAGTATTTTGGCTCTAGCAGGAGAGATGAGGGCTTAAAGAAAAGCTAGAATGTAAGGTCAGGATGGCGACAGATGTGAAAACTCATTACTCAAGTCTTTCAGGCAATTTCCTTACTCTTTCTCTCCCTTTCCTACAGCACTTAGCAGTTGGTAGCAAAACAAGATGGTAGTTATTCGTGCCAATGATGATCTTCCTTTATCTAAAAAAAAATAGTCCAAATCTATCAGCAAAACATCCTTACCTTTCAGAAGGCCCTGGAACTCAGAGCCACTTCCAGTGTGCCTGAGTCTTTTCCAAATCTCAGAGGCTGAAGTGCTGAATGGTGGCTCCTTGACTGGCACACACCACCTGCTAGAGGTATGTCCTGGCACTGCTCCCGTTTCCCACAGGGTCTCTGTTCCTTTTTCCAACTGTGGACTTGTCATTCAGCCCAGAGCATGGCAGATGAGAATGCAGAAACAAACTCACAGAAAGTTCAAAGAGAATCTTTCAAAAGAAGACAAGATGAAGAGAGGTCATTCCAACAAAATATGTAAGCAACCATTAGAAAATGCGTAAGTTGTATTTCACTTTAACTGTGGCTTTCTTTTTGTTTGTTTGTTTTTTTGTGGCAGAGACAGAGAGAGTCAGAGAGAGAGAGAGACAGATAGGGACAGACATACAGGAAGGGAGAGAGATGAGAAGCATCAATTCTTTGTTGCAGCTCCTTAGTTGTTCATTGATTGATTTCTCATATGTGCCTTGACCGGGGGGCTACAGCAGAGCGAGTAACCCCTTGCTCGGGCCAGTGACCTTGGGTCCAAGCTGGTGAGCTTTGCTCAAACCAGATGAACCTGCGCTCAAGCTGGCCACCTCGGGGTCTCGAACCTGGGTCCTACGCATCCCACTCCAACACTCCATCCACTGCGCCACCGCCTGGTCAGGCTAACTGTGATTTTCAAAGTCACTACTGTTTTTATTTTTTACCTGCAACTGCCTTACTCAGAAGTGGTGTCATGAACCTTCAATTGACCATATCATTGAACTTTGGCAGCAGCACTAAGCAATTTAGAAAATTCAAAGAAACCGTAATTAGCAATTAACAATGCCATCTATATCTTGATCTTTTACAACACTAAAGAAAAAATGCAAAGTAAATGGGTTAATTAATCCTATGTGTTTCTGTGTCATTTCCAAAAGTTAATTTTCTTTGAATAATAAAACCAACACTTTTTCTAACAACTCAAGAGGTAATTGTGTGAAGTGTCCCCCTGAATCAACTTTTAGGATTTAGAACTAAGATTTAATATACAGCATACAGATTATTTAATTGAAAGGTTGGTTTTCTACTTGTTCCTACTTTGATTATTCTTTCTTTTTTTTTTTTTTTAAAGATTTTTATTTATTTTTATTCATTATAGAGAGGGGAGGGAGGGAGAGAGAGAGAGAGAGAGAGAGAGAGAGAGAGAGAGAGAAGGGGGGGAGGAGCAGAAAGCATCAACTCCCATATGTGCCTTGACCAGGCAAGCCCAGGGTTTTGAACCGGCAACCTCAGCGTTTCCAGGTTAACGCTTTATCCACTGCGCCACCACAGGTCAGGCATTTATTCTTTCTTTTAATGAATGGATTGTGTTACATATGTTTCTGTCCATACATGTATACAATGCCTGTCTCACCAGGAATCAGCCAGATATTAAAAAAAAACTTAAACAGAGTCTGGCCATAAATTATAAAAGCTAAACTTTAGACATTTTGAGCACTTGTATTTGCCACCCATTATGTTATAAACATTGAGGTTTAGAAATATTTTAGTGCATCTTTGCTTGAGAATTCCCATGAAAAGTTCCCAACTACATGGAAAAGCCAATGAGCCTTATAAACTTGGAACATTACAGAAACTGACCATTCTGAGGTCGATGCTCTTACAAAACATTTGTGAAAACAAATTATGGGTGCCTAAAAAACCAATACCTTCTCACTCCTTCTGCAACTTCATCTTAATATATATATATATATATATATATATATATATATATATATATATATATATATATAATCCTTGCAACCTTTGTATGCATAGCTTTGTGTAAATGTCACATGCGATCAGAGGGAGGTGCTCTGAAATATGTTTACTTAGAAGCAAAATCCAAATACATTTCTGTGTCTTCTTTTAAAGAAACACCAGAGTCCTCTTTATTAAAAATAAAATTTAGTGCCTGACCAGGCAGTGGCACAGTAGATAAAGCATTGGACTGGGATGCTGAGGACCCAGGTTCGAAACCCTGAGGTCACTGGCTTGAGCATGGGCTCATCTGGCTTGAGCACAGACTCAATAGCTTGAGTGCAGGGTCACCTGCTTGAGTGTGGGATCATGGACTTGACCCCATGGTCGCTGGCTTGAGCCCAAAGGTCACTGGCTTGAAGCCCAAGGTCACTGGCTTGAGTAAGGGGTCACTCACTCTGCTAGAGCCCCCCAGTCAAGTCACATATGAGAAAGTAATCAATAAACAATTAAGGCGCAGCAATAAAGAATTGGTGCTTCTCATCTCTCTCCCTTCCTCTCTATCTATCCCTGTCTCTCTCTCTCTCTCTCACACACACACACACACACACACACACATAAATAAATAAATAAATAAATAAAATTTAAAAACAAACACAAGCATGTGTTACTAACAGTGTCTTAACTGCTTCTGAAAATGTTGAGCACATGCATGTTTGCAATCCTTTTTCTTTCATCCTTTTCAGAGACAAACTTAATTTCCTGCTCTGAAACATATGGAATATAATTTTAAACAAAAGTCTAGTCCGATGGACTTTCAGGCTTGGTGTGATTGTTCAGCACTGAAAACGGTTCAGAACTTGCGGTTTCTCACTGCACAGGGGATTAGACACAGACCACAACACATGGTAATCACTTGCTTTTCAACTAGATGATAAATGAGAGGACAGTGGCCATGTCTTCCATATTCTCACTAGCTATCCCTAATGCCTTTATTACCTTCATTATACACACAAGGGACCCCAAAATTAATAGTGTTTACAGGGCACATTCTTTGTGCCCAGTATGCATTATCACATGGACTTTCTCACACCATCTCTGGGAAGTAAAAACAATTCCTGTTTCTGTCTGAGAATAATAAACTGTTTTGTAACTATCAATTTGTACATGTTAATAAGACTTACCTTTTTTCATTCATCCCCTCAGCCCTCTTCCATATGGCAATTAAAATGTTCTTTTTACTAGTGTGTTTCTGTTTTATTTTTTATATTCTACATAAAAGCGAATGCACATGGTATTTATCTTTCTCTGTCTCATTTATTTTACTTAGCATAATACCCCCTGGATCCATCCACATTGTCACAAATGGTGTAATGTCATTCTTTATTATGGCCAAGTAACATTCCATTATCTATGTATCACTATTTCTTTATCCAATCATTCATTAATGGACACTTAGGTTGCTTCCATATCTTGACTATGGTAAATTAAATAATGCTGTAGTGAACACAGGGATCCACATATATTTTCAAATTAATGTTTTGAATTTCTTTGGGTAAATACCCAGAAGAAGAATTGCTAGGTCCTAAGGTAATTCCATATTTAATTTTTTGAGGAACCTCCATATTGTTCTCCATAATGGCTGTACCAATTTATAATTCCACAAACAGTGCGCAAGGATTCTCTTTCTTCCCATCCTCCATAAAACTTGCTGTTTGTTGATTTACTGATGACAGCTATTCTGACAGTTGTGTGGTGGTATCTCATTGTGGTTTTAATTTACATTTCTCTAATTAGTGACATCAAGCATCTTTTCATGTCTACTGGCCATCTATACATCCTCTTTGGAGAAATCTCTATTCAGGTTCTCTGCCCATTTTTTGATTGGATTGTTTTTATTTATGTTGAGTTGCATGAGTTCTTTATAAATTTTGGACATTAACACTTATCAAATGTATCATTGGTGAATATATTCTCTCCTATTCAGTAGGTTGTCCTTTAATTTTTGTTTATGGTTTCCTTTGCTGTGCAAAAACAGTTTAGTTAGATGTAGTTTCATTTGTTTATGTTTCTCTTTTGCTTCCCTTGCTCAAGATATATCAGGAAAAAAAATATATTGTTAAGAGAAATATCAGAGTTTACTATCTATTCTAGGAGTTTTATGATTTCAAGTCTTACATTTAAGTCTTGACTCCATTTTGAGTTTTTTCTTGTATATGGTATAAGGAGGTTTCCTAGTTTCATTTTTTTTGCATGTATTTGTTCAGTTTTTCTAATACCATTTATTGAAGAGACTGTCTTTACCACATTGTACACATAGATTAATTGCCATATAAGTATGAATTTATTTCTGGGATCTCTATTCTGTTCCATTGTACTATATGTCTGCTTTTATGCCAGCACCTTGCTGTTTGGGTTACCAAAGCCTTGTAATATATATAGTTTGATACTAGGTAGCATGATACTGCCAATTTTGTTCTTCATTCTCAAGATTGCTTTGTGTATTCAAGGTCTTTTGCAGTTTCACGTAAATTTTAGAATTATTTGTTCTAGTTCTATGAAAAATGCCACTGATATTTTGATAGGAATTGCATTGAGTCTATAGATTGCTTTGAGAACTATAAATATTTTAATAATGCTAATTCTTCCTATCTTTGAACATGCTATATGCCTCTACTTACTTGCATCTTCTTCAATTACTTTCTTCAATGTTTTATATTTTTCCAAATACAGTTCTTCTACCTCCTTGGTTAAATTTATTCCTAGGTATTTTTTTATGCCATTGTAAATAGGATTTTTTGTCTTAATTTCTCTTTTTGATAATTTGTTATTGATATTTAAATGTGCAACCATTTATGGATATTAATTTTATATCTTTGTACTTTACTAAATTCATTTATCAGTGATAATATTATTTTGGTGGAGTCTTTATGGTTTTCTTTATGTAGCATCATGTCAAATAATGTCAGTTTTACTTCTTCCCTTTCAATTTGAATGCCCTTTATTTCTTTTTCTTACCTGAATTCTGTGGCTAAGACTTCCTATACTATGTTGACTAAGAGTGGTAAAAGAGGATATCCTTATTTTGTTCCTGACCGTAAAGAAAATGCTTTTAGTTTTTCATCATTGAGTATGATTTTAACTTTGGCTTTGTCACCTATGACCTTTATTATTTGAGGAATATTCCCTCTCTTCCCACTTTGCTGAGAGTTTTTTATCATAAATGGATGTTAAATTTTGTCATATGCTTTTCCTGCACTGATTTTATTATATAATTTTTATTCTTTATTGATTTGTTCATATGATTTTTATCCTTTATTTTGTTTATGTGGTATATCATGTTAAATTATTAAACCAACCTTGCATGCCAGGAATAAATCCCACATGGTCAAAGCATATGTGTTTTTAATGTATTGCTGAATTTGGTTTGCAAATATCTTGTTGAAGATTTTTGCATATGTGTTTACCAAGTATATTGACCTATAATTTTCTTTTCTTTGTGATGTCTTTGTCTGGTTTGGAAATCCTTGTAATGCGGGCCTTGTAAAATGCACTTGAGCATTTTTCATCCTTACGATTTTTTTAAAATAGTTTGAGAAGCATAGGTGTTAATTCTTTTTGAATGTTTGGTAAAATTCACCTGTGAAACTATCTAGTTCAGAACTTTTGTTTGTTGGTAGTTTTTATTACTAATTTAATTTTTCTAGGCATAATCAGTCTGTTCTCATTTTCTGGGTTGTTGTTTTTTTTTTTATCCAGTCTTGGAAGATTAGATGTTTTTAGAAATGTACCCATTTCTTTCGGATTGTCCAATTTGTTAGGATATAATTGTTCATAGTATTTTCTTATAATTTTTTGTATTCCTGGTGGTGTTATTTGCCGCTTCTCTTTTATTTATGTTTTTATTTATTTGGGTCATCTTTTGTCTTGATAAGTCTGGTTAAATCTTTATCAATTTTGTTAATCTTTTTAAAGACCCAGCACTTGTTTTGTTGATCTTTTTTTAGACTCTATTTTGTTTCTTCCCTTTCTTCTACTCACTTTGGGCTTTGCTTTTGTTTTTTGTGTTTTTGGGGGTTTTTTTGGGGGGGGTTAGTTCCTTTACATATAAAGTTAAATGTTTTATTTGATATTTTTCTTGTTTCATAGGTAGGTTTATATTCCAATAAATTTCCCTCTTAAAACTACCTTGGGCTCTGCCTGACCACTGCGTGTCCAGTGGATAGAGCATCAAACTGGGATGCAGAAGACCCAAGTTTGAAACCCTGAGGTCTCCAGCTTGAGCATGGGCTCACCAGCTTGAGCAGGGGTCACTGTCTTGAGCATGGGATCATAGACATGACCCCAAGGTTGCTGGCTTGAACCCAAGGTTGCTAGCTTGAGCAAGGGGTGACTTGCTCTGCTGTAGCCCCTGAGTCAAGGCACATATGAGAAAGCAATCAATGGACAATTAAGGAGATTAAGAAGCCACATGAAGGCCCTGGCTGGTTGGCTCAGTGGTAGAGCATCGGCCTAGCGTGCGGGAGTCCCGGATTCGATTCCTGGCCAGGGCACACAGGAGAAGCGCCCATCTGCTTCTCCACCCCTCCCCTTCTCCTTCCTCTCTGTCTCTCTCTTCCCCTCCCGCAGCCAAGGCTCCATTGGAGCAAAGTTTGCCCGGGTGCTGAGGATGGCTCTCTGGCCTCTGCCTCAGGCGCTAGAATGGCTCTGATTGCGGCAGAGTGACACACTGGATGGGCAGAGCATCGCCACCTGGTGGGCATGCGGGGTGGATCCCGGTCGGGCACATGCGGGAGTCTGTCTGACTGCATCCCCATTTCCAACTTCAGAAAAGTACAAAAAAAAAAAAGAAGCCACATGAAGAATTCATGCTTCTCATCTTTCTCCTTTCCTGCTTGTCTGTCCCTATCTGTCCCTCTTCCTATCTCTCTCTCTCTCTCTCTGTTTCTGTTAAAAAAAAAAAAAAAAAAAACTACCTTGGGCTTTAGCCAGTTGGCTCAGTGATAGAACATTGGCCAGAATGTGGAAGTCCCAGGTTCAATTCCCAGTCAGGGCACACAGGAGAAACCACCATCTGCTTCTCCATTCCTCCCCTCTTTCTTCTCTCTCTCTCTCTTCTCCTCTCACAGCCATGGCTCAATTGAAGCAAGTTGGCCTTGGGCACTGAGGATGGCTCCATGGCCTAGCCTCAGGTGCTAAAATAGCTCAGTTGTCAAGCAACAGAGCAATGGCCCCAGATCGGCAGAGTATCTCCCTGTTGGGGGCTTGCCCGGCGGATGCTGATCAAGGTACATGTGGGAGTCTGTCACTCCACCTCCCCACTTCTCACTTAAGAAAAAATATTTTGTCTGTGTCCCATAGATTTTTAGGGCATTGTATTTCTATTTCCATTTGTTTGATGTTTTCATTTGTTCTTTTGATTTCTTTCTTTATCTCAGTGTTAACCCATTCATTGTTTAATAGTATGTTATTTAGCCTCAATGTGTTTGTGTACTTTTAAATTTTTTTCTTTAATTGAGTTTTAGTTTCTTACCATTGTGATTGGAGAAGATGCTTGATACAATTTCAATATTTTAAAATTTATTGAAACTTGTTTTATGGCCTAAATTGTGGTCTATTCTGAAAAATGTTCTATGTGTACTTGAAAAGATTGCATATTTTGCTGCTTTGGGATGAAATACCCTAAAAATATCAATTAAAACCATCTGGTCTAATGTGTCATTTAAAGCTGCTCTTTCCTTGAAGATTTTCTATCTGGATGATTTATTCATTGATGTCAATGAGGTGTTAAAATCCCTATTATGACTGCATTACTATTGTTCTTTCCCTTCATATCCGTCAATATTTGCTTTGTATACTTAGATGCTCTTATATTGAGTGCATAAGTGTTTACAAGTGTTCTGTTCTTTTGTTGAATTGACTCCTTTATCATTATGTGATGCTCTTCTTTGTCTCTTACTATAACTTTTATTGTAAACTCTATTTTATCTGATATTAGTTTTGCTACATTAGCTTTTTTTTACTTCTTTTAAATTCTGTTTTAAATTTTTAAACATTTCATATATAAAAGTACAGAGAAATGGCACTTACCTACAAAAATTAAGCAAGCATAATTTTATCTAATTGGCTTTATCCTCTGTGGGTTTTTTTAATGATTTTTAATAGATTTTTATTTATTCATTTTTAGAGAAACAAGAGAGAGAGTGAGAAAGAGAGAGAGAAAGGGGAAGGAGCAGAAAGCATCAACTCCCATATGTGTCTTGACTGGGCAAGCCCGGGGTTTTGAACTGGCCACCTCAGTGTTCCAGGTCAACACTTTATTCACTGCACCACCACAGGCCAAGCTATCCTCTGTGTTTTAAAAGATAATATTACTGATATAGATACAGCTTCACCTATATACTTCCTTCATTCTTTCTTTCCAGAGGAAATGTCCATCTTAAAGTATATTTTGTACTTATTTCATACATATAGATTCATAATCAAGATATACAGTTGCATATATTGTGTTTTTAAGGTTTACATAAGTAGTATCAGGCTGTATATTTCTTTTTGATACTTTTTTTGTTATTGTTGTTTTTACTGAATGTTAGGTTTTTAAATTTTATTCATGCTTTAATATATATATACCATTTTAAATTACTTTTATTGTTGTACAGTATTCCATTATATAAACAAATTAAAAGTTATTTAGCCAACTTCCTATTGATAGACAGTTGGATTTTGTCCATTCTTGTAATACTAAAAACAGTGCTCCAATGGACAACTGGTAATATTTGTACTTATGTTCAGATGTTAGTGTTTCTGAGGGAAGAGGCTACCACAATGCCTAAAATATTAAATACTCAATCAGTGTTTATTGAGGAAAGAAATTAAATTGTAATATTTTTTGTTCATTCTAGAATAAAATACTGAGGACATAAAACTAAAACATCACTAGGGTCTATTTATTAAATATATGAAGGTCTCCTGGGGCATGTGTAAATAAATGTAAATGGGTTGCTATTTATTGGCTTAAACCAAAGAAATTCCTATTCAAGTGAATTGCAGAGAATAAAAAGACATAATGCCAGAGAAAAGCAATCATTCCCCAGGTTGATCCATGTCAGTTCTGAGGACAGACTTCCAACTATTACCATGAATGAAACTGAAGGGCCAAGTCCACCATAGGACTCAGATTTATGACACCAGAGTTACAAAAAGATCTAATATCCCACATCACAATGAAGCCTTATTCACTTTCATGAGAGATATACTTTGCCTCTTAGAGGCTACTTGGGACACATTGTGCCACGTGTTAGAAGCCAATATTAACATCACTGAGCTGCTTAAAAAACTGGATAGTTGATGCTGTCGGAGAGAGAGAAAAAACACTATTCGTCAGCTGTTACTGCTTTATAAATAAAATTGTAAAACTTCATAATTTTGCATTTTCCAAAGTTCCCAGCTATGATCCTCCCATGGGCAAAGACAATGTCAAGAATCCATCTGCTCCAAACCATGTAACTACCTAGTTCTTCCTTAACCAAATCATTAGCAATCAAGATGAGATTATCCGTAGACCAATTAGCTACAATCCCTGAAGCTAAGGATAGAATTAGCCATTCTTGATGCCTAGGTCACACATGGGAAAGGGGATGCCTGGATGAATTTAAAGTTCTATAAAGAGGAAACAAGCAGAATATTGACCCTGAGTAGACAACCAACAGTGTCAGCAACAGTCTACTACTTTAACTTTTTAATATCCATACACATTCCTCTTGGCATACATTGAGATGTTCATGCCTACAAGAACATACTCACTGCAATTCCAATTCTAGGATTTCTGAGTAATGTACAATCTTCATTTCAAGTAGGTTTCCTTGTTCACGCTATGCATAAGGAAGTAAAAGAAATTTTCAGTTAAAAATTCTCACAGTGTTTTGAAAATAAAGTCCAATTATTTAAAAAAGAGCTTAAAACAGACAATAGGTCTCCACCTCAACACATCTGTCAGATTTTGAAGCTTCATGTAGCAGCAGGAGGAAGAAGTTAAACTAAAATCTCTGAATGGAAAAATGTCCAAGACTGAAGAGACAAACAATTCAAAGTCAAGAAGGGCCACACCCAACAGACAGGGATAAACCAGAGCTAAACTGAGTTTCACAGAAATTGCAACCTAGCCCCAACCCAGCTCGCTCTCTGCTTTCATTAAAGTAATCATGCCTCCATTCTATTTGTAACCTAGGAGAAAATAGAAACCTTGGCTGATGAGAGATATTATACAGAACCATTATGTTTTTGTATATACAGTGATAAGTGTACTAATACAAAGAGGTAAGAAAAAGTGACCAATAAACAGAAGTAAAACAAAAAATAAAAGCAGATTGACAAAATCCAGATTTTGGAATTAACAGATAAGAATATTAAAATAACTAACATATTAAAGAAACAAGAGGCAAAGATGGACTAAAATCAAAGTAAAATGGTTAATTCAGTAGAAAATGAGAATATACACAAAACAATCCAATGGACATTCTAAAAAAGAAGACAATATTTAAAATTAAGAATCCAATGGGTAAGTAAAATGGCAGAATGAAAACAAGAAAAGTAAAATTGAAGACAAGTCAACAGATAATACATGCCTGACTGGTGGTGGTGCAGTGGATAGAGCATCAACCTGGGACACTGAGGATCTGGGTTTGAAACTCTGAGGTCACCAGCATGGGTTCATCCAGTTTGAGCATAGGCTCACCAGCTTGAGTGCAGGCTCATCTGGCTTGAAAACAATCTAGCCAGCTTGAGGGCAAGGTCACTGGCTTGAGCCCAATGTCACTGGTTTGAGCAAAGGGTCACTGGCTCAGCTGGAGTTTCCTCCCCCAGTCAAGGTACATCTGAGAAGCAATCAATCAACTAAAGTGATGCAATCATGAGTTGATGCTTCTCATGTCTCACCCTTCTTGTCTGTCTCTCTCTCAAAAAAAAATAGATAATACATAAAAGGAAGCACACAGGGAAAAATGAATAGTATAAGAGACATGGGGGCACATAGTTAAGAAACATAATATATCTGTGACCAATGTCCAGGGAGATAAGAGAAAGACTGGAGAAAAAACAATGTATGAGAAAAAAGAAATAATTACCAAGTATGTTTCAAAACCGGTGAAAAGACATCAAACAACAGATTTGAAAATCTTAGGAATCCAAATCAGGATAAATGGAAGAAAACCATACCTGGGCATCTCATAGTCAAACTACTGAAAAACCTAAGAAAAGTGAAAATCAGAGAAATAGTCACAGGAAAAGACATTTGATCAACATATTGGTGAATATGTTCACCCATTGAGTGGTTTGTCTTTTTATTTGGCCAATGGTGTCTTTTGCTGTGCAAAAAATTTTTAGTTTGATACAGTCTCATTTGTTAATTTTGTTCTTTATTTCCCTTGGCCGAGGAGATATATTGATAAAAAAATATTGCTTCAAGAGATGTTTGAGATTCTACTACTTATGTTTTCTTCTAGCATTTTTATGGCTTTGCAACTTACATTTAAGTCTTATATCCATTTTGAATTTATTTTTGTAAATGATGTAATTTGGTGGTCTAGTTTTATTTTTTTGTATGTACCTGTCCAATTTTCGAACACTATTTATTAAAGGGACTGTCTTTACTCCATTGTATATTCTCGCCTCCTTGTCAAATATTAATTGACCATAAAGGCATGGGTTTATTTCTGGATTCTCTGTTCTGTTCCATTGATTTGTATGCCTGTTCTTATGCCAGTACCAAGCTGTTTTCATTAAATAGCCTTATAATATAACTTGATATCAGAAAGTATGATGCCTCCCACTTTGTTCTTCATTTTCAAGATTGCTGAGGCTATTTGGTTTCTTTTTTGGTTCCATATAAATTTTTGGAATATTTGTTCTAGATCCATGAAGTATGTATGCTATTGGTGTTTTCATAGGAATTGCATTGAATTTATAGATTGCTTTGGGTAGTATGGACATTTTAATAATGTTAATTCTTTCATCCATGAATATGGTATATGGTTCATCTTGTTTGTATCTTCCTCGATTTCTTTTTTACTGTCCTATAATTTTCCAAATATAAGTCTTTAAACTCCTTGGTTAAATTTATTCCTCAGTACTCTATTTTGTCATTTTGTTGTTGTTGCCATAGTTAATGAGATTATTTTCTTAATTTCATTTTCTGACAGATCATTACTGATGTATAAAAATGCTACTGATTTCTGGATATTAATTTTTTATCTTCCCACATTGTCAAATTCATTTATCATGTCTAGTAATTTTTTGGCTGAGACTTAAGGGTATTCATTATACAGTATCATATTGTCAGTGAATGACAGTTTTACTTCTTTTTTAATGTGAATGCTTTTTATTTCTTCTTCTTCTCTAATTGCTATGGCTAGGATTTCCAGTACTATGTTGAATAAGAGTAGTAAAGGGGTCACCCCACCTTGTTCTTGATTTTAAGTGGATTGCTTTTCATTTTTGTCCATTGGGTATGATGTTGGCTGTCGGTTTGTCATAGATGGCCTTTATTATGTTGAGGTATGTTCCCTGTATTCCCACTTTTCTGAGAGTTTGTGTTATAAATGGGTGCTGGATTATATCAAATGCTTTTCTTGCATCTGCTGGTATGATCATGTGATTTTTATCCTTCATTTATTTTATGTGATGAATCACGTCTGTTGATTTGCAAATATTGTGCCAGCCTTGCCTCCCCAGAATAAATCCTACTTGATCATGATGTATGATTTTTTTAATGTATTGCTGGATCTAGTTCGCAAATATTTTGTTGAGAATTTTAGCATCGATGTTCTGATAATATCAATTAAATCCAGTTGATCTAGTGTGTCATTTAAGGTCACTGTTTCTTTGTTGATTTTCTGTCTGGAGGACCTCTCTGTTGAGTTTAGTGGGGTGTTAAAATCCCCTACTATTATTGTATTTCTGTTAATCTCATGCTTTATATACATCAAAATCTGCTTTATGTATTTAGATGCCTCTATATTGGGTGCATAAATATTTACAATGGTTATATCCTCTTATTGGATTGCTCCCTTTATAACTATTATTTATTTAATTGTGGTAAAATATACATAACACAAAATTTACCATACTAACCATATTTAAGTACACAGTTTAGTAGTATATTGTTGTGCAATCAACCTTCAGAACCTGTCATTTGCAAAACTAAAATCTTGTAGACATTAAACAACTTCCACTTCCCCGCATCCCTAGCCCTTGGCAACTGCCATTTTACTTTCTGTTTCAATGAATTTTACTATTCTAGATACCTCAAATAAGTGCAACTACACATTAATTGTCTCTTTGTGACTGGCTCATTTCACTTGGCATAATGTCCTCAAGGTTCATCCATGTTGTGGTGTGTGTCAGAACATTGAATAGAAAGGGCAACAGTAAACAATTTTGTTTTGTTTCTGATCTTAGGAGAAAAGCACTCAGTCTCTCATCATTAAGTATTGATGTTAACTTTTGATTTTTTATAGAAATTCTTTACCAAATTGAGGAAATTACCTTTGATTTCTAATATTCAGTATTTTTATTATGAAGGAGTATTGGATTTTGTTAAACACTTTTTATGAATTTTTTGAGGTGATGATGCAGTTTTCAACCTTCATTCCATAAGGGGTTATATCACAGGTATTTCTTGTAAGGGTTCAGTAACAGAGTTTCCTATAAGGAGTTAAGGCAGTACAGATATCTAGAAGCTTAGTTCACAAATCTTAATTTTTACTGTGTGTCCTAAAGAATACAGGGAGTCCTTCTTGCATAAGCAGGGAGTCTCTCTTGTGGATGGTTCTAAGAGGCACTGCCAGACCCTGGACATTCCAGAGCAACATCAAGAATACTAGATAGACCTGACCGGTGTCAGAAGGACATTCCAGGGATGTATTTCTGCAAACCAGACCCACATTTTGCACACTGCTACATGACTAACTGTATGTCTATAATGAGTTATTAACTTCCTAAAAGATATATAAACCTGCTAGTCAGCTGAAGCTGTGAAGGCAGATCTTTAAAACATGAATCCCATGCCTTCTCAGGTTGCTAGAAATCTGAATAAGAGACTCTTATACCACTCAGATCTCATCTCTGTGACTGATTGGCAGCTATGGGCAACTCAAACCCTGGCTTATTCCTATAACAATTCCATTGATATGGTGTCCTACATTTAAAATATTTTTATGTTAAACCAACATTTCTGAGATAAACCCAGTTAGCTGTGGTGCTCAATCCTTTTTTTATATATGTTTATGAATTCAATTTACAAGTATTCTATTAAGAACTTTTACATCTATATCCATAAGAAATATTATATTGTAGTTTTCTTTTCTGTGAAATCTTTTTCTGCTTTTGTTGTCAGGGTAATACTGATCTCATATAATAAGTTGATAACTGCTTACTTTTATTGTTTTTTAATAACTTGTATTAATTCTATTATAAATATTTAGGCAGTTCACAATTAAAGGCTTCTTGGCCTAGGCTTTTATGTGTGGGAAGTTTTTAAATTACTGATTTAATCTCTTTACTTTGTATAGGTCTATTCAGATTGAGTCTGTTTTAATAGTTTGAAATGTCTAGAAATATGTTCATTTAATCAAAGTTATCAAATTTTTGTCAATCTATGTACTCTTGCTGATAAATGTCACCCTGTTAAGTTTAATTTTCTAAATAAATTTTATAAATTGTCATACATAAGATTCCCTTCTATTTCATTTTATTTCTGTAAGGTTAATAATATTTCCTCTCTTTCATTATTTTTTTTATAATTTTATTTTTTTAATGGGGTGACATCAATAAATCAGGTTACATATATTCAAAGATCAACAAGTCCAGGTTATCTTGTCTTTCAATTATGGTGCATACCCACCACCCAAAGTCAGATTGTCCTCTGTCACCTTCTATCTAGTTTTCTTTGTGCCCCTCCCCTCCCCCTTTCCCTCTCCCTTTCCCCCCTCCCCCGGTAACCACCACACTCTTATCAATGTCTCTTAGTTTCACTTTTATGTCCCACCTATGTATGGAATAATGCAGTTCCTGGTTTTTTCTGATTTACTTATTTCACTTCGTATAATGTTATCAAGATCCCACCATTTTGCTGTAAATGATCCGATGTCATCATTTCTTATGGCTGAGTAGTATTCCATAGTGTATATGTGCCACATCTTCTTTATCCAGTCATCTATTGACGGACTTTTTGGTTGCTTCCATGTCCTGGCCACTGTGAACAATGCTGCAATGCACATGGGGCTGCATGTGTCTTTACGTATCAATGTTTCTGAGTTTTGGGGGTATATACCCAGTAGAGGGATTGCTGGGTCATAAGGTAGTTCTATTTTCAGTTTTTTGAGGAACCACCATACTTTCTTCCATAATGGTTGTACTACTTTACATTCCCACCAACAGTGGATGAGGGTTCCTTTTTCTCCACAGCCTCTCCAACATTTGCTATTACCTGTCTTGTTCATAATAGCTAATCTAACAGGGTTGAGGTGGTATCTCATTGCAGTTTTGATTTGCATTTCTCATATAACTAAAGAAGATGAGCATCTTTTCATATATCTGTTGGCCATTTGTACTTCCTCCTGGGAGAAGTGTCTGTTCATGTCCTCTTCCCATTTTTTTATTGGATTGTTTGTTTGTTTGTTGTTGAGTTTTATGAGTTCTTTGTATATTTTGGATATTAGGCCCTTATCTGAGCTGTTGTTTGAAAATATCATTTCCCATTTAGTTGGCTTTCTGTTTATTTTGTTATCAGTTTCTCTTGCTGAGCAAAAACTTCTTAGTCTGATGTAGTCCCATTCATTAATTTTTGCCTTCACTTCTCTTGCCTTTGGAGTCAAATTCATAAAATGCTCTTTAAAACCCAGGTCCATGAGTTGAGTACCTATGTCTTCTTCTGTGTACTTTATTGTTTCAGGTCTTATGTTTAGATCTTTGATCCATTTTGAGTTAATTTTAGTACAGGGGGACAAACTGTAGTCCAGTTTCATTCTTTTGCATGTGGCTTTCCAGTTTTCCCAGCACCATTTATTGAAGAGGCTTTCTTTTCTCCATAGTGTGTTCTTGGCCCCTTTATCAAAAATTATTGAGCTATATATATGTGGTTTTATTTCTGGAATTTCTATTCTGTTCCATTGGTCTGAGAATCTATTTTTCTGCCAATACCATGCTGTTTTGATTGTCATGGCCCTATAATATAGTTTGAAGTCAGGTATTGTAATGCCCCCAGCTTCATTCTTTTTCTTTAGGATTGCTTTGGCTATTCGGGGTTTTTTATAGTTCCATATAAATCTGATGATTTTTTGCTCTATTTCTTTAAAAAAATGTCATTGAATTTTGATGAGAATTGCATTAAATATGTATATTGCTTTGGGTAATATAGCCATCTTGATTATATTTATTCTTCCTAACCAAGAACAAGGAATATACTTCCATCTCATTATATCTTTCTCGATTTCTCTTAACAATGGTTTATAGTTTTCATTATATAAGTCCTTTACATTCTTTGTTATGTTTATTCCTAAGTATTTTATTTTTTTTGTTGCAATTGTGAAGGAGATTGTTCTTTTGAGTTCGTTCTCAGTTGTTTCATTGTTGGCATATAGAAAGGCTATTGACTTCTGTATGTTAATTTTGTATCCTGCGACCTTACTGTATTGGCTTATTGTTTCTAGTAGTCTTTTTGTGGATTCTTTGGGGTTTTGGATTTTGTTTATATGAGTTCTTTCTCTTTTTTCCTTGGTAAGTCTTGCCAAGGGTTTGTCAATTTTGTTGATCTTTTCAAAGAACAAGCTCCTTGTTCTATTAATTTTTTCTATAGTTTTACTGTTCTCTAATTCATTTATTTCTGCTCTGATTTTTATTATCTCCTTTCTTCGGCTGCTTTTGGGTTGTCTTTGTTCTTCTTTTTCTAGTTCCTTAAGGTGTGAAGTTAAGTGGTTCACTTGGGCTCTCTCTTGTTTGTTCATATATGCCTGAAGTGATATGAACTTCCCTCTTATCACTGCTGTTGCTGCATCCCATAGATTCTAATATGTCGTATTGTCATTTTCATTAGTCTGTATATATCTTTTGATCTCAGCACTTATTTCTTCTTTGACCCATTCATTTTTTAAAAGTATGTTGTTTAGTTTCCACATTTTTGTGGGATTTTTTCCCTCCTTTTTGCAGTTGAATTCTAGTTTCAAGGCTTTATGATCAGAAAATATGCTCGGTACAACTTCGATTTTTCTGAATTTGCTGATGTTGTTTTTGTGGCCCAACATATGGTCAATTCTTGAGAATGATCCATGTACACTGGAGAAAAATGTATACTCAGTCACTTTGGGATGAAATGTCCTGTAGATGTCTATCATATCCAGGTGCTCTAGTGTTTTGTTTAAGGCCACTATGTCTTTGTTGATTCTCTGTTTGAATGACCGATCTAGAGCCGTCACCGGTGTATTTAGGTCTCCAAGTATGATTGTATTTTTGTCAGTTTTTGTTTTAAGGTCAATAAGTAGCTGTCTTATATATTTTGGTGCTCCTTGGTTTGGTATATATATATTAAGAATTGTTATGTCTTCTCGATTCAGTGTCCCCTTAGCCATTATGAAATGGCCATTTTTGTCTCTGAGTACTTTGTTGTCTTGTAATCAGCATTATCAGATATGAGTATTGCTATGTCTGCTTTTTTTTGGATGTTATTTGCTTGGAGTATTGTTTTCCAGCCTTTCTCTTTCAATTTGTTTTTATCCTTGTTACTTAGATGAGTTTCCTGTAGGCAGCATACAGTTGGATTTTCTTTTTTAATCCATTCTGCTACTCTGTGTCTTTTTATTGGTGAGTTTAATCCGTTTACATTTAGTGTAATTATTGACACTTGTGAGTTCCCTATTGCCATTTCATAGATTGCTTTCTGTTAGTTTTGTGTCTTGCTTGATCCTTCTCTTTCATTTTTCTATCTTTTGTTTTTATTTGGTTGTATTCCATACATCTTTCCACTGTTGCTATCTTTTTTATTTCATGTGCTTCTGTGGTGGTTTTTTCAATGGTGGTTACCTTTAAGTAATGAAAAGGGTTCCTACCCTGTTCATTGTAGCGAACTATTTTGTGAGTACTTTTGCACTCCATCGTCCTTTGCTATTGTTAATCTCCATCCTCTCCCCCCTTTCTTTTTGTTGTTGTCACAGTTTAAATTTGGTTTTATTGTGTTCTTCTTGGAGCTTTTACTTGTGGCTCTGTTTTTTTTTTTGTTCTTTGTATCTGATTGGAGAACCCCCTTTAGTAATTCCTGGAGTGGGGGTTTTCTGATGATAAATTCCCTCATCTTTTCTGTATCTGTGAATGTTTTTATTTCTCCTTCATATTTGAAGGATAGCTTTGATGGGTATAGTATTCCTGGCTGAAAGTTCCTCTCTTTCAGGACTTTAAATATTGGCGTCCACTCTCTTCTAGCTTGTAGAGTTTCTGCTGAGAAATCTGATGATAATCTAATGGGCCTTCCTTTATATATTGTATTCTTCTTCTCCCTGGCTGCCTTGAGAATTTTTTCTTTGCCATTGGTTTGTGCCAATTTCATTATGATGTGCCTTGGAGTAGGTTTGTTGGGGTTAAGAAAATTTGGAGTTCTGTTTGCTTCATGAATTTGAGGATTTAGTTCTTTCCACAGGCTTGGGAAGTTCTCATCTATTATTTGTTTGAGTATGTTCTCCATTCCATTTTCTCTCTCTTCTCCCTCTGATATACTTATTATTCTTATGTTATTCTTTCTGGTGGAGTCAGATAATTCTTGTAGGCCTATCTCATTTTTTTTTAATTTTTGAGTCTCTTTCTTCTTCTCTCTGTTGTACCTCAAGTTACTTGTCTTCTATTTCACTAATCCTCTCTTCTATCTGACCTGTTCTATTAGCCAAGCTTGTTACCTCATTTTTCAGCTCGTAAATTGAGTTTTTCATCTCTGTTTGATTTGTTTTTATAGTTTCAATTTCCTTGGACATATATTCTTTGTGTTCATTGAGTTGTTTTCTGAGCTCCCTAAATTGCCTTTCTGTGTTTTCTTGTATATCTCTGAGTATTTTTAGGATTTCTATCTTGAATTCTCTGTCATTTAACTCCAAGTTTTCCTATATATTAAATTTTTTCTCCATAGATTTTTCCTCATCTAGCTGTGTTACCTCTCTTTCTTTTGTATCCATGATATTCGATTTTCTCTTCCTTAATGGCATCTGAGGGTGGTTTTGTTGATAGTATTAATGAGATTTAATAAAAAATAAAAAGTTAAAAAAATTAAAAATCGAAAAAAGTTGTTTTTTTAAAAATTAATAATGAAATAAAGAAAAATAAAATAAAATTAAAATTAAAAAAAGGAAATTATTCCCCCCCTCCTTTTTTCTCTCCTCTCCTCTCCCCTCTTTCTTGAGAAAATCTTGTGGTGAACTGTGAATTATATTGTATTTAATAGAACAAAAAATGCCTGTAATGGAGGGTCTGAATTGGGGAAAAGTAATAAAGGGGCAAGAAAAAAAATAAAAATAAAATAAAATAAAAAATAATAAAGGGGGGTATGGACCCACAAAAAGCAAATAATAAAAAAATTTGGATCAAGAATAAAATGATTTGCGTTTAGGTGTTGGTTGACTAAGAGTTATGATGAGAGGAGTAAGAGAGAAACAGGAAAATGGGGGGACAAATTAAAAAATTACTATTGTATTTAGTGGAACAAGAGCTTGATAAAATGGAGATCCAGGGATGGGAGCACTGCTAGTGAGTTAAAAAGGTGAAGTAAAAACCCCCCAAAATGCCACAAACATAAGTTTGAGTCCCAGATAAAATAATTTGTTCATTATTGAGGATTGAATGAGAGGAGACATAAAGGAGAAAGTAAGAAACTAATATAGAGGGAGAAAAGAAATAGAGAGAGAGAAAAAAAAGAGGGAACCACTAAAAGAAGAAAAAAGAAAAAAGAGGAGAGAGAGAGAGAGACAGTTAAGGGTTTTGGAGTGCAACCCTCATAGAGAGAAAGGAAGAGGAAAGAAAAGATAATAGGAGATGTAACACTTATGGGTAGTGTAGTTCAAGGAGAGGAGAGAGTAAGACCGGTAGAGAGTTAAACGACCAAATTGGAGGAGGAAAAAAAAAATCAAGGATGAAGATAAGAGAAACAAACGAACAAATATAATAAAATGGGATAGGTTATAAAGTCTGCAGATTATTCTTGATTTTGAAAGGTTATCTTCTTGCTTTTTCTTTTCTCTCCCTCTTCCTGGTCGGTGACTCTGTACCCCGGGTTCTGCCCCTTTGGCATGCTCAGGTAGAGGTTTGCAGTTGATAAGTCTCTATGACAATGTCATGTATTGTGCTTCAGTCTCGTTGGCAGTTGAGGCTCATTAGCATTTATAGGCTCCGACAGTGAGAGAGTCCGTGTTCCTGGAGCCTCTCTCCTAGTCTTTCCTTCCTCATAGCCTGAGAATCCAGCTATGGGGTTGCTGCTGCCTCTGCCTGGATAGTAAGAGGCTCAAAGAACTGGCAACTCCCCACTCTATTCCCACTCAGCACAGGGCTCTGGGTAAGGCTCAGTCAGTCAGAGCCGCTAGCATAATCAGCTGGGGCTTCCGCCCACTCAAAGACCTCTGACTCTGCCACTCTGTCCGGTAACATGGGCAGGCACCCACCCCCGGGGCGCTTGGAGGAAACTCTCGTTCACTATCTGCGCACGCAGACCAGGATGTTAGACCAGAAGTCTCGCCCTCTGAGTGAAACCCTCCACCCGCACTGAAAAGTTTCTAGCATTGGAATTGGCTCTCACTCCGTCCCCTTGTACGGCTTTTTCAAGGCCCTGGGGCGGCCTGAGACTCCAACCTCAGCCCACACAAAGGCCCCCAACTCTGCCCCTCCGTGGGACAACACGGGCTCCCACTCCCGAGGTGCTGGGAGGAGTCTCCTGCCCACTCTCCGTGTGCGCAGACCAGGATGTGAGGCTGGAGTCTTGCCCTCTGAGTGAAACCTCCCGCCCGCACTGAAAAGTTCCAGTGTTGGAATTAGCTCTTGCTCCCTCCCTGTGTGCGGCTCTCCCAGGGCGCTGGGGTGGCCCGGAGGCTTTCGGCCCACACAAAGGCCTCTGACTCTGCCTCTCTGTGGAGTAACACGGGCACACCCTTCCGGGGCTTTGGAAGGAATCTCTTGCCCACTATTTGCGCGCGCTGACCAGGAGATCAGGTAAAATGGCTGCCCTGCTTGTCTTTCTTTGGGTTTGGCACGAGTGTTAGCTGTATTGCCCGGGTTTTCACAGGAACAGTTTTTCCTGTGGCTTGGATCTCCATGCCACAGCCTGGTTTGGCCGTTTGTGCCGCGGCCTGGATCTATTCACCCCCTTTGACCGCCTTAGTTTCTATATTCTCAGTTTCTAGTGAAAACTGCCCTGTTTAGGTTAGTGAGGAAGGCGGAGCATTTCTTACTCCCTATTTCCTTAGGGGTTTGGTTATATATTTAGCCAATTTTTTGCTCGATCATACCTTTGGGTGTATTGGGAAACATCTGAAGGCTCCAAGGATAGGTTTTTCTGTTTCTGGTTGAAGATCTTGTTGAGTTTTGGGGGAGATTTATCGGTATCGCTTCCTACCCTGCCATTACTCTGACGTCATCTCCCTCTTTCATTCTTGATATTAGTAATTGAGTCTTCTTTATCTTGGACACCCTAGTTAAAGGTTTGTCAGTTTTATTAATCTTTTAAAACAAACTTTTGGTGTTGTTCATTTATTGTTTTTCTATTCTTCACTCTTCATTATTTTCAACCCTAATTTTTCTCCTTTCTTTTGTTTGTGTTACATTTAATTTTCTCTTCTTTTTCTAGTTTCTTAATATGAAAGTTTGGACTACTTATTTGAGATCATTTTTTTTAAGCATTAACAGCCATTAAATTTCCTCTAAATACTATGTTAGCAGTGTTCCATATGTTTTGATATGCTGTTTTCATTTTCATTCACCTCAGAGTAGTTCTAATTTCTCTTATGATTTATTTTTTCATTGACTTGCTGGTTATATAGGGGTGCGTTGTTTAATTTCAACATATTTGAGAATTTTTCCAAAATTTTTGTCATTAATTTTTAATTTCAGTTCACTATAGTAGAGAACATACTTTGCATGATTTTAATCCCTTTAAATTTAATGAAGTTTGTTTTGTAGACTAGCATATGATATATTCTGAAGAATGTTCCATGTATGTTTGAAAAGAATGTGTATCCTGGTATTGTTGGGTGTTCTTTTTTTAAAGATTTTTTTTAATTTCTTTTTTTAAGATATTTATTTACTCATTTTAGAGAAGGGAGGAGAGAGAGAAATAAGAGAGAGAGAGAGAGAGAGAGAGAGAGAGAGAAGGGGGAGAAGCAGGAAGCTTCAACTCCCATATGTGCCTTGACCAGGCCAGCCCAGAGTTTCAAACTGGAGACCTCAGCATTCCAGGTTGACACTTTATCCACTGCACCACCACAGGCCAGGCTGGGAAGAATGTTTTATAGATATCTGTTATAGGGTTGTTCAATTCTTCTATATTTTTGCTGATTTTCTGCCTAATTGTTCTAGCCATTATTAAAATAGGGCTATTAAAGTCTCAAACTGTTATTTTTGAATTGTCTATTTCTCCTTTCAATTCTCAGTTTTTGCTTCATGTATTTGTTTATAATGATTTTATCTTCTTGATGAATTTTCCTCTTTATATTTCTCTATATCTCTAGTGACATATTTATTTTAGTTTATTCTGTCTGATATTACTGCAGTCATTCTGCTTTCCTAGGATTACTGCTTGCATGATATATGTTTTTCCATTTACTTTGAACCTATTTTTATAAATAAAATTTTATTAATTTTAATGGGGTGACATCAATAAATCAGGGTACATATATTCAAAGAAAACATGTCCAGGTTATCTAGTCATTCAATTATGTTGCATACCCATCACCCAAAGTCAGATTGTCCTCCGTCACTTTCTATCTAGTTTTCTTTGTGCCCCTCCCCCTCCCCCTCTCCCTCTTTCCCTCCCCCTGCCCCCTGTAACCATCACACTCTTATCTATGTCTCTTAGTCTCGTTTTTTATGTCCCACCAATGTTCTTGGTTTTTTCTGATTTACTTATTTCACTCCTTATAATGTTATCAAGATCCCACCCTTTTGTTGTAAATGATCCGATGTCATCATTTCTTATGGCTGAGTAGTATACCATAGTGTATATGTGTCACATTTTCTTTATCCAGTCTTCTATTTTTTTTACAGTGATTAAAACCTTTAAGCAAACTCTTGGCCAATACAGCAAGAATACATAAAAGAGTAGTGTCCTTAACTTGTTCACCAAGTCCAAGTTGGCACCAGCACCCTTCCAAATCCCTGCAAATGCAACCCAACCCCAGTTCAGTCCGTTAGGAGCTGTCACAAGGAGCAGGAGTCAGGAAAAGTCCAGATCCAGGAAAAGTCCGCATGGCACTGGAATTGTTGTCACCATTCTATACTTTGAAGCTCATGTCCAAGTCCCAATGACTGCTGCTTCTAGCTGGTAATGATTCAGGTAGACTGGAAAAGCCATCTGCAGCATGTGTGCAGATGGAGCTTCTGTTCTCCTCTGCCTGGAGAGATGAGACCAGGTTGCTTTTCCCTGGAGCTCTGCGACTGTGGCATGATAAAGAGAACCTTGGGATACACTAAGCTGGGTGGCAAAGGTAAATTCATAATAGAAGTTGGCAAAAGCAGGAAAGAGAGCTCTAAATTAGGAGTAGGTCCCAGCCTGAAATATGAGTGGGGCATTGAGGTAGGAGGAATAAAGGAAACACTATGTATTAAACAAAGCAGCAGAAAATAGGACTATCAACACCCACAACAGAGATCTTCGAGGGAAGAATAAAAAACCTGACTATTCAGGCAAGACATAGTTAAGTGGCCCTTGTCAGCACATTATTGTCAGAGAATATGCTTGGTATTATTTCAATCTTCTTGAATTTGTTAAGGCTAGTTTTCTGTTCTATTCTTAGGAATGTTCCATGTGCATTGGAAAAGAATGTATAATCTGATATTCTGGGTTGAAAGGTTCTGTCTATATCAATTATGTCCATTTGGTCTAGTGTGTCATTTTAGTTGATATTTCTTTATTGATTTTCTGATTGGATGATTTATCTAAAGCTGTCAATGGAGTATTGATATCTCCAACTATGACTGTGTTTTGTCTGTTTCTTCTGTTAGTTCTTTTAGTAGTTGATATATATTTTGTTGCTTTCTGATTCACTGCATATATATTAAGAAGTGTTATGTCTTCTTGATATAGTGTCTCATTTATCATATGAAATGTTCATCTTTGTTTCTTGCTAACTTTGTTGTTGAAATCAGTATTGTCAGATACATGTATGGCTACACCTGCTTTTCTTTGGGTATTAATTGCTTGAAAGATCATTTTCTAACCTTTCACTTTGAGTCTACATTTGTCCTTGCAGCTTAGATGTGACACCTGAAGGCAGTATATGGTTGAGTTTTCTTTTTTGATACAATCTATTACTCTGTGCCTCATTATTGCTGAGTTTAGTCCATTTACATTTAGTGTAATTGTAGATGCCCGAAGTTTTTCTATAGCTATTTTATGTTTTGTTTTCTGGTACTTCTGTGTTTCCTTTGGTTCTTTCCCTTTGTATTTCTGTCAGTTGTTTTTCTTTGGTGGTATTCCATACTTCTTTCCTCTCTTTTAAGCTATGCATTTCAGTTCTGGGGGTTTTTTATGAGTAGTTACCATTAGGTTATTGAGAATAAAAGTTTCACATATAAAAGAATTCTTTGTTTTATGAATACTTTTACTCTTCATCATCCTTTGCCACTTCAGACCTTTATCCTCTCCCCTTTTATGTTTTTGTTGTCACAGATTACTCGTTTTTATTTTAACCTTGTTGCAGCTTTTACTTGTAGTTTTATGTTGTTTTGTTCTTTGTATCCAGTAGAATAACTCCCTTGAGTATTTCCAGCAGTGGGTGTTTTCAGGTGATAAATTCCCTCTACTTCTGTATATCTGAACAAGTTTTTATTTCCCTTTCATATTTGAAGGATAATTTTGATGGATGTATTATTTTTAGCTGATAATTCCTCGATTTCAGTACTTTAATGTTTGGATCCACTTTCTCCTGGCTTGAAGAATTTCTACTGAGAAGTTTAATGACAACCTCATAGGCTTTCCTTTATATGTTATTTTCTTCTTTTCCCTGATGTTTTGAGGATTCCTTCTTTGTCATTGATTTTTGACAGCTTCATTACAATGTGCCTTGGAGAGGTCTGTTTGGGCTGAGGTAACTAGGTGTTGTGTTTGCTTCTTGGATTCAAGTTGTAACTCTTTCCATGGGCTTAGGAAGTTCTCATCAATTATTTGTTTGAATAGGCTCTCCATTCTCTTCTCCCTCTCTTCCTCTTCTGGTATTCCTATTGTTTTTATATTGCTTTTTCTGATGGAATCAGACAATTCTCATAGAGCTCTATCTTTTTTTATAGATCTCTATCTTTTTTTTAATTCTTGAATCTCTGTCTTCTTCCTTCTGTATTATCTCTAGTTGCCTGGGTTTTTTTTTTGTTTGTTTGTCTGTTTGGTTTTTTTCTGAAGTTAGAAGTAAGGAGGCAGTCAGATAGACTCCTGCATGTGCTTGATTGTGATCCACCCAGCATGCCCACCAAGGAGTGATGTTCTGCCTATCTGGGGCACTGCTCTGTTGCAGCCAGAGTCATTCTAGTGCTTACAGCAGAGGCCATGAAGCCGTCCTCAGCACCCAGGCTCACTTTGCTCCAGTGGAGCCTTGGCTGCTGGAGGGGAAGAGAGAGAGAGAGAAAGAAAGGAAAGGGGGAAGAGGAGCAGATGGGTGCTTCTCCTGTGTGCCATGACTGGGAATCAAACCTGGGACTTCCACACACCAGACTGATGCTCTACTGCTAAGCCAACCGGCCAGGGCTCTAGTTGCCTGTTTTCAATGTCACTGGTTCTCTCTTCTATCTGACCTAGCTAAATCTCTAGCTTATTTTTCAATTTATGTATTTAGATTTTCCTCTCTGTATGGTTCTTTTTAAAGTTTCAATCTCTGTGGTGAAGTACTCTTTTGTTCAATAATTTGTTTTCTGAGTGTATTAAATTGCCTATCTGTGTTTTCTCTCATTTCATTCACTATTCTCAGAACTGCAATTCTAAATTCTGTCATTTAACTCCAAAGTACCCATGTGATTGAGATTGCTTTCTAAAGGTTTTTCATTTTCTTTCTGAACTGTCTCTTGTTATTTATGGTATTAGCTTTTCTCTGCCTAGATGGCATTAAGAGTAGTATTGCACTTGCAAGATTTTTTTATTACTTTCCCGTAGGTGGCACTAAATTACAAGTTTTAGCTCTGTAAAATCGTCAGGCTGACTCCTGCTGAGATGCTGCAGCAAGATGATGCTGGTGGAGCTGTAGCCATGATGATGGGGCAGGCTGCTGTGAGGGCTTTATGGCTTTCTTTGTTCTTTCTCCCAACTATGGTGATCTTGGGCCTCTGTGTGTTTTTCACTGTGTTCTAACAGACAACAGACCTGTTCTTCAGGGGAAACAGTAGTTCTGCATAGTTCTGGAGTATGCTTCTGTTACTCTCTGAACCCCATGAGGGGATGGAGGCAGGATCTAGGAGGTTGGAGGTTGGGGGAGCACAGTTTGTACTTCTCTGTCTCTGTCATGAGTAGGGGCTGCCAGAAGATTGCAGGAACACTGACAGTGTCCCAGAGTTTTGTTTCCTTCCCCATTTCTGCACTCAACTGCTAGGTTGCTTAGCACTTCTCTAAGTGCCCTCCCCAAACTCTCCACCTCTCCCATCAAAAGAAATCCGAAACACTCTGGGTTTCTCCCCTCTCTAGAGCCTCAGCAGACAAAAAGCCATACAGATATGTTTTCTTCCCTGTCTGGACCCCTACTGTAAGTGCTTCTTATCTTTCACCATGCCCACCCTGGTCTCTACCCTTCCCACCTTTAGTTGATTCTATGGGTGATATTTCAAGCAAAGCTGTGAGCCCAGCTGGAGTTCCTTCACTGAGTTATAGCTGTTAAATTTGTTGAAATTTCAAGGGGAGAGATCAGGGTATCTCTCACACTGCCATCACTCTGATGTCATCTGACTTTTATTCTTTTAGCCCTTTGAATGTCATCCCATTGCTTTCTGGCCCCTATTGTTACTAAAGAGAAGTGAATTGTTCATTCTTTTGTGGTTCAACATTTTTTTTTAAATCTATTAACTCCAGAATAATAGAATCACATGAAGTTGGGTTAGAGCTTGTCATCCTTGCCTTTCTTGGGAATTTGGGCAAATTACTGACATCCTTGAATCCTTGTCAATATTTTTAATATGATATGCCTAAGGAGTGAATCTGTTGAAATTTATCCTACCTGAAATGTACTGAAGTTTTTGAAAATGTAGATTAATATTTTTCATCACAATTTGAGAGTTTCAGTTATTTTTAAAAAATATTTTTCTACTCCTTTCTTTCTCTTCTTTCCTTGCACAATTATTTCATATATGTTGGTTTACTTCATCGTGTTTTGCATTTCTCTGAGGCTCCATTCATTTTTATTCACTTTCTACCTCTATGTTATTCAGATTGCATATATTTTATCTTCAATGCTTTTTCTGGCCATTCAAATTTGAACTATTAAGCTCTTCTAGTGTATTTTTCATTTTAGTTATTATACTTTTCAATTCCAGAATTTTTATTTGGATCTCTTTTACAATTTGTATTTCTTTATTGATATTCTCTAGCTGGTAAGACATTATAATGACATCTCCGTTCACTTTCCTTAGCATGGGTTCCTTTAGTTCTATGAATATATTTGTAATGATTGCTCTGAAGGCTTTATTAAACCTGATGTCTGAACTCTTTCACAGGCAGTTTTTGTTGCCTGTGTCTGTTACCTCATGCCCCATATGGGTCATACTTGTCCTATTTATTTGAATGTCTGATTTTTTGTTATTGTTGAAAAACTGGACATTTTAGAAAATATGTATAGCAACTCAGGATGCCAATTTCTCCCCTCCCTCTAGGGATTGTCATTTTCATTGTTGTCATTTGCTCATTACTTAATTAGGGTTTGGTTGGCCCAATTTAGTCAAGTCCATTTCCTCTAAAGTGTGAAGCTCTTCATTTTACTCCTCAGAAAGCCCAGCCTTGGACACATGCACAGCACCCTGGGATGACAGCAGTTTAACAGGGCTCTCATTCACTCTCCCCCCCCCCCCAATCTATTGGTTAAGCCATCTGCCTTTGCTGATATCACATTCAGTTGTTAGGTTCTACTACTTCCCTGCTGATTTCTCTATCTTTTCTTTTTTATAATGTCCTGGTGCATAAATTCTTCATAGTCTCCATCAATTAATTTGTATCTTTACAGGGATTGTTTTCTAGGCTAGTCTTCAAGGTTTGCTTTCACCCCACTCCCACCCTCTGCCAAGGGCTCTTCTTAGCTATCTCTTTGCCTGTTTCTCTCTGATAAACTAGCTGGACTACAGGTTAAGTTGTTGCCCTCATTAAGCTACCAGCCCCCTCTTAATTGCTTACTTGCAGAATCCTCATTGTTTTTTAAAACTCCCTGAGGCTTGAATTTTCTGTACTCTGTTTTAAACTAAGTAAGTTCATTAGGGGAGAACTTTGATCTCTGGTCTTAAGGTTTGATCTACCCACCCCTCCTGCAAGCCATGATCTCTATGTCACTGCTCAAAAGCTGGGTTAAGCCTGACCTGTGGTGGCGCAGTGGATAAGGCGTCAACCTAGAAATGCTGAGGTTGCAGGTTCGAAACCCCGGGCTTGCCTGGTCAAGGCACATATGGGAGTTGATGCTTCCAGCTCCTCCCCCCTTCTCTATGTCTCTCCTCTCTCTCTCTCTGTCTCTCCCTCTCCTCTCTAAAATGAATAAATAAATAAAAAACTAAGAAAAAAAGAGAAGTAACTATAAAAAAAAAAAAAGCTGGGTTAAGGGCAGTGTGCCCTTCTCTTTGAGAAACAGCCTCTCTTTATGAGCAGCATGCTGGGCAGAGTCTTCTCACTTTGATTCCACCAGCTGGAACTTTCACCTTCTGAGTAAACTAGGGTGAGGTCAATCTGGACCTCAGTGCTCTTGGCTTGCCATCTGAGATAGAGCTTCCATTCTATAAATAGAGGAAAGGAGCTCTTGACTTCAGGTGCAGGCGCCTGTAATTCAGCCTATTCAACACAGAACTGGAGATGAAAAGTACTGGAGGTTTGGCCCTCCCAGAGAGATATTATCGGCCTTGACTGAGATGATGGAGAAGGAAGCCCTATGTTCTTGGGCACATCCATCTGGAGTGTAGCTTCCATTAGGATGCTGAGCTGATGAGGGAATAGGTTGTGGCTCCAATCCAACAGGCTCTTCCTCTTCATACCATGGTTAGTAGAACTTCTTGAATAAAATTTTTTTGTTTACTCTCTTAGAAAAATTTCCAGAGATTTATATGGCTGAAGCTGTTTAAAAATAGTTTTTACCAGTTACAGTTGTTATATTGAGGATCAGATCCATACAGTTTCTCAAATCACCATTCCAGTAGTGAATCAATCATATGTGCTCCTAAGTATAACAATTCTTTAGGGAGACTCTTTAAGAAATTATGTATAAAAGGGTAATGGGAAAGATAAAATTATTGTAATTTAATTCTAATCTGTATTGGAATGTTATTTTTCTTTTAAAATAACAGTAAAAATAAGCAATTTCAAAGCTAGATCATAAAACTATAGATTCTGCCTTTATTCACTAATGACTTGCTCTATGAGTCCTAGGCCATCTTGTAAGGAATTTGACTATCCCAAGGCTACCATGTTGTGAGGAAGCCCAAGCTATAAGGAAAGACACAGCTGAGATCAGCCATCAAGTCATCTCAACCCAAGTGCCAGCCCTAAACATTCAAGTCTTCCCAGCTGAGACACTAGACATTGTGCAACAAACACAAGCTGTCCCTGCTATTCCTTGTCCAAAACTGAACCCAGAGAATTTGTTAACATAATAAAACAACTGTTTTACACCACTAATTTTGGGATGGTTTATTACACAGCAATAGGCAACTGACAGAAGGGAAAGATATTCAAGGTATGTTCCAGTAATAGTTCTGTACTCAGATTTGTTTCTCGTTCTTATACATTGTGGTCAGCAGGTTAAAGTCAGCAAGACTACTGTGAGATGTAAGGAAGATCCAGGACCATTTGCCATTATGCTGGGGAATCTCCCAGCCCAGTAGGCCCACACATGTTAGAAAAGTTATTTCAGGTGGCCTCAGGCTGGGCCCCTCAGAGCCCTGAACATTCCCCAGATCCTACAGTTTGTAGACCTACAAAAGAAGGGATACCCTGAGATAAGAGGGCCGAAAAGTCTCACCGAGTAACATTGACCTGAATGACTTCAGCATAGATCAGCTATCTGGTGCTCAGCTCTGTGGATTCACAAAGCTGACAGCCAGTACTCACCAAGCCCACAAAAGATAAGTGACCAAAGGGTAATTCACTGATTTACTCTAAGAAATATCAGCATATGCCTTCACTCAATCTAAGTGGTGTGGTATTAAGACTGACTAGTAATCAGAAGTTTGTTTGGTGACCAAAGGATCAAAGCAAGAGGTATTATAAATAATAAAAATATTTAACAGGGATTACATTCAAATTAGCAGGGAGCTCCAGCTGCACACAGAGGTTAAGGTGAGCACAGCCAGGACAGGTATTTCCATGTGTGCCTGCTTTCTGATGGACATGCAATCTTTACGTGTGTGAGCACCTCTACTTAGGTGGCAGGGCCTCTCACCACCACCAGCCATGAGGGATGCAGGTGCAGTCTTACCACATCTTCTGCCTTTTGTAAGAGATGCTAGAAGTCCAGGTTTTCATTTTAAAATTCCTGATTTTTCAAAATAATAACTCAGAGTTTGGTAACATGTGGATCCAACAAATCACGTCATCAGAATGAATCTGACCTGCTGGTTGCCAGGTTGCAACCTCTGGCTAAAAAAATTAGGTCTCCTTATGGTGTGTGGTCAAAGCCAGGCCTGCTCACAGAGCCCCTAGCAGACTGAAGGGCAAACTTCTGGGTTCAGAAAAAAGGAGGCAGCCAGTGCTGACACACTGGGACCACACTGTCCCTCATACCAGGCTTAGGGGATATGCTCACTGAGGAGCTCAAATTGGACCTTTTATAGTCATAGCTGCTGTTTCTGGTTATAATGATGTAAATCTATGAGGAGTCAACACACAGTTCAGCATTCCCCCAAATTGGCAGGTGTCCCATGCCAAGGACCCCACCCAGGCCAGAGAACTCTGGGCTCAGAGATACTCAGGGGCAGGGCGAGTCTTCATTTATATTCTTTTCATTGCTTATTTCCTCCTTCAAGACTAAACTAGAGCCTGACTAGGCCGTGGTGCAGTGGATAGAGCGTCGGACTGGGATGCAGAGGACCCGGATTTGAGATCCCGAGGTTGCCATTTTGAGCGTAGACTCATCTGGTTTGAGCAAAGCTCACCAGCTTGGACCCAAGGTCACTGGCTCAAGCAAGGGGTTGCTCCATCTGCTGTAGCCCCATGGTCAAGGCACATATGAGAAAGCAATCAATGAACAACTAAGGTGTTGCAACAAAAAAACTGATAATTGATGCTTCTCATTTCTCTCCATTCCTGTATGTCTATCCCTATCTATCCCTCTCTCTGACTCTCTGTCTCTGTAAAAAAAAGACCCACTAAACCAGAGAGTAAAGCAACCTTACATTACACTGGGGAACAAAATTTTTGTTGCATCCACAAAAACACTTGTTCTTACCTAATTCAAGTGCTCTGATCTCAAATCTGACATTAGTTTTTCTCTGTAAGCTACAGTTTTCTTGCAATTCAAGATTTTAGGTTTCCATCTTATTGTAAAATTTTCAACATTTAGTTTAACATAATGAAGTAGAATGTTTTCTTGGGCATCATCTTTGTGAAAATATAATGATTTATATAATGCAGTAAATACACTAATACACTAAAAGATATGACTGCATCAGGATTTGTCTACAATTTCAAAATAGAACATATTAAAACACTTATTTTAATCATAAAATTTGCGCAAAACTTATTTAAATTCTATTCAGGCAAAAATTTGCATTTGTAGCTCTTGCATTTGTGTACTTGTTGAGGACAATCTTGTTTGATGCTCCAGCAGTAGTCTGCTCATCACTAACAGCTCCAAGATTTTTGGGAAACTTATCAAGGTGACTGTTCAGGTAGTGAATCTTAACGCTCATGTTCCATTCAATGTCGCGAAAAGCCAACAGCATCCTTTGAACCAGAAGTTCATAGTTTTCTGCTTTATTGTTGCCAAGGAAGTTCTTTGTAACTGCCACAAAAGACTGCCATGCTGCTTTCTCCTCTTTATTCATCTTCCCGGAAAATTTTTCATCACATATGAGGGTTCAAATTTGAAGTCCATTGAATACACCTGCTTTTATCTTCTCGAAAGACAAGGCAGGAAAAGCAGAAATAACATGTTGAAAGCATTCATTTTCTCTATTCAAAGCCTGAACAAACTGCTTCATTAAGCCAAGTTTGATGTGAAGTGGGGGGGAAATGATCCTGTCTCAATTAACTACAGATTCATTCACAATATTTTGCATCCCTACTTCCAGAGCTTCATGTTTCAGCTACTCCTTCTGTGTCCAGTGTTTCTCCCGAACTCGGCTGTCCCACAAACACAGAAAGCAAGGATACTTCGTGAAACCTCTCTGTTGTTCTAGCAGGAAATTTACCATTTTAAGATCCTCACAAATGATCCAGTTATGCTCCTCATACTTCAGAAAGTCAAGGACAATTTTTATGTCATTCTTCCTAAGTCATTCAATTCAGGTTGGCTAAACTGCTGAGGGGTTAATGACTGCTTGGCATCAGAAGAAGACCCTTCAGATTCTACAACCATTTCCTCATTTATCTTATCAAAATACACTTGATCACTTTCTTCATCCTTAGAAGAAATAAAACCATTAAAATCTGGAACTGGAAGTGTCTCAGAGTGTGGGATAGGTTGTATTGCTGAAGGAGTATCAGGATATGCGATCATATGCCGTTTTTTCTTGCCGATACCCTTTGTATGGATCAGACAGAAATAACAGCCACTGCTGTGGTCCTTAAGTTCATGCCAAACCATGGGAATACCAAAAGGCATTCCTTTGCATTTTCCTTTTGTCCAGTCATGAAGCATTTCCTCACAATTATGACACACAATTTGAGGGGCCCAATTCTTGTCTTGATCGCCAAGGGGGACTTGAAAATAGCAATATATGCACACGTCACAAATGATAAAATATTGCGCCTTTGACATTGAAGTGTGTAATAACCACATATATAACAGAAGGTGTCAGGACTATTCTTACATTTACATCTACTCAAAGAAGCCATGATTCAATCTTAAAACAAAATAAGAGGGTGTTTTTATCAGATAATAATTTTTATATTTAAAAACAACTACAATTATGTAAAAGTGATGTTTGTAAAACATTAATTGCCTTGTGGTTATGTTCAATCCAAGAGTTGTTGTCTTTTAACTCCAATTTAAAAACCAATGCATGCCATTAACTGTAACAAAAAGAAATAAAAATTGCATAAAAACTACAGCATGCACCAAAAAACAGGCTTCAGATTTGGGATCAGCAATGCAGAAATATATAGAAACAGTTCTAAAACTTCATGCAACAGAAAATGAAAAAAAAATTGTTCCCCAGTGATCTTTCTTGCCCATCCCCCAGCCTGAGCCAAATTCCACAAGCTGGGGCAAGAGAGGGAGACTTTGAGTAAACCTCACTCAGACTGCTTCCCTTCCACTGAAGGTGTCTGGGCGCTGCCTATGGCCCCCAGGCGCCTGCTCACAGCTGTATGCCGGCAGGTCTTGTAAATGAATGGCCCAGCAGCACAGCAAGCAGCCTACACAATGACCTGGGCCTTGTCCTTTCCCCCATAAGTAGCTGATGGCTAGAGTCTCAACCTCCTGGAGCTGTCTTGATTATGAATGATGGGTTCCTTCCTTAGATTGTGATGAATGTTTTTGTTCACTACATTTCCTCAGTGGCTACAAAAATTTTATTTCCCATGACAGAAAACATAGAATCTTAAGATTTAACAAACCTGGAGCAAAGTCCCAGTCTCTACCAGCAACATGTCCCCGAGCACTGCATTTCTCCTACTGGAGTCTCAGGTTTCTTATCTGTGGACAAAATATAGCAATCCCTTCCCAGGGTCTTTAAGTACGTGTACAATATAGGAAAGGTGACTTTGCATTTGAGCTTACTAGGTCCCTCCTTCCTACACCCTGAAGTATTACCCGTGGTCCCTGGCTAGAAACTCAATAAATATGAGTTCCCTTCCTCCTAATCTCTGTCACTAGATTTTATATCAACACATATTCCCCACTGGTCACTCAAGGCAATGCTCTTATGAAGGCCCTGAGTTTGCCTTGTAATGTTAGGATGATGGCCACCCAGCAGCACAGAAGGAGCCTGGCGCCTTCCCCGAGCAGCTGGGTCTGCAAGCTCCCCCACTCCAAGCCTCCTTGTCCACTGAAGTTCTTAACAGACCTGGAGGGTTTCGCTGAGGAAGCAGAGCTAGGACTATAAAACTCACAACCTCTGAGTTCCCAGGCTCTTTGTCCACCCCCTATGCCGTGTCACCTCACAGTTAATGCAGACTGTGGCCCAGCATTCCCCTGGGAAATTTTAAAATCCCAAGTCTGGGCTTTCAGAAAACCTGAGAGGCTGACAGTTCTCTCACAACTTGACTCTGAGCAGCAGAATGAAAAAGAAGGGAGAGAACTTCTTCAGTGACGTTCTCATAAGACACACCATTTCTACCTGGGAACCAGAAGATTTGGGGCAATAATTTTGCTCTCTCAGGGAGAAAGGTCTAATCCCCAATGCATCTCGAAGTTAAGAGCCAGCTCCCCACCAGCTTCAGCCCAGTCATAACACTGAGGACCCCCCCACACCTGCAGAGGCCCGGTCTCAGGGTGTTGGTCTCCATTTCCTTGCTTTCACAACAAAAAAAGAAATTTCAGGAACACCAAAAGGATTCCTTCCAAAAATGGCAAACCCGGATGCTCTATTTTGAAAGCTTTCTTCACACCCACAGTCAGACACACTGTCCCCTTCCAGCTCACAGGGAAATGAAAGACTGGCCTTGTTCTGATGGGAAAACAGGGTTGTGGCTCCCCACAATCAAAAAATGCAGTTTTGATGATTAAAGTGTGCATTTCAACAGGCCCTGTGAAAGACATTTCTGGGCGAGGTCTGAGAAGAGAGGGCTGCCAGTGAGCTGCCTGCCAGCCCTGTTTCCTCTGAACTTCTGGCCCCAGTGGTAAAGGAAATTAAAACTTCTTTTTTAATTTTTAGTTATGATCCACAATGCTAACAGGTCACGGCCTGGGGTTGAGAAAAACGTAGCCGTGGAAAAGATCTAAAATGTTATATTCAAGGAGTCCTCCTGTAGCAGAAGCACACCAAAAGCACAGTCAAGGATGGCAACATTATTCTACATGACAGCGATGTGGTACAGTTAGGGAATTCCTGTTAAACTCCCCAAAAGTCATGACTTCATATCAATCCTTCAATCTGTAAATCAGCTAACTGTGGGAGTTCTGTGGGACTTTCGCATGTGCATGTATACTGCAACTTGATATAAACCTTCATCTCTCAAATTTTACTATGCTATCATTTTACTAGTAAGCCTGGTGCTTTTATTATGTGTCTCTTCGAGGTCAGTTGATAAAATGATATGCAAAATAATCAATCCTGGCAATAAACGGAAGAGGAGAGTTTGGGAAAAGAAACTGCCAAGCTCAAAGTCAATCATTGCTTAATGGATAACTTAATTGCCAGTAACCTGGGAAAACAAAGCTATTCAAGAATGAACAGCTACTGTCTTTCATTGGCACCAGGGACAGACTGTAGAGAACATTGGTGACTTATAGGAAAACTGATCCCAAATGGTCCTGTTTGACCCTCGGAGCCTTCTTTCTTTCTTTCTTTCTTTCTTTCTTTCTTTCTTTCTTTCTTTCTTTCTTTCTTTCTTTCTTTCTTTTTTTCTTTCTTTCTTTCTTTCTTCTTTCTTTCTTTCTCTCTCTCTTTCTCTCTCTCTTTTTAACTCAATTACTACTTATCTGAGGTACAGTTTCAAATTCATAGAGACAGCAACAGAATGGTGGTTGCCAGGGGCTGAGGATGGGACTGGGGAGTTGTTTCATGAATACGGAGCTGCAGTTTCGCAAGATGAAGAATTCCGGAGAGCTGTGGTACAACAGTGTGAATGTACTGAGCACTTAATTGGTTATGACGGTAAATTTTATGTTGTGTGTATTTCATCACAATAAAGAAAAAAAGAGTTGAGTTAGCTGACAACATTCAAAAGTCAAGACATCACATACCACATGTATAGACCTTGGTTTCCCTCTCATCTATTGTAACTGGAAAATCAGTTTGCACTGGGCCCACCATCCCACAGGACCGTAGCCTGCTGGGACTGTGAGCAGCTGTCCGGTAGGTGAGCTCCACCTATCCCAGCTGCCGCACAAGGGCACCGGAAGCTTCTGGGTCTCAGAGCCCAGGGCTGGAGCAAATGGAACCTATGCTACACACTTGACCCAGAGCAATTAAGTTACAAACATTTTAAATAGAATTCAGAGTCCTATGAGAAATTTACTTAAAACACATTCTTAGTCACACTTTAGAATAAATTAGGCAAACAGCAAACGGAAAAGATCAAGAGTTCCGTGGGAAGGCTGCACCCAGCGGCCAGCGCCCGCACTCAGCCCACCCTTGCTTTGGCAGAGCTTCCCTCTGAGGCTGCGCTGGGCCAGCCGCCCTTGCAGCGTCTGCAGAAGACTCAGTGCTAGTCATCACCTCCTGCAGGGATGGAGGGCCGCTCATCCTCCTCCCAGGACACTCACCACCTGGGCCTCCCAGGCTTGTGGCCAAGGCTCTGAATGGAGACAGTGTACAGTGTCAGAATGCCTATTTGTCTGCTCCCAGACTGCAGGAGCCTTAGGCCACCAGAGGCCAACTTTGGAAAAGATTTGTGATGTGGAAATCTTTGCCCTGGAAACAAAGCTGAGCTCTTTGGCTGGTCGTGCTCCATCAGTCCTGGGCTTCAGAGTGGCCTCTTGAAGTCACCGCAGTCTGAGGCAGCCCGTCCCCACCCACCTCACCTCCACCCGAGCAGCTGCACAAGCTCATCTCCCGCCACTGGATCCAGAGCAGTCTACCATGCAAGGTGTCTGAAAGGATACAGGGACAGATCAGAAGTTTCAAATAAGGAAAAAATATCTGAAAATAAACAGTAGAGGGGAAGAAGTAAATGGTTATAAAGTTCAGTTTAACCCTCCAAGTATTTGGAAATGCCTCAAAGCCTGGTGTTTGTTTTTAAATGGTGATCTTTACAGTGTGAGAAACAACTACACTAGTAATGACAAAGAGAACCTTGAATCTGCTTTGTGTCAAGATGTCCCTGGAAAGAAGGAACAGTGAATCCTGAGGGCAAGTGCAGGAATGAACACCACAAGAATTCAGCCCAAAGGAGTCTAGAAGCCCAGTACTCAGCATTGACCCCCTCGTCCAGAAGGGGGGCCAGCTCTGAGGCACAGAGCAACCTGACTTTTAAAAGCATCTGTGGGTTCTTTTTACAGTTGTTTCATTATTCAATGTTGAAAAAAAAATCCTGATTTTGAACAACTTAAGGAAGAAAATCACAGAGAGAAATGGGTAAGACATGAGGCGGGTGGGCGGCATTGAGGCACTACCCAATGTTTTTAAGAAAAAATCCTGCCATTCTGTTTTCTGCATTTCTTTACTGGAATTTATGACTCATCCAAGCACAACAGATATTGAGTGGGGTATTCCACTGTCTCTCCAAAAACAATAATGCCACATGTCCAAAATTCCAGCATTTCAAAAACCTCATATCCAATGAATGGTAAAGCATCCCTCTATGGTAACCATTTCTTACCAAATAAATCCTGCTCCTGTCACAGGGTGGCCATAGTTCTTTTCATGTCTTATGTGGGCTTTAAACAGACCATAAATCCACTGATGCTTACGTCATATTTTGACCACAATTCTTTCCACAAAGGTTAAGGTATGATGAATTTAAACCCGGTAGCCATGCACAGGAAAAAGTTATACAAATTCTCTCTTTCTAAATTGAGAATGAGTTATTTGGGTTAAATCTACAGCAATTTATCACTTACATTCAAATTCATTGATCATTTATTAGCTGTTTGGGTGAACGGCCTGGAAGTTCATCCTTTTTGAGTTTTGGTCCAGTCCACCAGTAACTAACTAACTGGTTGAGTCACAATTCTCCTGAGATTCAGATGTCTAGTTGCTAAGATTAGTTCCTATAGTCTTCCTGCTATAAGACTCCATGTGATCTGCAAGAAGCAGGGAAAGAAGATCAGACAATATTTTGGAAGAAATGGGCAGAAAAGATTGAAGAGAAATTGATGGAGAGGATAGCAAATAGCTCAATCTCTCATAATCTGAGGAAAGAGTAACCCCTCTTTGTGTTGGAATCAGAATTCAGTTTTTTGTCATTTCTAAAGAGATATTACTCCCTGAGTGTAACATTCCCCTTAGACAAAGAGAGCTTGGCCTACAGTACATCCTCCCCTAAGATGGAAAGAGACCCTGTGTTAGACACGTTTTCAAAAACAGGGGAGAGCATACCTTATCACCACATTAAAGGCCTTTGGGAAGAGGAGGTCATGGTTTTTTTTTAGCCAATTCCTGCTCTTATGATAGACATAGAGAAACAATTGGAGGATGATGTGGGGAAAGCAAAGATTCCAGGAAAGGTCTAAGTACATCAATGAATAGTGATGTACTTATGAATATATGATGTAATATGGTTACAAAAATTTTTTTTAATCTTATGATACACTGGGTGTATACAAAGAGGACAAACAGTGTGTGCCTAAGAGGTAACAAGGCTTTCTTTATTCTGTAGATTCCAACCCTTAGTTCAGCCTCTAAGAAGACCGCAGACAGTTTGGAGCACCCCAAGTTCAGAGGAACATTGAGACATTGGAAGCCTTCCAAAAAAGAGCCACAAAGTTGAGTTACAGGCTGTGAAGAGTTGAGCAATGAAGGGAGGGTCAATAGCATGAAACACTGGTAAGTGCAGCAGCTATAAGTCAACCAGGGCCAGAACAGCCTAAAAATAATCACAAGGCCTCTCCCAGAAAGAAGGTTTCTATTCTCCTGAGGACCAGGACCTGGGCAGCTGCAGACCACACCCAGGCTCTTGGCCAAAGAACCAACAATATATTTATAACCTTAAGTTTTGAGGGACCATGGTTGCTGTCCTGCCTATACTGAGATTAGCAACAGAGGTGGATTTAATGGCATGTGCCCTGGGCTCCGACTTCTGAAGGGTCTGCAAAACCCCAACTTTACACTTTTTTCTAATGACACCAAGTTTAGTTTCAGATGTGCAATTTTAACATTAATAGTACATATTTTTATTTATTTAAAAATATGGTTAACATGTATTTTTATTTTCTCTCTCTTTTTTTTAAGGGGCCCAATATTTTCTTCTGCACCTGGGGCCTCAACCAACCTTAATCTGATTAGCAAAGTCAGCTGTCAGAGACATGGTCCCATGGAAGGGTGACAAGCTCAAGCAGAAGTGGTCCCCAGGAAGAGTGTGAGGGGCCTCTGTCAGTGTCAGTGTGCTCTCACCTCTCTTCATCACTCCTCTCATCAAGCTCTTTTTCTCGCTGTCCTCCTTTCCTCTCTTCTTTGTACCTTCCTCCCCTCCTCCCCATGCAGTGATCCTTGGTGACCTTCTGTTACATCAGCTTCCCCAGCCCAAGAAGAAAGAGATGATAGAACAAAAAGATATAAGTGACTTCAGATTAACCTCCAAGACTAGAGGGAGCATCTATAAAGATGGGGAATCTGGCAGATACTGTGGAGGTCATTGCAGTCCTCCTCTACCTCAGTCCTACCCGCTGTGAGCTTTTCACTCAGCCTGGAGCAACAATAGCAGCACAGGTCAGTTTCTGGTGTTGTGAGTGTGTCCTTATCTTCCACTCAACAGCCTGAACCTATCCTTCCCTAAAACTCACAATTTCTTCCTCTAAACAAAACAAAACAAAAAATCCAGAGGTAAGAAGATATGGGAGAGTTATTTACCATTTTCTGTCTTTGAAATCAATGATCTGAGAAAAAGGCTTTTAGGTACACTGATATGGCCATTGCTTGGAGTGATTAATTGACGTTACTAATGCTTCAGCTGGCAAAAGCTCTCCTGAGGACTTGTCTTGTCTTCTTCTTTCTTCTTTCTTCTTTCTTCTTCTTCTTCTTCTTCTTCTTCTTCTTCTTCTTCTTCTTCTTCTTCTTCTTCCTCCTCCTCCTCCTCCTCCTCTTCCCCCTCCTCCTCCTCCTCCTCCTCCTCCTCCTTCTTCTTCTTCTTCTTCTTCTTCTTCTTCTTCTTCTTCTTCTTCTTCTTCCTATTCCTTCTCCCCATCCTCATCCTCCTCCTCTTCCTTTTTTTCTTCTTTTCTTTAACAATACTACGTTGACTAAGAATAAGATACAATTTTGTATGAAGTGATAAAGCCAATGTAGAGAAAATTTTCTTAGCCAGCACATCTGGAGAAAGAAGTATGCAGTAATGTGGGGTCTAATCTGGCTTGGAGAGCAGCCCTGTTAAATGATATCATGCTGCTATTCAAACTACAGACCACCCTAGGACCCTCACACCTTAAGAAGCTAATATTCTACCAGAATCTTCCTAACCTGTATTCACTTTTCTGCCTTAGAAAGAAATCTTTATAAACATGGTAGTCATTCAATAATTCAGATTTGGTCAAGGTCATAGGTCTATCTGTTGTGATTTGTGGTCATATTTGATGTAAGAACACAAGGCAGAATATCTGCTGACCTATAAGGATGGAATGTGGACAAGTGGAAGAGCAAGAAATGCAGCCAAATTTCACATTTAGTTGGGGTGCATGTGAGTGCACTTTAGCAAATCTTTGAGCTGTCTCTATTTCTTTGTTTCCTTCCACCTGTCCTGCAGCCATCTACACCCCAAAGAAACCCAGGGTTCTTTCTCTCCTTCTGTCACCTGAGCTCCAGCCTTATGGAGATTGGCGTTGTAATGTGAATGCACACCACGCCTCCCACTCTCCAAGCCGTCCTTGAGCAGACAAGTTGAAGAGGTTGTCAGAGAAATTCAGGTTCATGGTGGATAAGGACTAATGTCCTTTGAGACAATGGAGATGAGATAAATGACCTCAATTACCTAGAAAGGAGACACTCTGCCTCAAGGTGACCAGGAAATACAAGGAGGAAAGCATGAAGAGCTCATAAGGCTGAGTCTCAAAGCCCCCAGTTGGAACATCATGGGCTGAAAACTCCAGTGATCCTTCAACTCACCCTCTGTTACAGCCAAATGGAGGTAGGGCGAGGTACCCCAGCCTGACATATAAAAATACATTAAATGTCCCCCAAAAAATGAAAGAAATAAAAAAACTGCCTGGCCCCTGAGCAGTCTGTCAGCTCAGTCCCCAATGCCACCACAGCTCTCCACAGGTGTCCTTTCCCTCTTGTTCTGCTCAGGAACATTCCAACTCACAACTCCTGCTCTCGAAATGCCACTGTATACCTGGGTCAATGGCCTTCCTGAAAACACAGCTTTTAGGCTGATGGAAAGCATGAGGGTGCTCAGCACATCAAACCAAAAGAGGGACCATCCAGAGAGGAGAAAAAGCTCAGCAGACCAGAGCTGGGACACCCTTTAGGTCGAGGTAAACAGAATCATCAGTTGAGCAGAATGTAGGCTGTCAGGAGCTCTCCTGCACTTCTAGGAGCCAGAGGTGACCTAAGACCCCTTAACTCCACACTGAGAAGAATACCTAAACACAAATACAATACACAAACATATGTGTCATGAGTCAGGTGTAAGAGCTTTATGGAAAACTGATCCTAACATCCCCAAACTGGAAACAACTCCCTCGGCAAGATTAAAATTAATAAGTAATAAGTGTAAAGGAATATTATTAGCAGGGAAAACAATGGGTGCAGCTACATACAGTAAGAATCATTAATCCCATAAGCATACTTCTGAAGAAAAGCAAGTTCAAAAGAAATACACAGTATGACTTCATTTACATAAAAAATTTAATTATAGGCCAAAACCCACACAAAATGTATATTCTTTAGGGATTATATTTAGGCAGTAAAACTATGAAAAGAAAAACAAGAATCTCCAGAGAAGGAAAATAAAAATTCACTGGGAGAGCCCATGGCCAGCTGCTGTCCTAGGGGTGGGATGAGGTCATGGGATATTGGAATGTTCCATTTCTTAATTTAGGGGTGGCTTCATTATGCTTTTCATACACAGGAAAGCACTTTGGGCTCATATGTTCTATTTAACTGTAAAATAGAAAGATCATTGAATTTGGAGACAAATTGATGGGTCTTATTCCCATCTCTGTCAGTTATTAAAGCCTTAAGCTGGCTATATAACTTTCCTAAACCTCAGTTTTCCTACCTATACATTATTTAAATGGTAAAATGGGGAATAACAACTGTTACTTACCTCAAAAGGTTGTTGAGTAGGTAATATAAATATATTTTTTTAAATGCTTAAAATCCCAACAAAGCAGCACATGGAAGATGTAACTTTATAAATTCCCATAATTTTGCCTGTAGCTGGATGTTGATTTCTTACCTGTGCACTTAGTAAACATCTATTCTGTGCTTGCTAGGTGCCTGGCACCATGCTATGCTGTGCCAACAACAGTGAGCAAGAGCAGACATTTCATTAGGGATATTGCATCAATATGCAGAAGTAAAGCTGGGATCCCTCAACAGCTGAATCAATCAAAACACGATACATCATACAATGGAATATTATTCAACCTTTAAAGGGAGGGAAATTCTGACACATGCTACAGCATTGAGGAACCTAGAGGACATTATGCTAGATGAAATAAGCCAATCAGAAAAGGACCAATACTGTATGGTTACACTCATATGGGGACTCTGGAGCAGGCAAACTCACAGAGACAGAAAATAGGATGGTGGCTGCCAGGGGCTGGGGGAGGGGATGGAAAGTTAGTGTTTAATGGGGACAATGTAAGTTTTTTTTTTTAAAGTTCTGAAGATGGATAGTGTAATGATTGCACAACTGTATAAATGTACTTCTTACCAAACTGTGCACATAAAAATGGTTAAAATGATAAATTTTATGTTTTGTTTAATTTATCACACTTTTAGAATGGTTAAGGTAGTTTTTAAAAAGTGGACATGGGCAAACACCGCAGGTATTCTTGCTGATGGCAGTAACAAAGCAAGGGCGTCCACCATTATCACCACCACCACACTGTACTGGGGCGCCTGCCACAGCAATTAGATGTGAGAAAAAAATATGCAAAAATTGAGAAGGAGGTGAGACTCTCACTGATAATGGATGCAACCAGGAAACCTTAATAAAATCAACCAAAATTGCTACAAACAGTACTCCAGGAAGATAAAAGCAGAATCCATATTAGGCCCTAGCATACCTTTGCACTTTCGGTGGCCACAGCCCCATGGTCTCACTGCCTGCCCAGGGCAAGGCATGCCTCCTCAGCTGAGTCCCTTCTGCCATGACACAGGTACACAAATGCATGCTCTCAGTACTAAGACAGCAAATTAACATATAGATTTCAACAGCTTCATGTATACCAACAACTCTCCTTTAAAAGATGGTGAGAAGGCAATACCATTTACATGGCAATCACAAGGACAAAACATCTAGGGAAAACTTAACAAGAAATGTGAAAACCTTTAGAATAAAACTTCAAAATGTTCCTGAAAAATACAAAGGTTGAATCTTTTCAATGAGAAAACATACCATGTTCTTTTTTATATATAAATAAATTTTTATTAATGTTAATGGGGTGATATCAATAAATCAGGGTACATATATTCAAAGAAAACATGTCTAGGTTATCTTGTCATTCAATTCTGTTGCATACCCATCACCCAAAGTCAGGTTGTCCTCCATCACCCTCTATCTAGTTTTCTTTGTGCCCCTTTTTTTCTTTTTTTCTTTTTTTTTTTTGTATTTTTCTGAAGCTGGAAACGGGGAGAGACAGTCAGACAGACTCCCGAATGCTCCCGACCGGGATCCACCCCGCACGCCCACCAGGGGCAACGCTCTGCCCACCAGGGGGCGATGCTCTGCCCCTCCGGGGCATCGCTCTGCCGCGACCAGAGCCACTCTAGTGCCTGGGGCAGAGGCCAAGGAGCCATCCCCAGCGCCCGGGCCATCTTTGCTCCAATGGAGCCTTGGCTGCGGGAGGGGAAGAGAGAGACAGAGAGGAAGGAGGGGGCGTGGAGAAGCAAATGGGCGCTTCTCCTATGTGCCCTGGCCGGGAATCAAACCCGGGTCCCCCACACGCCAGGCTGACGCTCTACCGCTGAGCCAACCAGCCAGGGCTTTGTGCCCCTTCTTGATATAAAGATTCAATCTAAAAAATCGCCACTCTCTCTAAATGCATTTACTTAAATAGGAATACCATCTCAATCTTAGAAGGGGGAGTTTCTGGAATCAGACAAGTAATATTAAAGTCTGTGTAGGGGTGCCTGACCGTTGGTGGACAGAGTGCCACCCTGGGACTGTGAGGTCCCAGATTCAAAACCCCGAGGTCATTGGCTTGAGCTCAGGCTCATCCATCCAGCTTGAGTGCAGGCTCACCAGCTTGAACACAGAGTTGCAGGTTTGAGCATAGGATCACAGACATGGTCCTGTGGTTGCTGGCTTGAGGCCAAAATCACTGGCTCTAGCAAGGGGTCACTGGCTCGGCTGGAGCTCCCCGCCCCTGCCAATATGAGAAGGCACATATGAGAAGCAATCAATGAACAACTAAAGTGACACAACTATGAGTTGATGCTCCTCCTCTCTCTCCCTTCCTGTTTCTCTTTCTCTCTCTCTCTCTCTCTCTCTCTCTCTCTCCTTTAAAAAAAAATAGGCCCTGGACAGTTGGTTCAGTGGATAGGGCATCAGCCAGTTGTGTGGATGTCTTGGGCTCAATCCCTGATCAGGGCAAGTGTGAGAGGTGACCTTCAGCTTCACTCCCCTTCATCTCCCCTTTCTCTCCTTCTTCCCTTCTCATAGCCAGTGGCTTAGCCCAGCGTGCTGAGGAAAGCTCAGTTGATTCAAGCATGGACCCCAGATGGAGGTTGCCAGTGGATCTCAGTTGGGGTACATGCAAGAGTTTGTTTCTCTATCTACCCTCTTTTCACTTAACTAATAATAGTAATAATAATAATAAGTCTGTATGGGAAATAAAAGAAAGGATAACCAAAAAAATATGAATATAAGGAAAAATGAGAGGGAGACAGCTCTAAAAGGTATCAAACATGCTCAAAAGATCCAATCATTAAAACTGAAAGACTAATAGAAAAGAGTTAGAAAACTCAGAAGAAGAATCAAGATTATATGTGAAATAAGTATATGTCAAAGGCTAATCTTAAATCAGTGGCAATAAAGATGAATTTTTTAGTAACATGCAACCAGGTAGCCAGTTGTAAAAAGATTAACTAGATCCATCCCTCAGAATACACTAAAATAAACTACAAATGGATCATAGACATAAATCTAAGAAACTGATACCATAAAAAGCACTAGAAAATTCCAGGACAGAAAAAAAAATGCAAGACCTTTATAACCTTGAATGGGAAGGTTTAAACATAAAACCTAAGACAAAAAATCAATAGTCATTAAATAAAGAAGATTAAGAGATTGGTTAATCTAAATATATAATAATAAAAAATTTCTGGCCCTGCCCCATTGGCTTAGCAGTAGGGCATTGGCCTGGCGTCTGGAAGTCCCAGGTTTGATTCCCAGTCAGGGCACACAGAAGAAGTGGACATCTTCTTCTCCACCCCTCCCCTTTCTCTCTCTCTCTCTCTCTCTCTCTCTCTCTTCTCATCCTGCAGCCATGGCTTAAATGGTTTGAACGAATTGGCCCCAAAAGCTGAGGATGGCTCTATGACCTCACCTCAAATGCTGAAATAGCTGGGGTGCTAAGCAACGAAGAAGTGGACCCAGATGGGTAGAGCATCGCCCCCTACTGGGCTTGGCAGGTAGATCATGGTTGGGGTGCATGCAGGAGTCCGTCTCAGCCTCCCGGCCTCTCACTTAAAAAAAAAAACACACAACATTTCTATATGGCAAAGACTTCATGGCAGTATAAATAGTAGATAATATTAGGAACTTAGTTGTTTTGGGTGTGATAATGATATAATTGTGTAAGACAATCCCCCACTTTTTAAGAGGTGCATGCTAAAGTGCTTGGTTTTCAAAAGATATGCTGCATCCTCTTATGTGTTTAATGCACAAACACGGGTTTGCACAAACACAGCTAAAGCAAGAATGGTAACAGTTATCAATTGTTAAATTTAGGGAGTGGATATACAGTGCACAGTTATTTTGGTGATTTATTGATTTATAATAGAATGTTGAAAATATACCATGAATTTTCACTGTGAATATTCCTGCATACACTATAACAACAGACTTCCAAGTTGATTTATCGAATCATTGTTTATTATAGTAAAAGACTGATAACAACATAGCATCCATCTCTGTTGGCTGGTAAATGAACCTTGGCATATCTACTCCACAGAACACAGGGTAGCCCTAAAAGGGAGAAGCTCCCCATTAACCAAGGAGACATCAACAGGACACAATTTTAAATAAAAAATTTAAGGCACTTTAGTTTACAAAAAGAAGAAGAGAAAGAATAATTCATACTTTTTATTTTTTCTACAATGAAACACTAGAAAGATACATACACATACACATACACATCTTCTGTGCCCCTACCCCTGGCAATGCACCCACACACAAACTAATACAAGTAGTTACCTCCGAGGCTGGCTTTGGGGAACAGGAGGACCACTATTCAGATGGAGGAAGACTTGTCAGCATCTATCATTCCATATCTTTTTTTCTGTTTAAGCCATGTTCAGGTATTATTGCTTATTCAAACAATAAAATTTAATTTTAAAAAATGTCCTCAAGAGCTTCTGATTTTCAACTATAAAAATTTCTTTTTCTTTAATAAATTTTTATTAATGTTAATGGGATGACATTAATAAATCAGGGTACAGAGAGATGACGTCAGAGTAATGGCGGGGTAGGAAGCGATACTGATAAATCTCCCCCAAAACTCAACAACATCTTCAACCAGAAACAGAAAAACCTATACTTGGAGCCTCCAGATGCTTCGCAATACACCCAAAGGTATGGTTGAGTGAAAAATTGGCTAAATATATAACCAAACCCCAAAGGAAATAGGGAGTAAGAAATGCCCCGCCTTCCTCACTAACCTAAACAGGGCGGCTTTCTCTGGTAACTGTGAATATAGAAACTGAGGCGGGCAAAGGGGGTGAATAGATCCAGGCCGCGGCATAAACGGCCGAACCAGGCTGTGGCGCGGTGATCCAAGCCGAGGAAAATCTGATCCTGCGGCAAACCGGGCAATACAAGCTAACACTCGCGCCAAACCCAAACAAAGAAAGACAAGCGGAGCGGCCATTTTACCCGGTCTCCTGGTCAGCGTGCGTGCAGTTAGTGGGCGAGAGATTTCTGCCTAAGCCCTGGAAGTGGGTGCCCGTGTTGCCCCACGGAGAGGCAGGGTCAGAGGCCTTTCTGTGGGCAGAGGGCAGAGTTTCTGGGCAGCCCCAGCGCCCTGGGAAAGCCACGCATGGGAAGGAGTGAGAACTAATTCCAACGGTGGAGATTTTCCGTGCTGGAGGGGGTTTCACTCAGAGGGAAACGCAGCCGGCCTCATATCCTGGTTTGCACGCACAGATAGTGAATGAGAGATTCCTCCGAGTGCCTCGGCAGTGCGCGCCCGTGTTATCGCACAGAGGGGCAGAGTCAGGGGCCTTTGTGTGGGCCAAAGCGGAATCTCAGGCCGCCCCAGCGCCTTGCAAAAGCCGCGCACGGGGACGGAGCGAGACTCAATTCCAATGCTGCAACTTTTCCCTGTGGTTGGGGGTTTCACTCAGAGCGTGAGACTACTGGCCGGATATCCTGGTCGCAGACAGTGAGTGAGAGTTTCCTCCAAACGCCCCAGAAGTGGGCACCCGCCTGTGTTACCGACAGAGTGGCAGAGCCAGAGGTCTTTCAGTGGGCAGAAAGCCCGCCTGATTATGCTAGCAGCTCTGACTGACTGAGCCTTACTCAGAGCCCTGTGCTGAGTGGAAACAACATATAAAGGAAGGCCCATTAGATTATCATCAGATTTCTCAGCAGAAACTCTACAAGCTAGAAGAGAGTGGACCCCAATATTTAAAGTCCTGAAAGAGAGGAACTTTCAGCCACGAATACTATAACCATCAAAGCTATCCTTCAAATATGAAGGAGAAATAAAAACATTCACAGATACAGAAAAGATGAGGGAATTTAGCATCAGAAAACCCCCACTCCAGGAATTACTAAAGGGGGTTCTCCAATCAGATACAAAGAACAAAAAAAAAACAGAGCCACAAGTAAAAGCTCCAAGAAGAACACAATAAAACCAAATTTAAACTGTGACAACAACAAAAAGAAAGAGGGGGAGGAGATGGAGATTAACAGTAGCAAAGGACGATGGAGTACAAAAGTACTCACAAAATAGTTTGCTACAATGAACAGGGTAGGGACCCTTTTCATTACTTAAAGGTAACCACCATTGAAAAAACCACCACAGAAGCACATGAGATAAAAAAGATAGCAACAGAGGAAAGATGTATGGAATACAAGCAAATAAAAACAAAAGATAGAAAAACGAAAGAGAAGGATCAAACAAGACACAAAACTAACAGAAAGCAAGATATAAAATGGCAATAGGGAACTCACAAGTATCAATAATTACACTAAATGTAAACGGATTAAACTCACCAATAAAAAGGCACAGAGTAGCAGAATGGATTAAAAAAGAAAATCCAACTGTATGCTGCCTACAGGAAACTCATCTAAGTAACAAGGATAAAAACAAATTCAAAGTGAAAGGCTGGAAAACAATACTCCAAGCAAATAACATCCAAAAAAAAGCAGATGTAGCAATACTCATATCGGATAATGCTGACTACAAGACAGGAAAAGTACTCAGAGACAAAAATGGCCATTTCATAATGGCTAAGGGGACACTGAATCGAGAAGACATAACAATTTTTAATATATATGCACCAAACCAAGGAGCACCAAAATATATAAGACACCTACTTATTGACCTTAAAACAAAAACTGACAAAAACACAATCATACTTGGAGACCTCAATACACCGCTGACGGCTCTAGATCAGTCATCCAAACAGAGAATCAATAAAGACATAGTGGCCTTAAACAAAACACTAGAGCACCTGGATATGATAGACATCTACAGGACATTATATCCCAAAGTGACTGAGTATACATTTTTCTCCAGTGTACATGGATCATTCTCAAGAATTGACCATATGTTGGGCCACAAAAACAACATCAGCAAATTCAGAAAAATTGAAGTTGTACCAAGCATATTTTCTGATCATAAAGCCTTGAAACAAGAATTCAACTGCAAAAAAGAGGAAAAAATCCCACAAAAATGTGGAAACTAAACAACATACTTCTAAAAAATGAATGGGTCAAAGAAGAAATAAGTGCATAGATCAAAAGATATATACAGACTAATGAAAATGACAATATGACATATTAGAATCTATGGGATGCAGCAAAAGCAGTGATAAGAGGGAAGTTCATATCACTTCAGGCATATATGAACAAACAAGAGAGAGCCACTTAACTTCACACCTTAAGGAACTAGAAAAAGAAGAACAAAGACAACCCAAAACCAGCCGAAGAAAGGAGATAATAAAAATCAGAGCAGCCCTGGCCGGTTGGCTCAGCGGTAGAGGGTCGGCCTAGCGTGCGGAGGACCCGGGTTCGATTCCCGGCCAGGGCACACAGGAGAAGCACCCATTTGCTTCTCCACCTCTCCGCCGCGCTTTCCTCTCTGTCTCTCTCTTCCCCTCCCGCAGCCAAGGCTCCATTGGAGCAAAGATGGCCCGGGCGCTGGGGATGGCTCTGTGGCCTCTTCCTCAGGCGCTAGAGTGGCTCTGGTCGCGACATGGCGATGCCCCGGAGGGGCAGAGCATCGCCCCCTGGTGGGCAGAGCGTCGCCCCTGGTGGGCGTGCCGGGTGGATCCCGGTGGGGCGCATGCGGGAGACTGTCTGACTGTCTCTCCCTGTTTCCAGCTTCAGAAAGATGAAAAAATAAATAAAAATAAAAATAAAAATCAGAGCAGAAATAAATGAATTAGAGAACAGAAAAACTATAGAAAAAATTAATAGAACAAGGAGCTGGTTCTTTGAAAAGATCAACAAAATTGACAAACCCTTGGCAAGACTTACCAAGGAAAAAAGAGAAAGAACTCATATAAACAAAATCCAAAATGAAAGAGGAGAAATCACCACATACACCGTAGATATACAAAGAATTATTGTAGAATACTATGAAAAACTTTATGCCACTAAATTCAACAACTAGAAGAAATGGATAAATTCCTAGAAAAATACAACCTTCCTAGACTGAGTCAAGAAGAAGCAGAAAGCCTAAACAGACCTATCAGTAGAGAAGAAATAGAAAAAACCATTAAAAACCTCCCCAAAAATAAAAGTCCAGGCCCTGACGGCTATACCAGCGAATTTTATCAAACATTCAAAGAAGACTTGGTTCCTATTCTACTCAAAGTCTTCCAAAAAATTGAAGAAGAAGCAATACTTCCAAACATATTTTATGAGGCCAACATAACCCTCATACCAAAACCAGGCAAGGATGGCACAAAAAAAGAAAACTACACACCAATATCTCTAATGAATACAGATGCTAAAATACTAAACAAAATACTAGCAAATCGAATACAACAACATATTAAAAAAATAATACATCATGATCAAGTGGGATTCATCCCAGAATCTCAAGGATGGTTCAACATACGTAAAACGGTTAACGTAATACACCATATCAACAAAACAAAGAACAAAAACCACATGATCTTATCAATAGATGCAGAAAAGGCTTTCGATAAAATACAACACAATTTTATGTTTAAGACTCTCAACAAAATGGGTATAGAAGGAAAATATCTCAACATGATAAAGGCCATATATGATAAACCATCAGCTAACATCATATTAAATGGCACTAAACTGAAGGCTATCCCCCTTAAATCAGGAACAAGACAGGGTTGTCCACTCTCTCCACTCTTATTTAATGTGGTACTAGAGGTTCTAGCCAGAGCAATCAGACAAGACAAAGAAATAAAAGGCATCCATATCGGAAAAGAAGAAGTACAGGTATCACTTTTTGCAGATGATATGATCCTATACATCGAAAACCCCAAAGAATCCACAAAAAGACTACTAGAAACAATAAACCAATACAGTAAGGTCGCAGGATACAAAATTAACATACAGAAGTCAATAGCCTTTCTATATGCCAACAATGAAACAACTGAGAAGGAACTCAAAAGAATAATCCCCTTCACGATTGCAACAAAAAAAATAAAATACTTAGGCCTGACCAGGCGGTGGCGCAGTGGATAGAGTGTCGGACTGGGATGCGGAAGACCCAGGTTCGAGACCCCGAGGTCGCCAGCTTGAGCGCAGGCTCATCTGGTTTGAGCAAGGCTCACCAGCTTGAGCCCAAGGTCGCTGGCTCCAGCAAGGGGTTACTCAGCCTGCTGAAGGCCCGAGGTCAAGGCACATATGACAAAGCAATTGATGAACAACTAAGGTGTTGCAACGCGCAAGGAAAAACTAATGATTGATGCTTCTCATCTCTCTCCATTCCTGTCTGTCCCTGTCTATCCCTCTCTCTGACTCTCTCTGTCTCTGTATAAAATAAATAAATAAATAAATAAAAATAAAATAAAATAAAATACTTAGGAATAAACATAACAAAGAATGTAAAGGACTTATATAATGAAAACTATAAACCATTGTTAAGGGAAATCGAAAAAGATATAATGAGATGGAAGAATATACTTTGTTCTTGGCTAGGAAGAATAAATATAATCAAGATGGCTATATTACCCAAAGAAATATACAAATTTAATGCAATTCCCATCAAACTTCCAATGACGTTTTTTAAAGACATAGAGCAAAAAAATCATCAGATTTATATGGAACTATAAAAAACCCCGAATAGCCAAAGCAATCCTAAAGAAAAAGAATGAAGCTGGGGGCATTACAATACCTGACTTCAAACTCTATTATAGGGCCACGACAATCAAAACAGCATGGTATTGGCAGAAAAATAGACACTCAGACCAATGGAACAGAATAGAAAGTCCAGAAATAAAACCACATATATATAGTCAAATAATTTTTGATAAAGGGGCCAACAATACACAATGGAGAAAAGAAAGCCTCTTCAATAAACAGTGCTGGGAAAACTGGAAAGCCACATGCAAAAGAATGAAACTGGACTACAGTCTCTCCCCCTGTACAAAAATTAACTCAAAATGGACCAAGATCTAAACATAAGACCTGAAACAATTAAGTACATAGAAGAAGACATAGGTACTCAACTCATGGACCTGGGCTTTAAAGAGCATTTTATGAATTTGACTACACAGGCAAGAGAAGTGAAGGCAAAAATTAATGAATGGGACTACATCAGACTAAGAAGATTTGCTCAGCAAGAGAAACTGATAACAAAATAAACAGAAAGCCAACTAAATGGGAAATGATATTTTCAAACAACAGCTCAGATAAGGGCCTAATATCCAAAATATACAAAGAACTCATAAAACTCAACAACAAACAAACAAACAATCCAATAAAAAAAAATGGGAAGAGGATATGAATAGACACTTCTCCCAGGAAGAAATACAAATGGCCAACAGATATATGAAAAGATGCTCATCTTCTTTAGCTATTAGAGAAATGCAAATCAAAACGGCAATGAGATACCACCTCACACCTGTTTGATTAGCTGTTATTAGCAAGACAGGTAATAGCAAATGTTGGAGAGGCTGTGGAGAAAAAGGAACCCTCATCCACTGTTGGTGGGAATGTAAAGTAGTACAACCATTATGGAAGAAAGTATGGTGGTTCCTCAAAAAACTGAAAATAGAACTACCTTATGACCCAGCAATCCCTCTACTGGGTATATATCCCCAAAACTCAGAAACATTGATACGTAAAGACACATGCAGCCCCATGTTTATTGCAGCATTGTTCACAGTGGCCAGGACACGGAAACAACCAAAAAGCCCATCAATAGATGACTGGATAAAGAAGATGTGGCACATATACACTATGGAATACTACTCAGCCATAAGAAATGATGACATCGGAACATTTACAGCAAAATATTGGGATCATGATAACATGATACGAAGCGAAATAAGTAACTCAGAAAAAACCAGGAACTGTATTATTCCATACGTAGGTGGGACATAATAGTGAAACTAAGAGACATTAATAAGAGTGTGGTGGTTACGGGGGGGAGAGGGGAAAGGGAGAGGAATAGGGGGTGGGGAGGGGCACAAAGAAAACAAGATAGAGGGTGACAGAGGACAATCTGACTTTGGGTGGTGGGTATGCAACATAATTGAAAGACAAGATAACCTGGACTTGTTATCTTTGAATATATGTATCCTGAATTATTGATGTCACCCCATTAAAAAAATAAAATTATTAAAATAAATAAATAAATAAATCAGGGTACATATATTCAAAAAAAACATGTCCAGGTTATCTTGTCATTAAATTATGTTGCATACCCCTCGCCCAGAGACAGATTGTCCTCTGTCACCCTCTATCTAGTTTTCTCTGTGCCCCTCCCCCTCCCCCTAACCCTCTCCCACCCTCCCTCCTGCGTCCTCCCTCCCCCCACCCCTGGTAACCACCACACTCTTGTCCATGTCTCTTAGTCTCGTTTTTATGTTCCACCAATGTATGGAATCATGTAGTTCTTGTTTTTTTCTGATTTACTTATTTCACTCCGTATAATGTTATCAAGATCCCACCATTTTGCTGTAAATGATCTGATGTCATCATTTCTTATGGCTGAGTAGTATTCCATAGTGTATATGTGCCACATCTTCTTTATCCAGTCTTCTATTGAAGGGCTTTTTGGTTGTTTCGCCTCTCCAACATTTGCTATTACCTGTCTTGTTCATAATAGCTAATCTAACAGGGTTGAGGTGGTATCTCATTGTAGTTTTGATTTGCATTTCTCTAATAACTAATGAAGCTGAGCATCTTTTCATATATCTGTTGGTCATTTGTATTTCTTCCTGGGAGAAGTGTCTGTTCATGTCCTCTTCCCATTTTTTTATTGGATTGTTTGTTTGTTTGTTGTTGAGTTTTATGAGTTCTTTGTAAATTTTGGATATTAGGCCCTTATCTGAGCTGTTGTTTGAAAATATCATTTCCCATTTAGTTGGCTTTCTGTTTATTTTGTTATCAGTTTCTCTTGCTGAGCAAAAACTTTTTATTCTGATGTAGTCCCATTCATTTATCTTTGCCTTCACTGCTCTTGCCATTGGAGTCAAATTCATAAAATGCTCTTTAAAGCCCAGGTCCATGAGTTTAGTACCTATGTCTTCTTCTATGTACTTTATTGTTTCAGGTCTTATATTTAGGGCTTTGATCCATTTTGAATTAATTTTAGTACACAGGGACAGGCTGTAGTCGAGTTTCATTCTTTTGCATGTGGCTTTCCAGATTTCCCAACACCATTTGTTGAAGAGGCTTTCTTTTCTCCATTCTGTGTTGTTGGCCCCTTTATCAAAGATTATTTGACCATATATATGTGGTTTTATTTCTGGGCTTTCTATTCTGTTCCATTGGTCTGACTGTCTATTTTTCTGCCAATACCATGCTGTTTTGATTGTCGTGGCCCTATAATATAGTTTAAAGTCAGGTATTGTAATGCCCCCAGCTTCATTCTTTTTCTTTAGGATTGCTTTGGCTATTCGGGGTTTTTTATAGTTCCATATAAATCTGATGATTTTTTGTTCCGTTTCTTTAAAAAATGTCATAGGAATTTTGATGGGAACTGCATTAAATTTATATATTGTTTTGGGTAATATGGCCATTTTAATCATATTTATTCTTCCTATCCAAGAACAAGGAATATTTTTCCATCTCATTGTGTCTTTTTCTATTTCTCTTAACAATGCTTTGTAGTTTTCGTTATATAGGTCCTTTACATTCTTTGTTATGTTTATTCCTAGGTATTTTATTTTTTTGGTTGCAATTGTGAAGGGGATTATTTTTTTTAGTTTGTTTTCTAATATTTCATTGTTGGCATATAGAAAGGCTATGGATTTTTGTATGTTAATTTTGTATCCTGCGACCTTACTGTATTGGTTTATTGTTTCTAGTAATCTTTTTGTGGAGTCCTTCGGGTTTTCTATGTATAGGATCATATCATCAGCAAAAAGTGATACTTTACTTCTTCTTTTCCAATATGGATGCCTTTTATTTCTTTGTCTTGTCTGATTGCTCTGGCCAGATCTTCTAGCACCACGTTAAATAAGAGTGGAGAGAGTGGACAACCCTGTCTTGTTCCTGATTTAATGTGGAAAGTCCTCAGTTTTATGCCATTTAATATGATGTTGGCTGATGGTTTATCATATATGGCCTGTATCATGTTGAGATATTTTCCTTCTATACCCATTTTCTTGAGAGTCTTAAACATAAAATTGTGTTGTATTTTATCGAAAGCCTTTTCTGCATCTATTGATAAGTACATGTGGTTTTTGTTTTTTGTTTTGTTGATATGGTGTATTACGTTAACCGTTTTACGTATGTTGAACCATCCTTGAGATTCTGGGATGAATCCCACTTGATCATGATGTATTATTTTTTTAACATGTTGTTGTATTCGATTTGCCAGTATTTTGTTTAGTATTTTAGCATCTGTATTCATTAGAGATATTGGTCTGTAGTTTTCTTTCTTTGAATCATCCTTGCCAGGTTTTGGTATGAGGGTTATGTTGGCCTCATAAAATGTGTTTGGAAGTATTGCTTCTTCTTCAATTTTTTGGAAAACTTTGAGTAGAATAGGAACCAAGTCTTCTTTGAATGTTTGATAGAATTCACTAGTATAACCGTCTGGGCCAGGACTTTTATTGTTGGGGAGGTTTTTAATAGTTTTTTCTATTTCCTCCCTGCTGATTGGTCTGTTTAGGCTTTCTGCTTCTTCATGACTCATTCTAGGAAGGTTGTATTGTTCTAGGAATTTATCCATTTCTTCTAGATTGTTGTATTTGGTGGCATATAGTTTTTCATAGTATTCTACAATAATTCTTTGTATATCTACGGTGTCCGTGGTGATCTCTCCTCTTTCATTTAGGATTTTATTTATTTGAGTCCTGTGCCTTTTTTCCTTGGTGAATCTTGCCAAGGGTTTCTCAATTTTGTTGATCTTTTCAAAGAACCAGCTCCTTGTTTTATTGATTTTTTCTATAGTTTTTCTGTTCTCTATTTTGTTTATTTCTGCTCTGATTTTTATTATCTCCTTTCTTCAGCTGGTTTTGGGTTGTTTTTGTTCTTCTTTTTCTAGTTCCTTAAGGTGTGAAGTTAAGTGGTTCACTTGGGCTCTCTCTTGTTTGTTCATATATGCCTGAAGTGATATGAACTTTCCTCTTATTACTGCTTTTGCTGCATCCCAGAGATTCTGATATGTCGTATTGTCATTTTCATTAGTCTGTATATATCTTTTGATCTCTGCGCTTATTTCTTCTTTGACCCATTCATTTTTTAGAAGTATGTTGTTTAGTTTCCACAATTTTGTGGGTTTTTCCCCCTCTTTTTTACAGTTGAATTCTAGTTTCAAGGCTTTATGATCAGAGAATATGCTTGGTACAATTTCAATTTTTCTAAATTTGCTGATATTGTCTTTGTGGCCCAACATATGGTCAATTCTTGAAAATGTTCCATGTACACTAGAGAAAAATGTATACTCTGTCGCTTTGGGATGAAGTGTCCTGTAGATGTCTATCATATCCAGTTGTTCTAGTATTTCGTTTAAGGCTACTATATCTTTATTGATTCTCTGTTTGGATGACCGATCTAGAGTCATCAGCAGTGTATTGAGGTCTCCAAGTATGATTGTATTTTTGTCAGTTTTTGTTTTAAGGTCAATAAGTAGCTGTCTTATATATTTTGGTGCTCCTTGGTTTGGTGCATATATATTAAGGATTGTTATGTCTTCTTGATTTCAGTGTCCCCTTAATCATTATGAAATGACCATTTTTGTCTCTCAGTACTTTTTTTGTCTTGTAGTCAGCATTATTAGATATGAGTATTGCTACACCTGCTTTTTTTTGGGTGTTGTTTGCTTGGAGTATTGTTTTCCAGCCTTTCACTTTGAATTTGTTTTTATCCTTGTTGCTTAGATGTGTTTCTTGTAGGCAGCATACAGTTGTATTTTCTTTTTTTAATCCATTCTGCTACTCTGTGTCTTTTTATTGGTAAGTTTGATCCATTTACATTTAGTGTAATTATTGACACTTGTGGGTTCCCTATTGCCATTTTATAAGTTGCTTTCTGTTAGTTTTGTATCTTGTTTGATTCTTCTCTTTTGTTTTTCTATCATTTGTTTTTGTTTGTTTGTATTCCATACTTCTTTCCTCTGTTGCTACCTTTTTTAAGTCAAGTGTTTTTGTGGTGGTTTTTTCAAGGGTGGTTACCATTAAGTAATGAAAAGGGTACCTACCATATTCATTGTAGTACTCTATCTTATGAGTATTTCTGTGCTTCATCGTCCTTTGCTACTGTTAATCTTCATCCTTTCTCCCCTTGTTTTCTTTTGTTGTCACAGTTTAAGTTTCTTTTTTTTTTGTTTTCTTGGTGGAGCTGTTACTTGTGATTTTGTTTTCTTTTGTTCTTTGAATCTGGTTGGAAAACCCCCTTTAGTATTTCCTGGAGTGGGGGCTTTCTGATGATAAATTCCCTCATCTTTGCTGTATTTGTGAATGTTTTTATATCTCCTTCGTACTTGAAGGATAGCTTTGATGGGTATAGTATTCATGGCTGAAAGTTCCTCTCTTTCAGAGTTTTAAATTTTGGGGTCCACTCTCTTCTAGCTTGTAGAGTTTCTGCTGAGAAATCTGATGATAATCTAATGGGCCTTCCTTTATATGTTGTACTCTTCTTTTCCCTGGCTGCCTTGAGAATTTTTTCTTTGTCATTGGTTTGTGTCATCTTCATTATAATGTGCCTTGGAGTGGGTTTGTTGGGGTTAAGAAAACTCAGTGTTCTGTTTGCTTCTTGAATTTGAGGCTTTAGTTCTTTCCACAGGCTTGGGAAGTTCTCATCTATTATTTGTTTGAGTATATTCTCCATTCCATTTTCTTTCTCTTCTCCCTCTAATATACCTATTATTCTTATGTTATTCTTTCTGATGGAGTCAGACAATTCCTGTAGGGCTTTCTCGTTTTTTATTATTTTTGAGTCTCTTTCTTCTTCTCTCTGTTGTGCCTCAAGTTGCTTGTCTTCTATTTCACTAATCCTATCCTCAATCTGGGCTGTTCTATTAGCTAAGCTTGTTACCTCGTTTTTCAGCTCGTGAATTGAGTTTTTCATTTCTGTTTGATTTGTTTTTATAGTTTCAATTTCCTTGGTAATATATTCTTTGTGATCTTTGAGTTGTTTTCTGATCTCCCTAAGTTGCCTTTCTGTGTTTTCTTATATATCTCTGAGTATTTTTAAGATTTCTATTTTAAATTCTCTGTCATTTGGCTCCAAGGCTTCCAATATGTTAAATCTTTTCTCCATAGATTTTTCCACATCTATTTGTGTTACCTCTCTATCTTTTGTATCCATAATATTCGATTTCCTTATTCTTATTGGCATCTGAGGGTGGTCTTGTTGATAGTATTAATTAGAATTAATAAAGAATAAAAAGGAAAAAAAAAGGAAAACACCCCACCAAAAAAAGCAGTAATAATTTATTATTTCCCCCTTTTTTCTTTCTTCTCTTCCCCTCTTCTCCCCTTCTTAGGGAAATATCGTGATGACCTGTGAATTATATTATGCTAAATGGAACAAAAACTGCCTATAACGGAGGGCCTGATTTGGGGTGAAGAGTTCAAGGGGCAAAAAAGGGAGTAGGGAAAGAAGAAAAAAATAAAAATAATACGTAAAAATCTGTTGTATTAAGTGGAGCAAAGACTAACTACAATGGAGACCTTGGGTTGGGAGGAATTCTGGTGAGTTAAAAAGCAATGTAAAAAGTACCCAAAATGCCACAAAAACAAACAAAGGAAAACCAAAAACAAAAGCAAAAAACAAAAAACAACAACAACAACAAAAAACCCTTGAGTTCCAAATTAAATAATTTGTTCGTGATTGAGGATTGAATGGGAGGAAAAGTAAAAGGAGAAAAGAAGAAATGAATAGAAAGGAAAAAATAAGAAAAAGAGAGAAACGAAGGAAGAAAAAAAGGAAGAGAAAAAAAGACAAAAGGGGAGAGTGAGAGTTAAGGGTTTTGGAGTGTAACCCTAAAGGAGAGTAAGGATGAAGAAAAGAAATAAAATGTAACACTCATGGGTAGTGTAGTTCAAGAAAAGGGAAGCATAAGATGGGCAGAGAATTAAAGGACCAAAGTAAGGAAATAGAAATAATAATAAAGGCAATAAGATAGAAGAAAGAAACAACAACAACGAAGAATTAGTAGAACAAGTTATAAAGTCTGTGGATTTTTCTTGATTTTGAGAGGTTAACTTCTTCCTTTTTCTTTTCTCTCCCTCTTCCTGGTCAGTGACTCTGTACCCCAGGCTCTGCCCCTGTGTCACGCTTAGGTAGGGATTTGCAGTTGATAGGATTCTATGGCAATGTCATATAATTGGCTTTAGTCTCACTGGTAGTCAAGGCTTGTTGGCGTTTGCAGGGTCCAACAATGAGAGAGTTTGCTTTTCTGGAGTCTCTCTCCTAGTCTCCCCTTCCTGAATTAGCAGCCTGGTGATCAGTTATGAGGCTGCCACTGCTTCTGCCTGGGGAGTAAGAGGCTCAAAGAGCTAGGGAATCCCCACTCAGCGCAAGGCTCTGGGTAAGGCTCTGGCAGTCAGAGCCTCCAGGGTAATCAGGTGGGGCTGGGAGTCAATTGTTGTCAAGGTGACTGTTCAGCACCTAGCATTCAGTTGGACCACTCAACCCAGGCTTTCTACACTTTGTAACCTATTTTGGCTGGGAAGAAGAGGCACTAGTCGCTGCTTGCTATATAAATCTTAATATCTTCCAAGTCCCTCTTGTTAGCGTATATCCCTGAATATGGAGGCTCTGTCAATCAGAAGTTGCCCCCACCCCTTTAGCGAGAAGCACTGAAAAATATCACGCCTCTTGTCTTAGATCGCTGAACTGAGAGAGATCCTATCAATTAGAGCCCCGTGGGTGCGCAGATTTCGTGGGTTAAGCTAATTTCAGTGATTGGATCCACAGCTGTGCTCCAGAAAGTATTTCAGGCTGCCTGCGTGCCCCTCCCCCAACGCTTGATTGTTAGCTTGAATGGCTGGGTGAGGTGCCCCGCCCACGGAGAGAATCTCTGGAATGGGGAAGACAGCCTTGGAGCCCCTCCCGGACCGCGGCACAGGGCACACACGCGGTCTCTCAGGGCACACCGGTGGCTGGGGACTCTCCGGACCACGGCATGGGGCGCGCCCGCGGTTTCTCAGAGCACGCCGGTGGCCGCCAGCGCCCAGGCTGCCACTCCCCAAGTGTGGGCGGGCAGTTGCACGCGTGGGTTGACTCACCACAGGCGTACTCCCTCCTCGGCTTGAATGAACATCCGTGCGGTAGTTAGCTTCCTTCACACCGTCAGTTCTGATCCGTCTCTCAGATTCAAGTGATAACAATCCTTTCACTTTCAGTGTGTGTGGAACTCTGGAATGCTCCGAGGATAAATTTTTCTGTTTCTAGTTGATAAATTTGTTGAGATTTTGGGGAGATCTGTCGGACGCGCCGCTCACGGCGCCATTTCCGTGACGTCACTCCAAAAATTTCTTAAATGTTGGTGATAGATGCTTGGAAGGTCATTCTGTGACTTGTTTGGTCAACCCCTTGATTCCAAACCTCTCTATGACCTCAGTCATCTCTTTTAAATGGTGCAAATTAACAAACCAAGTACTAAGAACCGGGTGAATTTGGTCTCTGTGCAGAGCTAATAACCTCAATAATTCAGGACAATAACAACAACAAATTCTTTCTTCAGAAACTAGCAACAAGGGACTTATTCTAAACGATCCCATTAGCTCTCCCACATGGCTCTGCTTGTATAGACACAGCCTGGCTTCTCCCAGGTGCCTCTGGGTGTTATCCATCTCCATAAGCTCATAAATTCCCCTCTCCAGATAATTTGTAAACAAACATAAAGGTGAGAAAATCCACAGTGCAAGTGCACTGGCTGCTGTTCAAGATGGGTGGAAATCAGCATTGCTCCAAAGGTGTCTCATCCAAAACCCAACACAAAACACTCCCACACCGTGCTGAGCCACCCAGATGCCAGGAAGCCACACGTACTGACTACTCATTCTAGTTTAAATCATAAGAGAGAAAGAATAGTCAGAGTGTTTGAAATGGCTATCCTATGTGCAGGGAACTCTAGGGACCATTTGAAACCCACCACCCTCTTCCGGAAGCTAGTTTCACTCAGCATGAAAACAGCCTTTTGCAGAATGTAGCTGTTGGCTGAGAGGGTGTTCCTGGATTGCTATACTGCCTAGGGCGGGGCTGTTGTGGGAAACGGGGCTCAGGCAATCTTGCTGCATTTCTTGGTGCTGGGTGTCTTCCAGTCTCCCCACATGTGCTTTGTTGTGGGTGAAGTCAGTGCTCCAGAAGAGAAAACTCTTTCACTAAAAGCACATGCAGCCTGAAGAATGTGTAGAAAGGAGAAGGTGCATTTCCTGGGTGCAGAGGGCCTGTGGGCTGTTTGTAGGACAGGGCTCTCATAGCAACAACCATCGACCGGGGGCCTACTGCTCAGTGCCCAAACACAGAGCTCCAAACATGTGGTTCTAGTCCACTACTCCAATTTTCCAGCTTCAGGATGAACTATTCCCTGCACTCAGTTTGCTCTCAGGGACCAGGACAGGCACAGGCTACTTGCAAGTGAGTCCTTGCTGGTGCAACACCTGCCCCTGTAAAAACTTGACCTCGACAATGCTGCTTCTCCACTGTATCTTCCTAAGTCCTTTGACCTTTTCCTCTATGACTTGGCTTTTTCTTTCTTCCTTTTACAAAATAAAATTACACAGGGCAAGAAAATATTTAAATACAGAAAGTGAGACTTCAGTTTTTCCTATATCAGATCATTTTAGTGTCGTTACTATTTAGGGCCTTTCAGAAGGAAATGCTGAGTTGTAAAAAAGCCTATAAAAAAGGCTGTTAGTTCTGGTTCTAGCTCCTGCAGAACCAGAGCTCTTACTGACTGGTGGTCACAAATCCGTAGACTTGAAGGCATGGAAGGCGCTGAGAAGGGCGCCCAGGCAGAGCAGGTACCTCTGTGCCTGTCCTGGCCCCAAATGTCGCCTCCGTCCTCCCATTTCCAAGAGCAGTCACCCTCTCCAGGGTGTTCAGTGCAGGTTCCCTGTGACTAGAGGTCAGGATGGAGAGAGACTAAATTATATCATCCACGAGAAAAAGATCAAACCCTGGAGACCGAGGGCATGCCCTTCTCCCCAGTAGTGACAAAAATGTTGAATTAACATGAGTGAGCGCTCAGCCTCCCCTCTTGCCAGTCACCTTAGCGATGCCTACAGAGAGGTCCCTTTCTGATCTCTTTCCTACTCCTAATTTTGAAGTAGCAGGCAAATGAGTGCATCTGTTTATGCTTAAAAATTACCAAGGCCGGTCTCTCCTCAGTTTCCCTTCATTTCCTGTTAGGTACACATAACCAAGCACAGGGCTTGTTTCCGGGAAAAGTGATGTCTGGATTCCAGGTTTGTATGTGCCAGACTGAGAGTGTGGGCCTTGTGTGTGAGTGTATGTGTAAGTGTGTCAGGGTGGGGCTATGTGTTGGAAGTGCTTGTGGGTGTGCAAGTGTGTGTGGTGGGTGTTGTGTCGAGGAAGTGGGTATGAAAGCATGTGACTGCACGTGTTGGGTGGGTGGGTGCTTGTGTCTGCATCAGTGTGTGCAAGTGTGTGGTGTCTGAGTGGTATTGGGTGTGAGTGTGTATATGTGTTGGGTGTATGTGAGTGTGTGCAAATGTGTGTGAGAAATAGGACATCTCTTGTGTGACTGGGTTGATTTTGAATTAGTGGTAAAGTCAACCAATTCAAATGAAGAATTTCTTTTTTCGTTGACTAGAGAAAGGTTTAATAGCTCTGGCAGAAAGTCTCCAAAAAAAAAAAAAAATTACCTTTGGGCATACATGTTCCGGCACCAAATGAAAGGTTTCAGCCCCAAAGAATCTGGCAGAAAGCTGTGAGTGAGTGACTAAAGCATCTGTGAGGCGCAATTCCGCTGCTGCCTGTAACAAGCCTGCGTGCTCAGCTGAGGGCTCAGAAGGCCGCCTCTGCAGTCCTTGTCCAGCACCGACAGCAGCACTTGGCTCACCTGGCTTGGTGGCTGCAGAATCAAGTCCCACAAAGGTGTTGGTGAGCTTATGTTAAGCAACATTTATGGAAATATAGTAGACTGTATACTTGATAGAAAAATATATGTGTGTGTATCCTAAAGCTATCTCCTTTCTATAGAACCTTACATGCTTAAAATACCATGATAATCCTTTCAAAAAAGTACACATATATAATAGCATTTTTGTCATTAAGTTCACGGGAAAAATCTGTAATATTCCACAATATCCACCAATACACAACATAAAATCAATGGAAAGTGAGGCCATTCTCTGAGATAATATGTGACCCCCAAAATATCAGTAGTTGAATGATCAAGATAAAGCAAAGAAATACATGCCACTGGCTCAATTAATCTGACCAGTTCTTCCAATTTGCATGTGTCATTAGTTCCTCAAATAATCAAAAAGAAAAATTATTCTAAAAACTAAGAGTACAGGCCCTGGCTGGTTGGCTCAGCTGTAGAGCGTTGGCCTGGCATGCGGGGGACCCGGGGTCGATTCCCGGCCAGGGCACATAGGAGAAGCGCCCATTTGCTTCTCCACCACCCCCCCCTTCCTCTCTGTCTCTCTCTTCCCCTCCCGCAGCCAAGGCTCCATTGGAGCAAAAATGGCCCGGGCGCTGGGGATGGCTCCTTGGCCTCTGCCCCAGGCGCTAGAGTGGCTCTGGTCGTGGCAAAGCGACGCCCTGGAGGGGCAGAGCATCGCCCCCTGGTGGACAGAGCGTTGCCCCTGGTGGGCGTGCTGGGTGGATCCCAGTCGGGCGCATGCGGGAGTCTGTCTGTCTCTCCCTGTTTCCAGCTTCAGAAAAATACAAAAAACAAAACAAAACAAAACAAAAAACAAACTAAGAGTACAACTCCTAACAAAGGTCCTGAACTAAATGGCTTCAGCAGTGAATTTCTCCAAACATTCAAAGAAGGACTAGCACTATTCCTTCTCAAACTATTCCAAAATATTCAAGAGGAGGAAAGACACAAGTTTATTTTACAAGGCCAGCATTATCCTAATTCCAAAACCAGAAAGTAGACACTATAAAGAAAGAAAATTATTGGCCAATATCCATGATGAACAAAAATGTTAAAATCCTCAGCAAAATATTATCAAATTAGATCCAGTCATACTTTAAAAAGGTCATACACCATGAGCAAGTGGGATTTATTCCAGGGACACAAGGCTGATACAATATCTGCAAATCAATAATCATACCATAGAAACAAAATGAAGAATAAAAATCCTATGATATTATCAATAGATGCAGGAAAAGCACTTGCAACAGTCTAGTACCCAATACATATATACAGTACATAGGGTAGCAATAGCCAGAGGGAGGGGGGAAGAAGTAGGGAGAGGGGAACAAAGAGGGGGAGATGGGAGTGGAAAGAAATTTTGCATGGGCACAGGGGCATGGCGCAGTATGTAGATGGTGTTATATTGAGTAGGACACTTAAAACCATGTCAACACAAAGAATATTTAAATCTTAAAAAAAAAAAACACATAAAAAAAAACAATCCAGTATCTATTTATGATACAAACTCTCAGCAAAGTGGGAATACAGCGAACATACCTGAGAATGATAAAGGCCATCTATGACAAACCCACAGCCAACATCATACTCAATGGGCAAAACCTACAAGTGTTTTTCCTTAAGACTGGGAACAAGACAGGGATGTCACTATCACCTCTCTTATTCAACATAGTACTGGAAGTGTTAGCCACAGCAATAAGATAGGGAGAAGAAATAAAAGGAATTGAATTAGAAAGGAAGAAGTAAAACTGTTATTATTTGCAGATGAAAAGATACTATATAGACAGAACCCTAAGTTTCCACCAAAAAAAACTTACTAAATGGTAAGTAAACTTGGTAAAGTAGCAGGATACAAAATACATATACAAAAATCAGATGTATTTTATACACCAATTCTAAACTATCAGAAAGAGAAATTAAGAAAACAATCCCATTTACAATTGCTTCAGAAGAATAAAAAACTTAGAAATAAATTTAACCAACAATGCAAATAACCTTTACTTAGAAAAGTTTAGACAGTGAATAAAGAAATTGAATAAAATACAAATAAGTGGAAACATATATTGTGTTCACAGATAGAAAGAATTAATATCACTAAAATGTTCATATTACCCAAAGCAATCTACAGATATAATGCAATTTCTATCAAGATACCAATGGTATATTTCACAGAAGAACAAATACTCCAAAAATATATATGGAACCACAAAAGACCCCGAATAGTTACAGCAATCTTGAGAAAAAAGACCAAAGTCAAAGGATTCATGCTACCTGATATCAAACTATATATAAAAAGCCACAGTAACCAAAACAGCATGGCACTGTGTGCTGGAACAGGAACAGATACACAGATCAATAGAACAGAACAGACAGCTCAGAAATAAACCCATATCTTTATAGCTCATTAATAGTTGACAAAGGAGGCAAAGACATACAATAGGGTAAAGGCAGTCTCTTTAATAAGTGCTGTTGAGAAAAATAATCAGATACGTGCAAAAAAATGAAACTAGACCATCTTCTTTCATCATACACAAGAATAAACACAAAATGGATTAAAAACTTAAATGTTAGACTCAAAACCATAAAATCTTAGAAAATTACATAAGCAATAAAATTTCAAACATTTCTTACCAAAAAAAATTTTTTTTGATATATCACCTCAGGCAAGGGAAACAAAGAATAAATAAACAAATGGAACTACATCAAACCAAAAAGTTTTTGCACAGCAAAGGAAACCATCAACAAAATGAAAAGACAACCCACTGAATGGGAGAACATATTTTCAATGATACATCAGATAAAGCATTAATATCCAAAATTTATAAAGAACTTTTAAAACTCAACACCAAAAATACCCCAATCCAATTAAGAAATGGGCAAAGGACCTGAATAGACACTTTTCCAAAGAGGGCATACAGACAACCAATAGATAAGATGTCCAACATCACTAATCATCAGAGAGATTCAAATTAAAACCATCATGAGATACCACCAACTCACCCCTGTCAGAATGTCATCAATAAATCAACAAACAACAAGCATTAGTGAGAGTGCAGAGAAAAAGGAATCCTTATGTACTGTTGGTAGGAATGCAGATTGGTGCAGCCACTATGAAAGCAGTATGGAGTTATCTCAAAACACTAAAAATGAACTGCATTATGACCCAGCAATTCCTCTTTGGGAATATATCCAAAGAAACCCAAAACACTAATTTGAAAGAATATATGCACCCCTGTGCTTATTACAGCATTATTTACAATAGCCAAGATATGGAAACAGACAAAGTGTCCATCAGTAGATAAGTGGGTAAAAAAGTTGTGGTTCACTTACACTATAAAACTCTACTCAACCCTCAAAAATAAGGAAATCTTATCTTTCACAGTGGCATAAATGGACACAGAGATCATTATGCTAAGGGCAATAAGCAGTTAGAGAAAGATAAGTATCATATGATTTCACTTACATGTGGCATCTAGTGAACAAAATAAACTAACAAACAACAGAAACCAACTCATAGACACAGAGAACAGACTGACAGCTGTCAGAAGGAAAGGAGACTCGGGGCTGGGCAGAAAAGGTGAAGGGACTAAGCAAGGAAAATAAAAAACTCATAGACACTACAACAGTGTGGTGATTTCGGGAGGAAAAAGGGGGCAGGGGGAGTGGACAGGGTAAAGGGGATGAATTGTGATGGGAAGGAGACTTGACTTGGGGAGGTGAGCACACAGTACAGTGTATGGTGGATGTGTTATGGAATTGTACACCTGGAACCTATGTGATGTTATTAACCAGTCACCCTAATAAATTCCATTTAAAAAGTAACAATAATAATAAAATATAAACTAGAGAGTATAAAAGTGACCTCATATTTATTCTGTTTGGCTGAATAGTCAACTTTCATTTTTTCTTTAAATTGTCATCACTATTTAACAAACATGTATCAAACATCTGTTCAGAAAAGGCAAAAGTGAGTAAGAAACAGATGCTGCCCTGTGTGACAATTATAATGAGCAATAAAGACTTATTTTCCCTACCCTCCTACCACAAGCCAGACACTGTCTTGGGTGCTTTACTATCACTTCCATTTAAACCCCAACAATTAGAGACAGTTCCATTCAAAACACTTCTATCCCGAACATTGCCAGCAGCATCAGAGTTATTGTTCAGAGCAAACCCGAGAAGTTCTAGTGTCGAGCATAGATTGTGTGTTTGAGAACTGGTGGCTGTAACTGTTGCCATTTAATTCTAAGAGCAAAACTTTCTTTCAGTTGAGACAGAAACCAAATCTCTTTTCTGCTATTGCCTAGTTCCTAGCACACTCCTGGCACATACCAGATGTTTAATAATCAAGTTTCCAGCTTTTCTCCAGAAAATACCAAGCTTCAGTGACCAATACCAAGCTTTAAGTTGCACAACATAAAAGAGGAGTGTTGAGAATATTTCAAAGTTATCATTATCCTGTTGTGCACATGATGCTGTCTACGTAAGAAGTGCAAAAAATAAAGGAAAAGCCACAGTATTTCAACAGCAATGGTTACAAAATGGGCATCAGTTCCACTTGTGGTTCATCAGGTTCAGAGAGCCATGTGCATCTGCGAGGCTCTGCCTGAAACATTTGTACTTGGTAACTTAGGTTGAGATGATTGTTGAGGCAGCATGAAACAAGATCAAAGGGAAGTCACTATAGTTTCTCTTCTCCTTTGGCAACTCTACATCCCATTCATCTTGGCATTACTCACCCTTCATGCATCCCCTATTCACAGTCAGGGCTCAATGAACTTTTTTTGCTTCTCTGGAAACCACATACAGGGAGCAGCAGGTCTGTGTCAGTACCTAAAAGCCAGGAAACAAATCTCCAGTAGTACTGAAAGAAAAATGAAAGGAGAGCATCATTTCATTTACCCAAGACAATGAGAGAAACTACTTTAGCATCCACTGTGGTCTGTCCGCTAACTGCTGCCATTGCCCACTGTGAGAGCAGCCATGAGCCCACACACCAACACCCTCATATCCCGTGAACCTCCAGCCTCTACAGTAGTGTTTCCCAAGAGGACAGCCAGAGGACAATGGTCTAGGAGATAATGCCATGGTCCACAATGTGTGGAACATGCTAATTATCTCATAGAATTTTTAAATGTACATTAGCAGCCAATGGCTCTTAGAAAGCCTGCAGTAGAGGAACAAGTTTGACTTTGCTCAAAATTTCCAAAATGTATCCAATTGCATAACCCAAATTACTAGTATTTTATAGCACTTATTTTAGGAACTGTTGTCCTAGAGGAACAGTTTTATAATCCCACTTTGGAGAAAACTGATAAGCCTTCTTTGTCATGAAAATGTAAAAGGGACACTTAAAAGTGATAATTTTTTTTTTTTTTTTGCATTTTTCTGAAGCTGGAAACAGGGAGAGACAGTCAGACAGACTCCCGCATGCGCCAGACCGGGATCCACCTGGCACGCCCACCAGGGGGCGACGCTCTGCCCACCAGGGGGCGATGCTCTGCCCATCCTGGGCGTCGCCATGTTGCGACCAGAGCCACTCTAGCGCCTGGGGCAGAGGCCACAGAGCCATCCCCAGCGCCCGGGCTATCTTTGCTCCAATGGAGCCTTGGCTGCGGGAGGGGAAGAGAGAGACAGAGAGGAAGGCGCGGTGGAGGGGTGGAGAAGCAAATGGGCGCTTCTCCTGTGTGCCCTGGCCGGGAATCATACCCGGGTCCTCCGCACGCTAGGCCGACGCTCTACCACTGAGCCAACCGGCCAGGGCAAAAGTGATAATTTACTTGAAATATTTCTCCCTAATGTAGTTCCAAAGGTCAAAAACACCATCTCCAAATGAAATAATGTATACCTTCTAGTATATTCAATACACTCATATTCAATAGTTCAACAATGATGAAATTCTGGTCTTTAGAACATCCCAAACTCTACCACTGGTGACTGGCAAAGGAGGCTCGCACCAGGTCCATTCATATACAGAAGGCAGAGGGGTGTTGAATGAGTGATTTTTTTTTAGATGGGTATAGAAAGAAGAGACAGAAAGGGGTCATTAACTTCCAGGAGAGAGAAGGGTAAAGAGCTATTTTCAAAATCATGAGTCTTTATTAACAAAGCTCTGTATAAATGCAGTTAATTTTTTAATTAATTTTTAAATAATTTTTATAATTTGTAAAATATATTTTAAAATAATTTTTGAATTATTCCTTGCTTTGATTTTAGATAAGACCAAAATTTAAATTCCCAACAACTTAATAATTATTACCCAGAATCAACAGATCTTAAAAATATACTTTGAATTTATCAATATATAGTTGATCTTCATTATTCACAGATTCTATATTTGCGAATTCCCCTACTTGCTAAAAGTTATTTGTAACTCCCCAAATCAATATACCCTCATTGTTATATGGTCATTAGAGCAGTAAAAATATTTAAGTTGCCCCGTGTGTTCCAAGCTGAGGAGCAACACTGTTCTGCCTCCTGGGTTCCATTCTCACACTGTGAACAAGTGTCCTTTTCATGGTCTATGTAGTACATCCGTCTTTGGAATTTTGTGTTTTTGGTGGTAATTTTGCTGTTTAAAATGGCCCAAGCAGGCCCTGGACTGTTGGCTCAGCAGTAGAGCATTGGCCCGGCATGTGGATGTCCCAGGTTTGATTCTCGGTCAAATACACAGGAGAAGCGCCCATCTGCTTCTCCACTCCTCCACTTCTCACTTCTCTCTCTCTCTCTCTCCCTCTCTCTCTCTCTTCCCCTCCCACAGCCATAGCTTGATTAGAGTGAGTTGGCCCTGGGATGCAGAGGATGGCTCCATGGCCTCCACCTCAGGTGCTAAGAAGAGTTCAGTTGCTAAGCAAAGGAGCAACACCCCAGATGGGCAGAGCATCACCCCCTAGTGGGCTTTCCAGGTGGATCCCAGTCAGTAGGGGCACATGCGGAAGTCTGTCTCTCTGCCTTCCCTCCTCTCACTGAATAATAATAATAAAAAAATGATCCCAAGCAGACTGCTGAAGTGCTGTCCAGTGTTCCTAAGGACAAGAGGGTTGTGATGTGCTTAAAGGAGAAAATACTTGTGTTAAATGAATTTCATTCAGGCATGAGTTACAGTGCTGTCAGCCCCGAATTCAATAGTAATGAGTCAGCCACATAGTAAGTGAGGAGTCTTTCAACAGAAACACGCATGAAGCAAAGTTAAGTATTGATCAGTTAATGAAAATGTTACAACCAGACGCTCACAGGAACCCAACCCTGCATTGTCCCCAGGATCAATGGTCCTGTATTAGCTAATTCAGGGTTCGTGGTAACATTATAGAGCTTAACATCCATGAATAATGAGAATCAACTGTATAGATTTGGGAAGTGATGAGCAAAGTTCCCTTCGGTTAATAGTCTTACTGACCTGAAGTTGAACAGGATCACTTCAGGCAAGTGAGCAGGCTTCCCGGGAATCTATGTACTACTGTAAGAGGGCAAACCTTTGGATGAGACCAGAGCCCTTCAGTCAGCAGCTAGGTGGTCCTTGCTGATGACGTACACAGAAAAACCTGCTGACATCATCAAACACTTTTTCAGACATTGTAGTTTCACACTGAATCTAGAAGGACATCCCTTCCTAAGGCCTGAGTTAGCTCTTGTCCCAGCTGTATTGCCTTTAGCCTGTGGGCCTGTCCTGTCCTACAGCTTCTGCTGACTTCAGCAAGAGCTTGCAAACATGCACTGGCTGCTTGGACCCCAGGACAAAGCTCACCGACAACATCAGCTGTTGCAGTTCAACCATCATGTACTTTCACAGAAGCCAGAGTGGCCCATGTTCAATTCTGAAGGAAGAAAAGTTCAGCACCTGTGCTCCTACTTCTCTCCAGCACACCCTCTGTGTCCCCTCCACACAAGCACACACAAGCCTTCAGCAAGATTAATTTGGTTCAGTCTTTAAAAGGTACATGCTCCTAGAGTCAGCCCATGAATAGAAGGTTACAGCCAAATAACTCTGATTTTACAGTATACTCAGTGGAAAATACTTACCTAAAAAAACCTTTATAATCAGGCACCCCCAGCCCCAGGTACAGCATGCTTGCGCCATGATGTATCATTGTATAGTTATAAAGAGATACGTTCACAGACTGAAATAGCACATTTTCCTTTGAACTGATGACAAAATCTTTGGCCATTTTGAATGTTGTGCCGAATGTATGCGAGGAGCAAAGTGATTCACTTGTTTTGCGCCAACACACTGGGCATGAGAGAAACAGGCACAAACACCGTCTCTACAGTTGTTCTGTCTCAGGGGGAGCTTGTTCTCCTCGGGTGAGGGTTCTGGAAGCAGGAGGAGGCTGCTCTCACCCATGAATGTATCCAACGAAACGGGTGCCTGTGGTAACCTGCTGTGTTTGTGTACACCTCGTGGCCAAACCAGAGCAAGCTCAGATGCTGCCGACTTCGTCCAGAGGAGCTGTCCTCTGCGGGCACGCAAGGCCAGGGTCCTGCTGCACAGGGAAGAAGTCCCAGGTCGGTGCCTAGCCAGTCCTGTTAGCCTCCTCGGCTGCCGGCTGTCCTGGCTGGTTCTTCAGACAGCAAAAGGAAAACAGGACAAAGAAAATGAAATGGTTTTCTTTTGGGGGAGAAACAAATCACGGGGGTGGTGGCAGCTGGAGGGTTTTCTCTCTTCCTTTGGAGTTTTCACAAAAGCAGATTCCCGGGGTACTGGGTGCCATTGTGGGAAAGGAGGCATTCCCTCACCAGGTTGGTTTTCCTTCTGCTGTCACTTGAACCTGCTTGGTACCGAGGGCCACAAAGGTGGCAAAGTTTCTGAAGGGGCATGCAGACTTGTGGGTGTGCCCACACATGCCATGTATGTAGGTTGTGTGTGACTTTTTTTAGTGTTTTGTTTTGCCGTCTTCAAAGAAAGAAAGAAAAGAAAAAGGCACAAAAATGACAGTCTGACCAAAGAAGAAACTGCTGAGAAGTGTAGGTTAATGCAGATATTAGCTTTCTCCCAGCAGCTTACCCTGCCCACGCACACTTAGGCCACCAGAAGAGTCTGCTTTCTTACTGGGGACTCTCCCTGTGAAGATGACTGCTGAGTCAGTCTCCACCTTTCCCTGCAGGTTACAAGTTATCAGCATGAAAACCCAGAGGAGGAGGTCAAAAAAGTGCCTGCCTTTAAAGTTTCCTTTGAATGTGAATGAAGGATTCTGATTATAAAATACATGTGCAGGTTGTGCTATGAATTCTATGTGATTCGACATGTGTAAGAAACAAGAAAACTTGTCAAAGGTTAGTACTTAATAAAACCCCTTTTTAAAAATTTGGGGGGGGAATAAAGCCCTATTTTCTCTCTATATACTAAAGGCTGGAGTTCTGTTGTCTAAAAACTGCCTCCCTGAGACCATGGAAAATTTGCCTGTGGAAATGAGACAAAGTAGTGAGCATTCTTAATAGACAAACAGAGCTGAGAGTAACCCACAGCCAAAGAAAAACAACAAACTTTGTGTTCTTCCAGAACACATTACACACTTTCCTCAGCTCATAAAGACTTTTTATATACCTTCACTCAGGCACTACTTGGGCAGGGAGGGATCTGTGGGGAGATAACCACATCCCTGAGGCACAGATGTCCGGTTCACACCACCTCACAACATCCAGGAGTGTTTCCACCTGGCACCACGGTGCCTTTCACCAGGCTGCTCCTGTGTCCCAACAGATTCCAGTCTTGTACTCACCTGGGAATCAACCCATAATGCCACCCTGCGTCAGTCAGGGCCACGAGCAGGGGCAGAAAGAGATGGGCAGTCACACAGACACCTTGGTCACTGTAGAAGCTGGTCTCTCACTATTGAAGTAAGCATCAGAACTACTTAGAAGTTAAAGTTCAAAAAGCACCCTGAAAACCCTCCAATGAAATTCCAGCCTTCACATAAGGGAGGTTAAATCAGTCACATTCCATCCTTGTCTCAGTCAAAGAAGCAATTTTTCTCACCAATACCACCACCTGCAAGCACTGGTGGTCCCACCAGGCTTCGTGTCTGTCCCCGCCCCCACCACCGGAATTCTGCGGTGGGCCAAGCAGAGGAGAAAAGGAAGGATGCGGGCGGGACCGCCCAGCCCAACAGGGAGCTGGAGCTGAAGAAGCAGTGTGGAGGAGGCTGTGTCAGACAAGCCAATGAGCGGAGGAGGCTGTGTCAGACGAGCCAATGAACAAGAAAGACTAGTCAGTGCGCTCGCAGGGGAGGGTGAGCTTCATCTAATGCCAGGGGATTATTCAAGACAGTCATGAACGTTGTGTTTTATTTAAATTATTTTATTAATATACCAATATTACTCTCAAATGTTAATAATTCTATTAATTGATTTCAGGGGTAGTCAACCTTTTTATATCTACCGCCCACTTTTGTATCTCTGCTAGTAGCAAAATTTTCTAACCGCCCACTGGTTCCACAGTAATGGTGATTTATAAAGTAGGGAAGTAACTTTACTTTATAAAATTTATAAAGCAGAGTTACAGCAAGTTAAAGCACACAATAATAATTACTTACCAAGTATTTTATGTTGGATTTTTGCTAAACTTGGCAGAATAAATCTTTATAAAACAACTTACTATAGTTAAATCTATCTTTTTTTTTTATACTTTGGTTGCTCCACCCACCATGAAAGCTGGAACGCCCACTAGTGGGCGGTAGGGACCAGGTTGACGACCACTGATTTAGATGAACTCATCTGGCGGCCCATGGCCTCTCATTTAATCATAGCTGAGGTTTTTCCAAGGGCTGGATTTTTAGGTAAACGCTCCAAATCCTCAGCTGCCAGGATGGCGAGGAAATGTCAGATGGCAAGGCTAGGGGCTCCTCAAGGAGTGCCTGCCCATTAGCTGAACCTCCTTTCCTGGGATGTTCTGGGGCAGCGCCTGCTGGGGACAGCCTGGCTGGGGTGAGGACTCGGCCTGGGTCTCAGTGTGCCCTGCCTACACAGGCTGGTCTGCTCTGAGTTCAGGAAGGCACTCCTGCATTAGGGAGATGAGGGCGCCCGTGCCTCTCAAATAGCCTCCCTGACGGCTCAGTGGGTGAGGCAGCACCCACACAGACCTTCCAGCTGGGGCCTGGGGTGGGGGATTTTGGGGAACACAACTTCGAGTTCCTTCACATCTCTAAAACACCTGCCTGGGCTGCTCCTCAGGGTTCCATGACTGCTTTCCCCACTCCACCTTCCCTTCCTGCCTTTCCTTCCCCACACATATACACAGGACATTTGGTGATGTCCAAATCAGTTTAAGAAATACGTGGGCTGAAGTGCAGGCGGTACAGCCCTCGCACCGTCTGCCAGTTGGGGAGCCCACCACAGTTTCTGAACGTTCCCTCTGTTGCCTCTCATGGGCACATTTAGATTTGGTGATGGATGGACCAAAGTAGAAAGCAAGGTAATTCAAGTTCATTTACAGTTTTTTTGCCATCGGGAAACAAATCTACTAAAACAGATACTAATTTGACAATGAGATTCAGCTGCTCCTTTTCCATAACAAGCTGGCATCTAAGAACCCAGCAGTAAAGCCATATGGTCCACTGCCATTCCAAATCCACTGGGGAGGCTCTTGTTTTGCAAATATAAGGGGTCCTCTGGTTATGACACAGTTCCGTTCCTACAACAGTGACACAACTGGAATTTTGTTGTAAGTCAAAACACACCCTAGCCTAACCCTTACCTATTATTCTAACACAGTTGTAAAATCATAATCTAGAACATAGAAACACAACTAAGCCACAGAAAAAATGAAAAGGGCATAAATATACTGTACTGTACACTCTACTATAGTAACAGAAAAAAATGAGTATAAAAAAATTCCTTCGATTCCCGGCCAGGGCACACAGGAGAAGCACCCATCTTTGCTTCTCCACCCCTCCCCCTCTCCTTCCTTTCTGTCCCTCTCTTTCCCTCCTGCAGCCAAGGCTCCACTGGAGCAAAGTTGGCCCGGGCGCTGAGGATGGCTCTATGGCCTCTGCCTCAGGCGCTAGAATGGCTCTGGTTGCAACAGAGTGATGCCCCAGATGGGTAGAGCATTGCCCCCTGGTGGGCATGCCGGGTGGATCCCGGTCGGGCACATGTGGGAGTCTGTCTGACTGCCTCCCCATTTCCAACTCATAAAAATACAAAAAAAAATCCTTACCTTTATTCCCATGGTCAGGGGATGCCAACTCCCTCATTCATATGCCACAGTACACGCAACCAAAACTAGTTCACCCACACTGGCCATAAGTATGATGCTAACAGTGTAAGCTGAAACACTCACGTCTCAATTATTTTAAGTATTTATGGGAATGAGCATCATAAACTCGACATGTCGTATGTCAAGATTGTCACAACTAGAGGACCTCCTGTACTTAGTCATAAAGCTCAAGGACTTAACCTGGCAAACGCAGCTTCTCACCTTGCTGGTGTGAGAAACTTCCTTGGCTTGAGGCTCCTTGGTGCAATTCTCAGTTTTGCCAGTAGATGGCACTAGAGACCCATCACAGTCACTGCAGACAATTGTATTAAATGACCCACAGTCCGGATTTCTGGAAGAAAAAAGAAAAAAGCCAGATGGGGATAGAAAGTAGGGAGGGGAAGAGGAAAATAGGAAATAACTTCTGTTTATACGTTCTTATGGAGTCAAGAAATAACCTCCGTCTTCAAAGCTGAAATTCTGTTCTAGTTTATTCAGACTCATAAGAGAACACTTAAGCCATCAATACCTAAAAACCCATGACAACTAAAGTTGCAACAAGTAAGTATATAATACAGAATCTACTTTTAATTTTTTAACTCCATATAAAATGTTGTTGAATGTATTAAGTCTGTCTAGAAAAAATGCTTTAAAAGGCAATAGAAATCGTCTTGGCTGTTGTTAAATAGCAAATTTCTCGATCCTTCTCACCCTTTCCTGTTCTCAAAATCTCTCTTCTATTTAAGGCTGACATCACATAAAAACTCTGAAGTTTGCAAAGAGACAAGAGTCCTCATGAAAATTCTTCTCTCGCTGAGGAGACAGAGCCATTTGCCCTGGAGCTTCAGAGGTGTCCAAACACACACACACACACACACACACACACACACACACACACACACACCAGCCCAGAAAAACCAGAAGGACAGCCCAATCAGCTCAGCACCTGCCCCTTCCTTCTGAGCACCCAGCCTTCTCCTCCTTCTTGTACTTCTTCACACACACACACACACACACACACACACACACAATGAGTCCAACATATAAGACTCATGCAAAATGAGGGGGAAATCAATACTTGTTCACTCTGAGCTGCTCCATGCTGTCTTCACGTCAATTTGCAGCACTTTCATATTGTGAATCAGCAAATGTTAATATAAACAGTTTATGGGGTATTTTTATTTTAATGGGATGACATTGATATATATCATGGTACATATGTTCAGAGAAAACATCTCCAGATTATTTTGACATTTGATTATGTTGCATACCCCTCACCCAAAGTCAAATTGTCTTCCATCACCTTCTATCTGGTTTTCTTTGTGCTCCTCCCCTCCCCCCACCCCCTCCCTCTCCTCCCCCCACCCCCCACCCCGGTTACCACCACCCTCTTGTCCATGTCCCTGAGTCTCATTTTTATGTCCCACCTATGTATGGAATAATATAGTTCTTAGTTTTTTCTGATTTACTTTTTTCACTCAGTATAATGTTATCAAGGTCCATCCATGTTATTATAAATGATCCGATGTCATCATTTCTTATGGCTGAGTAGTAGTCCATAGTATATATGTACCAAAGCTTTTTAATCCACTCATCCACTGACGGACACTTGGGCTGTTTCCAGATCTTCGCTATTGTGAACAATGCTGCCACAAACATGGGGGTGCATTTCTCCTTTTGGAACAGTGCTATGGTGTTCTTGGGGTATATTCCTAAAAATGGTATAGCTGGGTCAAAAGGCAGTTTGATTTTTAATTTTTTGAAGAATCTCCATACTGTTTTCCACTTGGCTGCACAAGTCTGCATTCCCACCAGCAGTGCAGGAGGGTTCCCTTTTCTCCACATCCTCGCCAGCACTTATTCTGTGTTGTTTTGTTGATGAGTGCCATTCTGACTGGTGTGAGGTGATATCTCATTGTGGTTTTAATTTTCATTTCTCTAATGATTAGTGATGTTGAGCATTTTTTCATCTGCCTATTGGCCATCTGTATGTCCTCTTTGGAGAAGTGTCTATTCATTTCTTTTGCACATTTTTTGATTGGATTGTTTGTCTTCCTCTCTGACATCTCTTGCAGCAATATATTTGCCAATTTATCTCCATGAGCAAGTGAAATAAAAGACAGGATAAACAAATGGGACTATATCAAACTAAAAAGCTTTTGCACAGCTAAAGACAATAAGAACAGAATAAAAAGACAAACTACACAATGGGAGAACATATTCAACAATACATCTGATAAGGGATTAATAACCAAAATTTATAAAGAACTTGTAAAACTCAACAGTTTATGGTTTTTAAAGGTAAGATAACATCAGAGCAGAGGAAGATGAAGAGCCTCGTGTGAAACTCCACGCCCACCACACTGGGAGGAGCAGAGAATTCCTTTCTTTGCCTTCCCTTGGTGGTTTATCTCTTCCTCTCACGATATTACTTCAGGCCACTCACACCCTGACAGGAGCTGTGCATTCAAGTCTGACTCTGTGGAGAAAGGAAGCTGCAAATAAACAGACTAATGGCATCATGGGGAAACAGGTGGGGTCAGGCACCAAGAAAAGCTATTCAGAGTGCTGACCTGACTGGCTAGTGCCTGAACCACTCCCTGTGGCAAACGGGGGTGGGGTGGGGGCTGTGCTGTCCAGGGGGAAAGTCCTTTTCATCCTATTGCATTTCAATGGAGACGCTGACTTGTAAATATACATAAACTCCAGTGTGAACTAGGAGTCAAACATAAGTGAAGGTTTTAGTAGTGCAGACTCTGAAGCAAAAATTTTTGAAGCGACTTTTTGAAGTAAATGTGATGTCCATTCATAAGAAGATCAACTTGGCCCTGGCCGGTTGGCTCAGCGGTAGAGCGTCGGCCTAGCGTGCGGAGGACCCGGGTTTTTAAAGGTAAGATAACATCAGAGCAGAGGAAGATGAAGAGCCTCGTGTGAAACTCCAGGGACACGATGTGAACTGGAACTGTGAGCATGAGTGTGCTCTTTCATTTACTACTTATAATCATCATCCCTTCACTTCCTGTATCTACACAGATGCTTTTTCCAAAAGCGTTCCTAAGGTTCTCCATTGAAATCATCTCATGAAAATCCCATTTTTAACTTCTAAGTTGAGTAAAAGATATTATTCTCTCTTTGAAAACAAGGTAAACTGAGACACAAGCTAAGCACCTCTTGCTGAACATCATGGGGTTGCTTGGAGCAACCGAGCCTCTCAGTGTGCGCCTAATGGTAAAGGCCTGAGGCAGCCGGTCCCCTGCAGCTCCACTCCTGGCCTAATGCCTTGGCCTGAAATTGAAGGAAGCTTTCCTTTCTGTTGGATTTTGCTTGCAGCACACAAACATTTTGTTCCATTGAAATAATTGGAAGAAGTTCTCCTCCTCCCCGCCCTGACACACAGGCATCCTGCCTGCAGGTTGTTCTGTATGTGCACTATTTGGGATCCACTTCAAAAAGAAAAATGGCCTTTCATGGCGAGTGCCATGAGTGGGCAGAAATTGAACTAGGCAGACGTATAAGTTCACGTGGAGACGGAAAATGTTCATATAGAACACTCACACTCAGCTCAGAGAGAGGGTGAGGATAGCAAGAAAATGCAGTAGAGCTATCCACCCCTCCTCTGACAGACGGATCCTGCCCACCAGGACAGGGGCCTGGATGCAGCACCTGGGCTTCGGACACCTATCTGCCCAGGGGACATGTGGTGGAACAGTTTCTCCTCTCCAGACACACCTTTCACCTGCGCTTCACCCGATATGAGAAGGCCCCCAGGAGGTCCCTAAACATTAGTGCTAACACTGCCTCCTGTGAGGGCACACTGGTGACTCTGTGCCAGTATTTGGCAGGGCAACTAGATAGAGAGGACCCCTTCTCCTCTGATTTCTTCTGCTCATGAGGGGGGGCTTGGTTCCATGCTGCAGGCAACATCTTGAGACATTCTATTTCCATGGCATCCAGTACCACAGCGGTGATCTCGCAGAGGCCTCCAGACTGCCCTGCTCTGGGAAAGGGGCGCTTCGGCACTCTTCCTCCATTTGCTTCCTCCCCATTTTTCTTCTCCCCAGGGGCACAATGTTTCCAACAGAGGAAAATGAATGCTTTAGAATTCATTTGCACTGAAGTGTCAGAAAGCTTATGTGTTTTTAAAAAAAGAGGAGGCATGCTTGAACAAAACAACCCTACCTCTGGACACGAGCGCAAATACACACACACACACACACACACACACACACACACATATTCTCTCTTCCCCCACTTGGCTAATTTCAAATTTCAAATATAATAGTAAATGGCCAGAAATCGGGCACAGTAGGGGAGAATAAATTAAATCTATCAAGACTTACATTACAGTGAATTATTCAACATTCAGTCTTTTCCTAAGAGAAAGAACAAATTACGCATTTGTCATTTTATTTTTCTACTGAATAAAGACACTTAACAGTATTTGGTGGCTTAGACTGAAAGCTATGTTAATATTGGAAAAGCAGATCTAGGCATATCAGAGAAATTTGTTTTTAAAGGGACAATGCCAAAAAAATGTTGAATCCCTTCCTTGACCTATATTTAATATTTCTCTGATATGCTAGGGTATACTTTCTGGGTTCTAAATACCTACTTGGGCCCTGGCCGGTTGGCTCAGTGGTATAGCGTCGGCCTGGCGTGCAGAAGTCCCGGGTTCCATTCCCGGCCAGGGCACACAGGAGAAGCACCCATCTGCTTCTCCACCTCCCCCTCCTTCCTCTCTGTCTCTCTCTTCCCCTCCTGCAGCCCAGGCTCCATTGGAGCAAAGATGGCCCAGGCGCTGGGGATGGCTCTGTGGCCTCTGCCCCAGGCGCTAGAATGGCTCTGGATGCAACAGAGTGACGCCCCAGAGGGGCAGAACATCGCCCCTGGTGGGCATGCCGGGTGGATCCCGGTCGGGCGCATGCGGGAGTCTGTCTGACTGCCTCCCCGTTTTCCAGCTTCAGAAAAATAAAATTAAAAAATTTAAAAAAACCCACCTACTTGGAAAACGTTTTGGCACAGTCAGAAAACAAAGCACAACTCTCTTTTTATGAGATTTACAATAGCCTGTTAACACCATCTGATAATTGAATCTCCTTGAAATCGGCAAAGCTGTATAGATATCAGCAAAGCCGATGTACAAAACAGAAAGAGTAGCAGAAAAGGCAAGACAAACTTGTTTATTTTCCCCATTGAATGCCATAATCAAGGAAAAGTTGAACAGGCCAAACTAAAGAGAAATACAAAACACATATATTTTCCTAAATGCATTAAAAAGTAAAAGAAAATGTTATTACAATGCATTAGCCCTCTGTTTAAAAAATATCCAAACTAAAGTGGGCAACATGTTGGGATCTTAAGTCTGAGCCCATTCCAGAAAAAACAGTAGACAGTGATGCCAGCAATGTTTACTAGAAAACGAACCCACTCCCAGCAGACAGCAGACAATGTGGTCGGTATTAAAATATGTGACTGTGTTTGCCTTGATGTGAAGAGGGTGGGGCTCTGTCTGTTTTCCTATTATGTAAAACCTCTGCATGCCTCTTCCCAAACATCTTCCCAGTGACACGTTTGCTGGCCTTTGGATGGGCTCCTTACTAAAACAAATACACCTAACAAATAATGTTTGATAGCAAGCACTCATAAAGGCAAACAATAGAAACTACGCTGGGATGTTTTTAAGATGGCAGCAGGCACTCGGAAGAATTACTACACACAGAAAAGCAAAACAGTCTTTCCTCCACCCCTGGGCCAGTTCCCAGAAATCAGCAACTTTTAGCAACTAACTTGCTCTTTGTTGGCAAGTAACTAATTCCTCCGCCCCCTCCTTGGGCAAATGAGTGGTCCTCTTCCCTAATAAGTCACAGTGTGTATATATGTTGTCTACTTTAGATGAAAGAGAAGTATAAAAACAAACTGTTCTTGCAAGCACATGCACAAATAAAAAGAGAATGTCTCCTAAGCCGATAGCAACACTTTATAAAAGTGTCATTTAACCTTATCTAATCGGGAGCCTTTTTCATCATTGGCATATCCCATAATGTAAACTTTTGTGTTAGAAGAAGAAGGCAAGGCAGCGGTGGGTGTGGCCAGCCTCTCCAGCGGGCTGCCTGGGGACTTTCTGCTGCAGGGCAGTGGATGCAGACTTCATTGTCCCAGGGACAGTGGGTGCGAAAATGATGGATGGGTGGGGGCCCAGTGAAGGCAAAAATGGCTAAGAGAATCGTTTCCTTTTCCCATCTGTTCAGGAAGGACGTCAGTGAGATAGACTAAACACAGGCCCAGGATCAGGATTACGTGTGTGTGCCCGTGTGAATACAAAAAGGCCAGCCTTTAAAAGAATCTTCCTTTGCGCTGTGGGGACAAAGGCAGACCAGACGCCCACAATGGCTGGTCTTGAAGAGAAGCAGGACAGTCCCAAACTGTCGCTGCAGCTGGCGGAGCAGTCCTAGGGGAGTCTGGCTGGTGGAGGCCACCACCTGCTGTGGCCACCAGCTGAGGGGACTCATTGGCCAGGGCTGGCCACACCTGGCTCTTCCTGGGAAGATGCAGGAAATCTGGTGCAGCAGAGGGTCCTGTGGGCACCATGAAGGGGTCCAGGACACGATGTTGCCCAGTGCCCTGGGAGACCAGAGGCCACTGTCCAGGAGAGGCAGTCCCATCCCTTGACCTCCCCACCAGGCGGGGCTGAGGTCTTAGGTCAGCCTCTGGCTCTGCGCCCCAGGCAACCTTCTTCCTATCTCACTATTGGACTTTGGATTCCTCTCCCAAGCTCAGACCAAGTCCAAGTTGAACAGGTGAGGGATTCCTAGAAAGGGGGTAAAAGCCCTGCCCCTCTCCATGGCCCCTACTCCTCCCACAGGACACATGGCTAAATGCCTCCACTGTATTAGACACCCCGGCCTTGGTGGGACTTCAGGCTGAGGCGCCAGGGTGACATGAAGAAGGAAGGCTGGACTAGCTCTGCAAACCCTGTGTGGGAGCCCTGACTCCTCCACTTAAGAAGTGGAAGACCTCAGACCAGTTCTATTTAGTAGCCTCAGTTCCCCTGTCTAAGGTGGCTGCTGAACAGTTACCTCATGGGGTCCTCAAGGTTAGCCAAGCCTGGGCCCCAACTTCTGCTGACCTTGCACCACCAGCCTCCTTCCTCCTGAATCTTGTGAGGGGAAGACAGTGGAAATGTTTGTGTTTTCTTTCAGTGCCCTAAACTTTCCTAGCTTACCAGGTCCAGTCTGGCTAAGCCCTCTGAAAAAAAGGGTGGGGGCTGAGTAGAGAGGCAGGTCCAGTTTCGGGGTATGGGGCAGGAAAAGCCATCTCTTCTTCCATTGGCCATATTTCCTAAAGAATCTTCCTTGGGACAACTCAAGGAAGAGAAGCCCGGGAGAGGAACCATCAGATGGCATTCCAGATGACAGCAAATGCATCAGCCAGCAGAACCTCTGTTAGTTTATACAGAAATGTTTATGCCCACATATATAGCATTTTTTGTACATGTACTCATATCATTGCTCCTTCCTATCACTCCTGAGAGCATCCCTAGGACATAAGGTGCTAATATAACAGCCCATTGCAAGTTAAGTATATTTATATGCCTACAATAGATCCAAGCATTGATGTAGGTGGCTATTAGTATTTACATTTGCAAAGATGTCCAGCAAAGGGTATGCTGTTATATATCCAGCTATAGAATAATGTTGAACATAAAGACAACCTCCATACATTTTTGTTGATTAAATGGATTAGTCAATGTACTGTTGATCTGAAATGCAACATTTTAACATCTGAAATAGAGATGAGACCACTGACAGTGCTTTAATAGTTTAATTTTTCTTTCTCTTAATGGCACATAAATGGTCCAATTTAACACAGCAAAGTAAAATTGTGAGGGCTCTGTCATCTTCGGCAAGTGACATATTCTCTTTAAGCTACAGTTCCCCCTATACAAGATGCGGATAATAGTATCCACATCAGGCACCTTGTGAGAATAAAGTGATGGCTTTAAAGCACTCAGGAGAATGACAACTTAAGTTGTCAAGACCAGAGAAATGTCATATCAAACAAATTCACTCTTGGTGAGTATTCACACTCTGGCCCAAACCAAGTGTCTGCAGGAGGAGTCAAGCTTTGGGGAGAACAAAGAGCTGTCCCATTTGGTGAGGGGAGAGATTTTCTAATTCCAACCCAGGGCTTTGTGAGCAAGCAAAAGGAGACCTCAATAAAAATCAATTCTGTGTTGGTTTGTCTGTTGCCCTTAATTTATACTTTAGTAAAATACTAAGGCAACCAGAACTACATACTACAGAGCAAATGCCTTTTTTTTCTTTTATACATTTATTTTTATTTAATATTCTGTGGAAATGTGCCTCTCTATTTGCCATAGTTTATCTTTTCTTATATCTTTGCTTCCAAACTAAATAGCACTAGTCCAAATGCATACCTCTCCACAGGCCAACATCTAGCCTGTGTCTATGTCTATCGTGTATGTAAATATTGGCAAGTCCCTCCGTGGGCAAAGCTACAGTGAGCACTATTGGTGTTGTCCTACAGTGTCTGGGGTGTGTAAATGTGTGTGGGGGTGTGAGACCGCACTAGCAGCCACCATTACAGGTACTCAATAGTTCTGTTCTCTAAACCGGTTCTTTGGGGGTTCAGTTTTTCATAATTAAAACTAAGGAGTTGTTAAAAAACAGAAGTACATTTTCCTGGAAACCAGCAGTCTTCATTTGCAACTTTTATTGGCAAACCTGGCTGCCAGTAAATACATTCCTTGGCATCTCCCAGAATGTAATTCACTTGATGGAGCAGCCTTGCTTTTTCTGTAATGTGCACATCAATTAAAAGGGGTCGCCTGGAAGAAACACAGTCAGTGGCTGGCTTTTGGTACCGGGTCACCTCTGGCTCACACACCAAAACGTCCCTGGTCTGTGCCTGTGATGGTCTCTCCATAGGATTTTACCACCAGACTGTACCCACCTGGACCCTGGGTAGGTTGCAGAGTAGAAAATCAGGAGCCAGTCTTACTCCAGCGGCGTGGCCTCCCCTAGGGACCTCTTCTGGAGCCCTATTGTCAGGGAAGGCTCTGGAAGGCCATATCCTTAGGCTGGCAGAGGGCCATCGGTCGCCTCAGAGGCGCAGGGAGAGGAAGCTGCGGACGGCAGGGGGAGCTCAGAGCCCGAGCAGTACTCGCTCAGGGGCCAGTACTCGCACCCAGAGCGGCGGGCGGGCTCGGACCCCGGAGGCCTGGACTAGCCGGGCACCTGTGCTCCGAGCCCCGGGTTTTGGAGCGGCCTCAGGACTTCCCACACCTTCCCCTGTCTGCCCGGAGCTCGTAGGTGAAGAAGAAGGAAGCCTGTGGAGAGTGGAAGGGGCCTCGGCCAGGGCTGCCACTTCCAACTGCGGGCGCAACGAGGACCAGCCTCCCTCCGGGGAGACCTGTTGCACCGAGCCAGTTTGCAGGCCTTGTCCCTACCCTGAGCGATGCAAACGGCTGGCTCCCGGGAGGGACCCGCGTCTGCTCCACGCAAGGTCCGGGGTGCGCGGGCGCCCGCACCTTGGACAGACCAGGCCCCGCCGTGCGTCCCTGTTGGGTCACGCCCCGGGGTAGGGTGAGGGACTTCAGGGGAGACATCGCGGAGCTCAGGTCCATTGGGAAGGCGAAGGGGCAGGGTCGTCGAGACTCAGGTTTGGCGAAGGTCGCTGTGGAGCGGAAGGGCCGGCGGCAGCTCTGGTGTGCAAGGCCGCGGCGATGAGGTACCGAAACCTCGGGATGCGCCCGCCGGCGGGCTGCAGGCCCGTCCATCAGCAAGTGCAGGCGGCCTCCCTCTGCCCGCGGTCCCGAACTGCCTGTGGGTCTGTCTACTGATCAGAGTCTTTCCTCTTATACCCGTCAGCCAAGGCGCGTCGGTGCGGGATCGCATGCGCTTTCAGCCTCAGCCTGGGGAAGGCGGTCGGCCCCCCTGTCCTCTGACAGCCCACGCGCGCCCGCACCTGCAGTCTCTGTGCTTCGCTAGCAGCCTCTGCGGCCTGAAGACCGTCAGGCCCCGCGCGACGCGTGCCCCAAATCAATCCAATTCGCAGAGTTGGGAGGCCGCGAGGTCTCTATCTTTCCAGGCCGGGCTTGCGGCTGCGGCCCCGACTCGGCTGGGAACCTGGGTGGGAATAAACAGAGGCGCGCGTGAGCACGCACGCACGCATGCAACTAGTCCTTTCGGATCGCCCGCCCCTTTACAAATCGTACGCTTGCCCTAGATTGTTTATGAAAAGTGATAGGTCGGATCGCCATCTACTTCTGTGTGGACAAAAAAAGCCCTGAGTCTTTCTTTGGTAGCCAGGCACCAGAGTTAAAGATTAGCTTCCCGCAAGCCCCGCGCCCCTTCTGGCTACCCAGCTTGGCTCTGAGCCCCAGAAACGTTCTGGAAGGCTGAGGCTTTCCTGGGGAGGAGTGACAGGTGAGACAACCCCGAAGGGATAACCACAAGCAGATGTTGGCACATTCTTTCCTGTATAAGTTATCAGTGGGACGGCCCGTGTTGGGGACTTGGGGATGCCATTAATTTATCCCATCTTATAAACTTCCCGGGGAGGGTTGCCCCTACGAAGGCAGCTATCCAATTAGTTAAATCACGTGGACAGGCGATGTGGATCACTTTGTCTTTAAAACATAATCGAAAATAAACGCTTTTTATTTATTGTAGGAACTATTTTTCTAGAAGGAGATCGCTGAATTAGAGGGACTTCCTCTACAGAACCTTGACTCAGAGACCCCCAGCTAAGAGAAAAGAAGGAAATTGAATCCCGAAGTCAGGGTTACCCAGACGTTTGGTCCCCGTCTTTTCCCTTCGCTGAAAAGTCACAGTGACGACAAACACTATCTGCCGGGCTGAAAGTTTGATAACGAATAATGGCTATTGGCACCAGGATAGTCTCCCCTAACCCCGGGCTACGCAAGCGAGGCCTTATGGAGAACTATGACAATTCTTTGAATAGCTCAAATACAACCCCCAAACGAACTTGCCCCAATTGTTTGTGATTTCAGTCTAGTGGGGAGTTTTCGAGTTGCATTGTCGCGGGAATGCTTTAATCTTCCGCTTCGTCTCCAGGCAGGGAAGCGGTAGATAGTAGACGGCTGTGAACGTGCAGTCTCCCTCCTGGGTTTGCAGAGCTGCACGTCTAGAGTAGAAGCCCTTCCCTTGTCTTTTGTGCCTGAGGTTCCTGTTCCCGCAGCTCCTGGGTCAATGACCCCCACTCCCAAGTCAATACGCAGGCGTCTTAGCCCTCCAACAGGCTGGCTTCTAGAGCACAACTCAGAGCCAAGAGTGTGCATGAGCCGGAACCGCTGCCGGGGAGGGGATCTGGGCACGCCGTGGGGGCGATTCCGTTGGCCAGCGCTGAGGGGAACGCTGGAAAGTTACGGAGGGGTCTCTGACAGGGAGAACAGTCCGTGCACCTAGGGCCAGGCTAGCTACCCAGGATAGTCATTTCCTGGACTCGGGGGCCCCCAGCCCCGACCCTGCTGCTCTCTACTTGACTTGGAAAGGAAAGGAGCTCCTGCCTCCTGGGGACCGGTGTTAGGGTACCATCCCCCCATCCCACACACACACACACTCATTCCTGTGGTGTCACCACGTTCCCAAACGCGGCATTTCCTTGAGTGCTTGCCACCTCTCCTCTCCCAGTGTTTCTGTACTGTATGGGGCCTGGGAAGGCCTTGTCTTAAATATCACCGTGATGTCACGCCCCCTCCTCAGAGCTAAGGACCCTACAAAGGGCCCCGGGGATTGTAACTCTGCCTGGCGGGTCAGGGAGGGGATGGCGGTCGGCTGCTGGGCTGAGCAACAGTTCCACCAAACATCCATTACCGCTGTCGCCTGCGGGGCATTTCTGCCAATGGAGTCAAGGGTTGCAGGGTAGACGGGTGATTGAACTACCCTGTGGAGTAGGAGAAAGGCATCAAAAAATCCAACCTGGAAATAGAAAAACTTTAGCCCATTCCCCCAAAGAGCTCATAGCTGCGCCTTTATCTTCTCATAACGCTGCTAGCAACAATAATAAGTACTTAAAATACAATTAAGCCGTTTACTGGAGGTTTGCGTCTGAGTAAGCTTATAAACACAAATGCAAATATTTTTTTCTGGCGAACGGAAAGGGGATCTTTATAAAACTGTACCCCTCCATTTTTCCCCCTGACTGCCAGATGCTAATTTCACAAGGGCAACTTTTATATTAGAAGCGGGGAGCCCAAAACCCCACTGCTACTCGATTTGTAATTTACATAACAGGCTGTTTATACTTCTCCGGGCTGACAAAGGGAGGGAATGAGGGGGCAGACAGCGGAGCACGACTGTCTTATTGCAAAACCTTTGGTATTCCCACATTAGGAAAATAAATGAGTCGCTGTCGCTGTGTATGTTCCCCGCACGGCGAGCACTAGAAACGTATTTTTAGACCGAATTCACGAAAAGTTGAGGTGTTTGGGGAGAACACTATCTAACTGGCCTCCATGTTGAAGCTAGAGCGCTCCATTAAGCCTCAGCCAAAGGAGCTGATTAGGTCAGAGTATGGGGCTGGGGGTTGGACACGAAATCATTTTATAAGTCTTAGGGTTTATCCCCCCTCCTTTCCGCTGCAAGTGTGTAGGAACCATCAAGTATTGAGCCTCCTGCTGATGTATCAAGTGTTCTTCCAACCCATCAGCGACTCGGCCTTGCGAACACCTAGGAAAGGGAATTTTAAGTGGCCCAAAGCGCAAAATAGGCCAAGAGGAAGAGACCCCAGGAATCGGAAATTCCGGGCACTCCTTTCCCCCCACAGGCTAGTTCTGGAAGTAGCAGATCCTCTTCTCTCCAAGAAACGTCCATTATGAAATGCAATATATCTATATTTTTAAATGTTCAAATGACACGGAGCTGAGCCTCCTACTCAAGTCAGCGCTCTTGACATCTAACAATTGAAGAGGCAATTAGAATTTTTGTATACAGGAAGCTGAGATTCCACCCAGGACGCCAAAAGGGGTTCTCGATACGTACTTACATTTAAAATTTTTCAGCAGTTGGGTGAGTGGAAGTTTTAAATGAGTCATGATAACCTTCTTCACAGTCTCCTCAACTCACCCGTTTTCCCAGCTTCCAGTAAAGGATCTAGTGTTCAGTCTCTAGGAGGGTCTTTTCTGGAGTTGCCCAAATGCAGAATCGCGCTGCAGGCAGAGGGAGGCCCATGTTTTTCCTACTCCTTCGTTTCTTTCCCTCTCATTTCTCTTCTTCCCGTTCCATCCCAGTCATCCAGAAATAAGGATACGCCACTTGTGCTTATCCACCAGAATCCTTGAGCCGCCCTGCAGGTGCGATTCTGAGCATTCCCCCTACAACCCCCACCACCACCACCACCAAACACCCGTTATCTCTGCGAGCCCGCAGACCCGCGTGTGTGCAGATGGAGATTAGACTGGGACGCGTTAAGCTTTTGGAGTATTTATTTGCTTGCCATTACACCTGCTAGTATCACTGAGCCCGCAGCCTAACCACCCCTCCTGTAAGCCGGGCCGTGCCGGACCGAGCTTGAGAGGATGGTACACTGCGAAAGTGAGGAACTCCGCATTTTCCCCAAAGGGCAACGCAGGAAAGCGTCCTGGCTCCAGCATCCTGCGCTGCAAGCATCCTCGGGCCGCCAAGGGTCCTAAGAGGCCGACGAGCAGGACGTCCCACAGTGGGGCGGACAGTCTACCTGAGCGAAGTACCGCCGGAAACCCCTTTTCCTCCCCTCTTATTTCTATTGGGGAGGGGTCACGGGGATATCGAGGTGGGTCAACAGCCCTTCCCTACCAGGGACAGACCACGGCTATGACTGAGTGCTTAAAACTCTAACCTAGCTCAGGACAGGAGAGCCTCCAGGTGGGAAAAAACTGGAGACATCTGTGATCCCCATGAGTTCACTGGGCGACCGGGAGGGGAGGGAAGAAGTAGGGAGAGAGGAAAGGCGGGGGGGGGGGGGGGGGGGGGGAGGAGAGGTCGGGAAACCCCGGAGCTGGAGGCGGCCAGATCGGTCAGGGAATGGGAGAGCCACCACGAGTTGGGGCTCGAGAAGTCGGTGAAATCTGGGAACCCTGGGCGGAGGAAGGGTCTGCGCGGGTCCCAGGAGGACCCAGGGAACTGCGTTAACAATGGACGTCCTTGCGGACCGCGCGGGGTGGGAGACAGTGCCCAGAGCCGGAAGGGATGTGTGCGCGCGGGGCTACAAACCGATTGCGATGTAGGCCGGGGGGGCAGGCAGGGGCTTGAGCTTGGGCGCGGGACCCAGCGGGCCGGCGCGCGTGTGGTCAGCCCCGCGGTCTTCTCGCTGCCCCACGCGTCCCGGCCTCGGACTCATTCAGAGGCGGTTCTCGCCTCCCATTGGCTGCTGCTGCGGTAAGGCGGGGCCCATTCCCCGGAAAAAAATGTTAACTGGGTAAAAAAGTCCTCGCCTGGGTGACGGATGCTCAAAAGTTAAGAAGTTTTCCAATGCTATCTTAAGCGTCCGGCGCGCGAGAGCCTGGAAAAAAAAAAAAAAAAAAAAAAAAAAAAAAGGTGACGCGGGCCCGGGAAGGCGGCCGGCCGGCGCGCGGCCCCTGCTCTGGTGACTCGGCCGCCTCCGCCGGCGGCTCGGGGCAGTCTCCGGGAAGGCGCAGGCAGTGTGGCGAGAAGAGCGCCTTCTTGTTTTTTTTTTTTTTAGTTCTGGCTTTTTTTTTTTTTTTTTCCGTCCTCGCCTGAAAGTGGCTCCGCGAATTCCTTCCAGGCCGTCTGCTGCGTCCTTGTCTGGCCCTCTCTCCTAGCGGCGACTCCCCTCGGCGGCGGCGGCGGCGGCGGGCGCGGGCCCTGAAGTGGCCGGAGGCGCCCCAGGAGCCCGAGCGAGCGCACGGAGAGGCCGCACGCTGCCGGCGGCTCCGGGAGGCGGCGGCCCGACACCAGCTCCGCGAGGCCGGGACTCGGACTGGGTGGCCGGCCCCGGCGCGGCCGACCTGAGCGAGGGTGGGGGACGGCGGGCGGCGCGGGGCGGCGGCGGCGGCGAGCGGGGGCCATGCAGGCGCGCTACTCCGTGTCCAGCCCCAACTCCCTGGGAGTGGTGCCCTACCTCGGCGGCGAGCAGAGCTACTACCGCGCGGCGGCGGCGGCGGCGGCCGGGGGAGGCTACACCGCCATGCCGGCTCCCATGAGCGTGTACTCGCACCCCGCGCACGCCGAGCAGTACCCGGGCGGCATGGCCCGCGCCTACGGGCCCTACACGCCGCAGCCGCAGCCCAAGGACATGGTGAAACCTCCCTACAGCTACATCGCGCTCATCACCATGGCCATCCAGAACGCCCCGGACAAAAAGATCACCCTCAATGGCATCTACCAGTTCATCATGGACCGCTTCCCCTTCTACCGGGACAATAAGCAGGGCTGGCAAAACAGCATCCGCCACAACCTCTCGCTGAACGAGTGCTTCGTCAAGGTGCCCCGCGACGACAAGAAGCCCGGCAAGGGCAGCTACTGGACGCTGGACCCGGACTCGTACAACATGTTCGAGAACGGCAGCTTTCTGCGGCGGCGGCGGCGCTTCAAGAAGAAGGACGCGGTGAAGGACAAGGAGGAGAAGGACCGGCTGCACCTCAAGGATCCGCCGCCGCCGCCGCCGGCCGGCCGCCAGCCCCCGCCAGCGCCGCCCGAGCAGACCGAGGGCGCCGTTGCCGGCCCGCAGCCGCCGCCCGTGCGCATCCAGGACATCAAGACCGAGAACGGTACGTGCCCCTCGCCGCCCCAGCCCCTGTCCCCGGCCGCCGCCCTGGGCAGCGGCAGCGCCGCCGCGGTGCCCAAAATCGAAAGTCCGGACAGCAGCAGCAGCAGCCTGTCGAGCGGGAGCAGCCCTCCGGGCAGCCTGGCGTCCGCGCGGCCGCTGAGCCTGGACGGCGCGGAGCCGCCGCCGCCGCCGCCGCCGCCCCACAGTCAGGGCTTCAGCGTGGACAACATCATGACGTCGCTGCGGGGGTCGCCTCAGGGCGCGGCCGCGGAGCTTGGGTCGAGCCTCCTGGCCTCGGCGGCCGGGTCCTCCCGCGCGGGCATCGCACCCCCGCTGTCGCTCGGCGCCTACTCGCCGGGCCAGAGCTCCCTCTACAGCTCCCCCTGCAGCCAGAGCTCCACCGCCGGCAGCTCGGGCGGCGGCGGCGGCGGCGGCGGCGGCGGCGGCGGCGGCGGCGGCGGCGGGGCGGGGGGCGCCGGGACCTATCACTGCAACCTGCAGGCCATGAGCCTCTACGCGGCGGGGGAGCGCGGCGGCCACTTGCAGGGCGCGCCTGGGGGTGCGGGCGGCTCGGCCGTGGACGACCCCCTGCCCGACTACTCGCTGCCCCCGGTCACCAGCAGCAGCTCCTCCTCCCTGAGTCACGGCAGCGGCCAGGAGGCCGGCCACCACCCTGCAGCCCACCAAGGCCGCCTCACTTCGTGGTACCTGAACCAGGCGAGCGGAGACCTGGGCCACCTGGCTAGCGCGGCGGCGGCGGCGGCGGCAGCGGGCTACCCGAGCCAGCAGCAGAACTTCCACTCGGTGCGGGAGATGTTCGAGTCGCAGAGGATCGGCTTGAACAACTCTCCGGTGAACGGGAATAGTAGCTGTCAGATGGCCTTCCCTTCCAGCCAGTCGCTGTACCGCACGTCCGGAGCTTTCGTCTATGACTGTAGCAAGTTCTGACACTCCTGCCCCCCTCAAAGCCCAACTGAATCAAACCCCAGAGCAGGAACAGCTAAAAGAACCACCAATACAAAATCGAAACCAAAAAAGAAATCCAATTATTAAAACCTTGAAGAACATTCACTAAACCAGCGAACAGAATCCCTCCAAAAGTTCAACTCACCAGCACACACACACACACAAAAATCTTAAAAGATTAATTCAGAGCCGACTTCACTTTGCCTTATCTAAATAAACAAAAACGTAAACCATTTTACACAGAGACAGCAAAATCATGGTTTATTAAAGGACAGTGTTAACTGCAGATAACACGTAAGTTTCTTCTTGCTTTTCAGAGAGCACGCTATCCTTTTCTTCGTCTCTCCCATTACCTTCCCCTCTTCCTCCCTTCCCCTGTCACCTATAAGATATTATTTTATCCTATGTTGAAAGGAGGGGGAAAAGTCCCCGTATATGAAAATCGCTTTTCTTTTATTCATGGACTTGTTTTAAAATGTAAATTTCAACATAGTAATTTATTTTTGATTTGTAGTTGGATGTCGTGGACCAAACGCCAGAAAGTGTTTCCAAAACCTGACGTTAAAATTGTCTGAAACTTACATTGTGCCTTTTTCTTTTTCATTATAAAAAGGGAAACTGTATTAATCTTATTCTATCTTCTTTTTGTTGAACATATTCATTGTTTATTAATAAATTACCATTCAGTTTGAATGACACCTATATGCCTGGATACTTTAATACAGCCTTAATTATTATAAGAAAGAAAGATTTCAGAGACTTTAAAAACACTAGACATTATTATTAGTCTCCTAAATCTCTGAAAAATGGAGAAACCATCTATTTCCTGTTAAAGTTCACATAAAACTCTTTTGGGTTATTTTTCCCCTGCAGCATCTTCTGCAATATGTACTATATAGTCAGCTTGCTTTGTGGCTAGTAAAAACATATTTTCCTAAACAGATCTGAGTTGGCATGTACACAAATACATTTTCTCAGTAATGACAGAACATTATTGGAAATCATAAGCCTATGAATCAGCGTTCTTTACCAGCGATACCTGTGTATAGAGAGTGTGTATAGAATGTGCCTCCAGATGAATATTTGGCTTGTGTAGCACATTAAAAAAAAAGGGACGTGTATTATACATCCCTATAAACCAAATGCTGGATATTTTTTCTTATTTTTACACTACTTTATATGAGGGAAAATAAACCATTTTAAGTGTATGTATATAACTCATCCATACTTACAGTCCTCTATGTGTTATGTAGAAGGATTTATTATTATTATTTTTTAATGTACTGTGGGTTGGAAAGGGAATTCTAATCTTTGGGAAACTTTTTTAGAAGATACGTTTGTAGAACAATTATTTTTTTGAACAAGATTTAAAGGAATAAGAAGGAAGGAGAGAAGAGCAGAACGTTTTAGTCTAGGGTGGTTTCTTTTCAGTCCCAATTTTTCTTGGTAATTTACAGTTAAACCTAGAAGGCAATCGGATTGGCCCTCCCCCTTTGTAAATAACCCAGGAAATGTAATAAATTCATTATCTTAGGGTGATCAGCCCTGTCAATCAGACTTTGGAGAGATGGCGATTTGATTACAGACATTCGGGCCTTTCAGTTTGTTTTCAAGATAATACAGTTTCCTGCTATCTGCCGCTCTGATCTGGAGGCAACACTTAGCAGTAATTGCTGTTGCTTGTTGTCAAAATTTGATCATTGTTAAAGGATTGCTGCAAATAAATACACTCTAATTTCAGTGGAAAAAAAAAACTGCTTTACGTGGCCTCTGATTTACTCGGGTCTTCTTTGCTCAGAGTGGTAACCTAATAGCCAGGGAAGATTGCTGTGGCGCAGGGCACGGTTGTCTCCTCGGGTCAGGTCGGCTGGAACTGGCCGCACTGCTGCTTGTGGAGCCTACGCGCGGCTGTCGCAGCGCTAGGTCCCGGGGCTGCCTGAAGCTTGCTTGGGTTCCCCCCTTTGGGTGGGCTGTGAAGGGAAAGACTCCATTGACAAAGCTCGTTGAGTTTGTGCGTTGGTTCACTTTTGCGAGCCGAGCGGGGAGCCGGGCTTTGAGGACAAAGGGTCTGGTGGCCGGAGCTGGGTTGTCTAGGCCTGGAAGGAAAGCGGCGGCAGCAGGTGACCAAATGGCCCCGTCCCTTCGGACTGGTGACCGATCTCCAGGCCGGGCAGCTCGGGCCACCCGGAGAAGGTTGCTTTTCCGACTTGCCTGGCTCAACATTTTGGGACGGAGTATAGGAAGGGGAGGGCGAGCGGAGACCGGCGGCCCAGCGCGGGCTTTCCGGGGGGCGTTTCTTGCGGCCCCGCGCCGGCCTCCGGACGCCGCTCCCGGACTCTAGGCTCTTCAGCTAATTAGCTGTAATTACCCGCCGCGGCTGGGCCCGGCTTGTTTGTGTTTGCAGCTCCTTCCTCCCCCCACGTCGCCCCCGCCCCGCCCCTTCCCTGGCTCCTCGTTGCCTGCTCCCGAAATGGGTTGTTTGCGGAGAAAATCGAGTCCGAATAGACCTTGGCGGGGTATACGGGCCAGAGCGTGGGCGCCGGGAAGGCAGCGCCGGTGGGAAGGTGGCGAGGGCAGGGTGAGCGGGCAGGCGAAGGCCCCGCCGGGCAGCCACGGGAAGGCGGCGGGCTCTGCGCCGATCCTCGCGCGCTCGGCCCAGCGCTTCCCGGCACGCTCCTCTTCGCCGCCTTTGTTGTAAAGACGCACGTGTGGTTTAGGAGCTCGGCCGGGGTGGAAAGGCCATAGGCACTCTATTGCTCCCGGGTGACAGCGCGCCCCGCGTCAGCCCGCAGCTGGGCAGCCGCAGGTTTGAAGGAGGGTCCTCAGTCAGCGCCCCTCGGCCTGGCTGCGCCGACCAGCCCTGTTCGGCGCTGCGGCCCTAGGCGGCCTCTCTGGCAGGGCTGCGTCCTCGCGGCGTGGGAGGTCGGTTGATGGAGGCCACAAATCACTTGGCAGTGGCCGGCGCGGGAGTCGCTCGCCTAAAGGTCGGCGGGTTCGGAGTGTCCGGGGTCCATGTGCCCGTACGTAGCCCTCTGCACCTCTTCTGACCCGGGGTTTGTAGCCCCCGAGCGTCGCGGCTGCAGTAAAGCCCCGGCTTCGGCCCAGTCTGGCCCTTAAGAGCTCGACCACGCAGCCCCAAGCTGTGGGCTGCCAAACCAAGAAGCGGGCGTGCGGGCAAGGTTCGGCCCCGGCGTCCAGGGGGAGCACAGGCGGTCTGGGCCGGAGTGGGCGCCCTGGGGAGTTCTTCCCCGGCCTGCCAGGCCGCGGAGTGGGCTTCGGGCACCCCTCGCTCCTTCTTCCTGGGTCTAGAGTCCCTGTGGCTGGAGAAGAGACCGGTGCTCTGGCTTCCGCGGACTGAGGGGAGCTCCTGACTGCGTCTGTGCTTACCCGGGAAGCCTTCTTAGCGATCATTTTTGCCCTCTTGGATTCCAGAGCTTGAGAATTAGGTATGGAGGTCTTATGTGTTTAGGAGGCTGTTTGTATCACATGTACACAGCAAAGGTAGTTATTTCTACATGAGTTGCCTAGGTTTGAGTGGAAGGTCAAAAGTTCTCATTTTTCTGATGTTGAAAACTACATATGTGTTAGTTTCTACTATCACTATATTTGCATATGGGTTCTGGTATACAATTTAAGAAAAAAAGTCCTGCCAACCTTATTTAATCTGGGAGAGCTATGTATTCCTTAGTGGTTTGCACATTTAATCTATACTTTTTCAGCAATAAGGATAATTATTTTCTGTAAAATATTCTAAGAAAACTCCCTGATATTTTAACTAACAGTGCATTTTGAAATTAGCCTGTGACACCCGGCAGGACCCAGCGATAGGGACTTAGCTAATTTTAAATTAGGCACTGTAGAAGGCTTTAGGATAGAATTTTGTGTAGCAGTGGGCACATATATTTTCTTAACAATTTATACCATGAGCAAATCAATGCCATCATGGTACCTGCCATCTGAAAGCTTGCATTTGATGTAATGCATATCTGGTAGGAATGCATGCTGTTTCCAAAGGTGTGTCATTAGCAACCTTTCTCCCACTAAACTGCATGCAAACAAGCATGCATTATCCGATTTATCATTCCACACAGTTTTTGTCATTAATAATCGATGTTTGCAGAGGAATAAGGCTCGATTGTGCTGGTGGCTCATAAGCTCTTGGCTGTTTCCTGTGGGGTCAGAAACAGGGGTCAGGAAACAAGAGTGCCTTATACCCCTACTGGGCTCCCCTGAACTTTAATAGGTGAGGAAGGGACAAGACCTTTTCTCTCCCACCCAATTCCCTAAAGAAGAGTGTCAATTTTTAAGGTGGAAGGCCATTTGTTTTGTTCTTAATGATGCAAAACTCCACAGAAGTCCTGAACCCTCTGTTGGTGCAGGCTGCCTGGACAGACTGCTCAAGAGGGCCCTGACACCTCCATAACGGATCCAGGCTTTGGATACTAGTGGCACCTGAAGCAAGGCTGGTTGGAGTGACAGTTGCTTTTTACCTGCACAGCACATCTTGGCCTTCCTGGGGAGGGGTTCTGTTTTTTTCCTCAGTGACCATTCTCACGTTCTCACCGCTGGGTCCTGCCTGGTGTTGCAGGGCCTTTAGATTCCTCCTAGACTCATTTCAGAGCCAGTTCATGAAGCCATTAGCCCTTCCCACCCAGTCATAAACAAATGTCACGTTAGGGGGCAAGATTGATGGCAGCCATGTAATAAAGCTGGCCAGGCAGAATACATTCTGCATGGGGCAGTCATTCTTCAGCAAGCAGAGAGCTTTGAAGGGGGGGGGGGTGCAGGGAGAGATGGATCAAGAAACTTTGTTGGAGTACTTACCCTACCAAGTTGTGGGGAATATGGGGGGGGGGAGGGCAAAGATTAGGCAAGCCTTAAGCTCAGGAGAACTCCCAACAAAACAAAGCCTAATTTATTCAGACAGTGGCCACAAGGATGAAAAAAATCCACTAAGATTTGCCATGGGACCCTAAACGCCAGCTTCAGAAACCCCACTTTTCTGAAAGCTCCTGTTGCAATTTATAACAAGACTAAGAGCTATTTAACGAATGGCCTTCCTTTAGTATTTGGGCTCTATAGTCATAGCCAGAACTTTTGTGGCCTGATATTTCTATCTTCTCTTTTTGGGTGTGAATCCAATATAATCATTAAGTTCTGTGTCTCTTTGTATCTCTGTCCCCCTTTTTGTCTCTGTTACTTTCACTCATCACACTCTTTCTCACAGAAGGCCTGGAGGCCCTGAACCCCCCCCCCCATATGCCAGATATGCCAAATGTCCTCACTCCAATTGAGTCCCCCTCCCCCGCCCCCGCCTTGGAGCTGAGCACTTTGGGTGATGGCTGGGCACACAGGACCAGATCTTACTCCTAGTCCTCAGAAAGACCTGCTGCCCTAAGTGAGTGGGACTGGCAGGTTCCAGGTCCTAGTCAGGTTGGGAAAGGAGCAATACTTAATTAAATGAATTCCAGCTCCAAAACCTATTCAGGAGAATGAAAGCTGCTTCTCCACAACATTCTAAATGTGATTAAGAGTGGAAAATTGGGCAAAACGTACCATGTCCACCTCACTGGAAACCAAAATACGTTGTAGAGTGCATAAGGCGTGACTTAGGACCTTTGTCGCACCCCTTTCCCATCAGAGCCTGGCTCCAAAGAAACCTGTTTTATATTAATTTTTTTGTTGTTTACTTGATTTTTTCCCTCACTGATTTTTAATTTGCAGCATATTGAGCGTATTATTGGAGATGAAGTAGGATCTGGAATTTCCTTCCATATAGGCCAGGGACTTCCAGACAAGAGAGAAGGGTGGAGCTTCCACCGGAAACACAGCCCAAGGGGAGAGGCAGGTTCTACATGAGCAAGAGAGGTCCTGACATTGTTTCCAGCTCATAATCTCTCCACCTGGGGTTGGGAGGGTGACCCCAAAAGCCACAGAGTTGCTTCCCCAGGCCTCTTGTTTTTCCAGATGACACACCTCTCTCTATTCTCCCAAAGAGCATCTTTCTCTGGTCCCTCTTTGGATTACTCCAAGTCCAAGAGTTAGCACTGCTGGTCATTTGGATGAAACTGTCCATCCTCTTCTAGCTTTCTCTGCGGGTTGCTCCTGGAGACTTGGTGGGCTGCTCATTTGCCCACTAAGTCGAACAGTTTGATGGTACTTGGGTGGCACGAGAGTGCAATCTGTAAGCCCAAGGAATGAGCAGTGGGTGGCCAGCCACGGCCAGGATGCTGGGCCTCTCCATTGACCTTGGTGGTGGGACACCAGACAGGGTCTGGGGACGCCCCATCACACAGAACAGCAGGGCCTAGGGACATACATGGCAGGGCTCTTGGGGGACTCAGAACTTGAAGTTGGGGAATGAATGGTTCTGCTCTAGGAGTTTGAGGACAATTTAAATAGATGAGAAGAGAGAGAGATCTAACCCTGCACCATTACCAACCCCAGGGAAAAAGCAGGAAAACCAACACATTTTGTGCCATTAACTCTTAAGGCCTTCTCATTTCCTACAGTAAAAAAGCAGGTCACTGGTACAGGAGGCTGGATGGGGGTCTTGTTAATGGCTATAGATGTAAACTGGACAGGAGAGGGGACCACATGTTTAGGCAGTGATTGATTTCCTAAATATTTGCCAGTAGAGGAAAAAACGAAAACCCTGTCCTCTGAGTGGGGCAAAAATCAGCATCACCCATGGTGCAGAAGGAAAGCCCCAGATGCTGTGGACACCTGTCCCCAGAGCCTGTCGCGTGGGGCTCTATCGTGGGGCACATTGGTCCCCCCAGACGGCCCATAGCGCCTCGGGGGCCTTTCAGAGACTGTGCTAGGTGTTGAGGCTTCCTTGGGGTTCGAAAGAGGATTATTATTGCACACGGAGGACACCTGCCAACAATGGTCATGCCTCGCAGTTGGCCTTTCGGGTTATTGAAAGAGAAGTGTAAGCTAACCTGGGTCGGATGGAGGGTGCCGCCCGAGCCTCTGTCCTGTGTCTCGGGAAAAGCAAAAGCGTGGGGAATTCGGGCCCACCGTTGTTCCCACAGCCAAGGGTTGGTTAGGTGTGAAAATTTTCCAGAGAGAACTCGACGGGGTGACGCCCTAGGTCGCCCGTCCCGGGTCGCTGCGGGGCTTATAGCACACCCACTCCCACTTCCACCCCGGTTCCACGGAATATCGGAAAGGTGCAGGACAACAACTTACAGTAAGTGTTTTTCGATCGGGAAACACTGTGACATTGCTTTGCATTTGCCAGCTGGCTCCAGGGGCGGGCCTCCCCACCCACTTAGTCCCCAGGAAAGAGTCCCTGGAGCCGGGGCCTTAGGGTGCCGCCGGGATTGCACCTCCCTCTTCTTCTGGCACTGCCGGGAGAAGTGGCACAACAGGAAAGCCTCGCCAGAAGGCCCTTCCCAGGAGGCTTCCTCACCATAAAAAGTCAGACTCCAGCCAAGGTCCTGACCCCTTCCAAATATACATATATTCCCTCGCCCACCAGTCCAGCTCAGGCCTCGGGGCTGTGCGGCTTCCTCTTGGGCTGGACTGGCCCAGGGCCTCCGGTTGGAGGGGCGGGAGTCTGGGGCCCTAGTTTATGTTGTCTCCCCCAGGTCACCCAAGCTCTCGTGCTTAGGCTTCTGAACGTCCATCGCCCCGTGCGCCCTTCCGGCACCAGCGCATCAACGAGGCCGGGACTAGGGCTGCTGCGGGGGTGGCTGCTTTTTCTGCACAACACTTCATCACAGCTTCAGGACCTTTGCGCACGCACGTCGGGTGGAGAGCGCGAGGCCGTCAGCGCATCTTCATGCGCGCGGGTCTGTCCCACAGGCCTGGGCAGAGGGACAGGAGGGCAGCACATGCGCACATACAACCCCCCCCCTCCCCCGGTCCAAAGTAGCCAGCAACCCTATGACCCAGCCTCCAAGGTCCTGTCGAGGCTTGCAAGCCCGAAGAACTAGAGGCTGGGCCGAGAGCTCAGAGCTAGTGAGCGGTGTGTATGCCAGCCTAGGCCTCCGCAGCCACCGTCAGGCCTGCAGCACACCGGCAGAGAGCGGTCCCAGTGCCAGCGGCCCGAAGCGAGAGGCGGGCACCTCGGCCTCGAGTTTAAAGATCAAAAGGGGCAGCTAAGAACAGGGCGTCTGGGGCGTCAGCTGTGTGCGACCCCTGACCTTGGAGGAAGGGCTGGAGACGGGGACTAGGCGGCGGCGGGGCCCGGGGTCAGCCTGCGGTCGTTGGCCTCCCAGCCGAGGCTCCGGCTGAGGAAACGGGCAAGGGTGGGGTGGGGATCGGTCACCATATTCGTAAAGGGGCCCTGAAAGGACTTTGGGGATCGTGAGTGAGCTGAATGGGGTGGGGGTAGAGGGTGAGGATGCATCCACTGCAGCTCAGGCTTGGGGGAAGGAGGGAGTGGTGGCCTCACAGCTCCAGACAGCCAAGTAGCTGGAGTTCCAGCCTCTGGTAATAATCACGATGGTACATGCCCTCAAAATGTGCTCCACGGGCTCTGGGTGTGCACCGGGCAGGAGCTAGGCTGGGTCGCCTGGGCCTCAAGCTTGTTTGGGGTAGGGCAGCAGCACCCTGAGGATTCCAAGGACTTTGTGGATCGTGGGAAACCCCTACTACGGAGGATGGGCCATCCCCTAGAGGGGCTTTGTGTCCCAATTGTCACAGCTGTTTATAAAAACTCTTGGCATCTGCAATGATTAAAACCCACAATTTTAAGAGGTGCCTATGTTTGTTTGAACATGTAGATCTGACTGTAAGAAACGTGCACACACGCACACACATATACGATCTTTTTGTAAAACCTGGTGCCCTCCCCCCCCAACTCCTTACATCATCTACTGAAGGCTGCAGTGCAGGTCTTGAAAAATAGATGACATGTGAACTTGGACTTACTGGGATACATCTTAAAACAGAATACCTGTTTGGAATTCCCATATACAAACAAGATGCTTGAGGTGCTTTGAGGTTTTTTTTCTTGGGGCTTAAAAAGTTATTTGTGCCTGACCTGTGGTGGCCCAGTAGGTAAAGCCTAGCCCTGGAATGCTGAGGCCATTAGTTTGAAACCCAAGCTGGGTGAAAACATGTAGGAGAAGCAACAACTATGAGTTGATGCTGCCTGCTCCTCTCCCACCATCTTCTTCTCTCCAAATAAATAAATAAAGTTACTTGTAAACACGTTTAATGTTCTTTCGAAATGAAATTTCAGTGCTGTCTCCTGCTAAACTTTTCATAATACAGAGAAGGTCACATTCACAAGGAGCCCACCAGTGGGTGGCCAAGGGTTCTATGGAGGCGATTAAAGTAGACAACCAGAGCCCGAAGCAATTTCTGTACTGGTTTACTAGAAAACGGTCACAGACCTGAAATGGATTTTTCAAAGGAGCCCTCTTGCATGGAACATTATCTTCCAAGCAGTTTAGCACTTCCCCTAAAGATCCTGCAGGCTGCTGTGGGCCTTTGTTTCTGAATAGCTATAGAGGTGTGTCAGGTTTATTCTGCCTGACCTAGCTCCCTCTTAATTCTTTACAGGGCAGCACACAGCCCAGGACAGTCTGAAGGAAAGCAAGACCCCGGTATCCATGCACCTTGTTGCTCATCTGAGACACCAATGTGGGGCTGGGCTGCTCTGTTATATTATATTTGAGTATAGTGACATTTTAACTGTCTTAGTTTTTAACTTTAAAAAAATGGAGGTGGAACATATTTTATCACATCTAAAATGAATAGCCAAAGCTGACAGAGCAGGAAAAAAAAAAGGAAAGTAAGTTACTGAAACTGAGTTGAGATTTAAAGTAGAATTCTCTTGAAGGATGTCCAAATGGAAGTCACAGCACAGAAAGTAGAGAAATACTCAAATTCCTTTTCTTTTTCTTTGAAACATACACAGGGAGGCCTAGGAAACCAAAATGACTCTGCTCCCTCCATTGAGGGTGCAGGAATAGAGAAATGTTAGCAACCAAAAGTACTTTCCATGTCCTGCAAAAACTGGTTCCCTGGGCCACTTTGAGAAAAATAATTTAATATTATGACTTCACTAAAGTCCCATTAGACTTCTACCTAGAATCTCTCCTGGTCCCATTAAACTCCTACCAAGAATCTCTCCTGAAAAGCTTCTTATATCTTTAGGTTAACAAGCCACAAAACATTGAATTGAATGGGGCTACTGTAAGCCCTGAGTTCCCGAGTGGTTTCTAGGCCTGGGTATGGGATGAGGTGGAGAGTTCAGGGGGTCAGAGGAGAGGAGGTGCCTATCAGGTCAAGGCTAAGGGGAATGTGTATGAATATTTATTTGTGAGATTTGTGAGTGTGTGACACTGTGTGATAGCAGGTTTGTGAGTTGTGCTTGCAAGTGAGTGAATGTGTGAGTGTGTAAGATGGAGTGTTTGTAGGTGTGTGTTTGTGTTTGTGAGTGTTTGGATGTGTGTATTGAAATCTGTGAGTGACAGTGTGTGAGTATGTATGTGTAAGTGTGTGTGTATGTGTGCCTACCAGCCTGCCTAGTCCTGGAGGCCCAGACTGCCAGGGACCATCTGTTTCCAATTAGCAGCATCCCGATTGGGAGAAGGCCCGTCCTGGGGCAGCTTCTGAGAAGGGGGGGCAGCTCAGGCCACCCTAGTTCTGCTCCATCAAAGCTGAAGCTGGCCCTGGCCAGCATGCTGTCGCAGCAACTCGGGCAGCCACACAAAGAGCCTTCTTTCCTGCCGCCAGCCGTTGGAGCTTGGGTCCTCCCCCAGACCATAAACCTGCTGGTGAAGACATTCAGAAACAGTTCACCCGCACTCACAGGAGCATGGTCAAAGACTGGAATTCCATTTGCTATAAAGTTTTATTTTATTTTCCTTGGAGGGGAAGAAGAAGAGTCTTGACCTAATTTGTTCTATGGCAAAATACTGTATTTCATGCAGAGATATCCACCTGTACACAAATTCTTGCTTGCTGCTTGCGGATTCCATATGTTTGTGTGTCTGCCTGCCTTCAGCTGTGCAGATGCACTGTCCATGGCGCAAGAGCACATACCTGTGGTCAAAGCCAGGCCGCCTATATGATGCACTCAGTGAAACTGCGTTCAGTGATCTGAGGCCCAAACTTAAAACCTCTTTATTATAATTTCTAATTAATTCTGATGTTGTTGAAGGGCACAGTATCTGGCATATATTAGGCACTTAATGTAAATTGGTTGACTGACTAAATCAAAACTGGATTTACAAAGTGATCTAGTACTAAGGAGAGGTTGGAAATAAGTATTGTGTAAGATTCTAGACCACAAGGAAAAGCCTGGGCTCACAGACCTCTGGGTAACCCAGAGACTTTGGCATGGAATGTTCCAACAATATTTACTTACCTTCAAGTTTCTTCTTCTAACCCCCCTCTATTTCTGAAGCCTTCTTTGAGATGATTAGAGCCCCATGGGTTCTAATTATAGTCAGTAGAGACCAGAGAGGGTGTGAATGCCTCTTTTCTGTAGGAACTGGGTTTCCAAATCTGCTGGATAGAGTGGCTGATTGTCACTGGGAGGGAAAAAGAAATGTCCCAGGTGGAGACTTAGGAGGATGCCCTGACCAAGTCAGACTCTGGCCTGGCAGGGGTCTGCCAGCAGGGGCTCTCTCAAAACGGAGCAGGCCTGAAGGAAGGTATCTCATTCCGAGGCAGGGACCAGGGCTTTTTGTTTTGTTTTATTTGGGGGCACTTATAGCTACTTTTATAACTTACAGAAAATATGGACATCAACTTCTGCTGGTTCATAGAAAGGCCATTTTTAATAAGAAAAAAGAAAAACCATTTGAAAGCCCCACAATCTCAATTATCTAATGACATAATTTCAAGTAAAGTGAATGGATGATTAAAATATCTTGTTGATTTCATAAAACCATTCAGAAGAGGCCTCGACAAAAGGAAAGTGGGCCGAACCCGGAGTGCCACAACCCGGATGCTGCAAAGCTGAGGTGCCCCGGTCCTCCTGGTCTGACCACCGCGTAGAGGCTGCGAGGGTCTTGGGCAGCCATCGGAAGGGCACGCCCCTCGCCCCTCCCAGGACCACGCCAGCGTCCTGCGCTGGTTGGTTTTGCCAGGACGAAGCCGGAGGCGCGGCTCTGGCTGGGCTGTGGCGCTTAGGCGTTGGGGTTGTTCCTCATGAGCTCCACGTCGGCGTCCACCATCTCCCGCACCAGCTCCTGGGACCCGGGACAGGGAGTGGGCGTTGCGGACAGGTTTTATGTCACTCTCTCCTGCCCCTAAGGTGGCCTCCCCTCTGCCCCCCTCGCCCTCCATCCTGGGCACCTGGAGCACCCAAATGCCCGCCAGGCGGCCCCCTCCCGTGGGGCCAGGCCCAAATTAGCGCGGCGGAGTGGCCAGCGGGCCCACAGGCCCTGCCGTGAAAAGGACACTTACATCAAAGGCGACCCGGGGCTTCCAGTTCAGCTTCTGTTTCGCTTTGGTGCAGTCTCCTTGCAGAAAGTCCTGCGGGGCGGAGGGGGAGAGAAACAGGCGTGGTCAGGGCTGGCGGGCTGGAGCGTGGAGACACGGTCCTACGCAGGCTGTTGTTGGTCAAGAACCCCGCTTCCTTCTTTTGGGTCCCGCGGGGCACTTTGTCTCGGCTCCGGGAGCCAACACTTGTGAAGGTTACGTTTAAGGACGCGAGGCGCAGCCAGGTGGGGACCGTGACAGCCGTCCGTCTGTCCGCACCGCGGACGCGTACCACGGGGGGCTCGGTGACTTTAAAATAAGACACATGAAGTTGACAGGGACGCTACCGAGAGAACTGTTTTAAATTACTACATTTCTTAGGCAAGTAGAGAGAAAACGGAGTCAATCACCCTGCAGCCCCCGCCGGCTCCTCTCATTGCAGGGGACGCCCCGCGCCCGCTCCAATCACCCGCAGCGCGGCGTGGGGACCCGGCCTGGGTGCGTCGGCCCAGGCGGGACCCGGCCGGGTCGGCTCCAGCGCCCCGCCCAGCCCCTCTGACCCTCGGAAGACGGCGGCTCACACCGCCACCAGCACACCCATGTGCACATAAAACGAAACTGAAGCTCCATCCACGAGCAGCCCTCGCTCTGACACCTGGGGCACTCTATGCGGTGTGGTCTATTCTGTGCGGGTCTATGCCTTCCGTAGAAAGTGTTCATTTCTACCCACAAATGCGGTGCAACCCGCAGTCTTAAAACACAGCTCCGAGAGCACGCTTGGCCTTGCAGTTTCCCTCTGTTCGTTGTCATCGAACCGCGCTGCCGGGCGACCGAGTTAATTTTCAAACGAACCTTTGATTGTTGTATGAGAGGCCGGGGCCGCCATTTGCTTGATACTTGAGTTTCTTATCCCATCTGAGAGGGGCTTATCAAAATACTAAAAAAAACCCCAAAAACATAAAACAGCCTGGCCCTGACGGCTGTGGTCGAGTCCGTTCACAGAGAGCTATGCCGCGCGGAGCATGAACTGCAAAACCCACCCGGGGTTTCGCAGGGTTGCCATCCATGTAAAACACTTCCTTGGAAGGAAAACGCGCTTAAAGGAAAAGCACGGGGAATAAATGAATTCTGCATCTCAGCGCTCACTCACCAATTTCTTATTGCAGCTCTCTAAAAAAAAATCTGAGATAAGGATTTCAAGATGATTTGCAAAAAAGGAAGGAAGAAGGGAAGGAGGGAGGAAAGGAGAGAGGAAGGAAAGAAAGAATGAAAAGGAAAGAAGAAAAAAGATAAAAGAAAGAAAAGTACGTGACCATTTTGGGGGTAAGATAAACATTTAGCTTTTACCTATAATATACAAATGTATCGATCACATAGTGCACAAGATATGAATACTGGAAACAGAATAATGTGAAGGCAGTGAGAAAATAACTGAACTTGAAACACAAGTATCTCATTAAGACACCATTTTCTCTACTGACGATATTAAAGAACAACCCCAAACCAGTGATACCAGGTGAAAGTCACAGGTAACAGAGCTGCAGTGAAAAGCCTTCCGCATGGTTTTTCTTCAGACTCCCCTGAAAGGGCACACAGGCCCAGGGTGTGCCGCAGACTGGCAGTGGGGAGGCCACAAGGAGCTGGGCAAGACCTGTCCTGCAGGGCACTGTGGGCTCTTACCCTCACTGGGAAGCCTTTCCGATCCAAGGGTGTCTGGATGCTCCCTCTGCATAGCTGTGCTGTTTGCTGGAAACTGCGCTCTAAGAGAGTGCATTCAACAGCTCTCATTCTCCACCATTCATCACTACTTTTCAGGGCTGAATAAATCACACTTCCCAAAGGCTTTCCATTTCACAATACACTGAAGTACTGAGTTCCTGTCTAGAGTATTAATAACAGTAAAACAAGTTGTATAGAGATTCTTCAGGAAAAATTGGATACAAAAATTAATAATTAGCAATTTAACACAAGGCTACACGGAACTGAAAATATAAGTGGAAAAACAAATTATTTTTATTTGTCTTTCCTTTCCCTAAATAAACTTCTATATACTGCATTCCCCATGTATAAGATGCACATTTTTTTCCAAAAAATTTGGGATCTAAAAACTGGGTGCGTCTTATACAGTGGCTGGGATTTTTCTACCTGAATTTCCCGCTTTTTCACACTTGTTTTTGTGCTCATATTAAAGACAGTGATTCATCATCAGACACAGATGAGGACAAGCTAATGGATGGGAGTTTTGACAGTGATGAGGAGTTGTATGAATTTTATGATGAGTAAAACTTGAGTTCAATAACTTTATGTAATACATTTTTTTTTCAAATTTCAGGCCCCCAAATTAAGGTGCATCTTATACATGGGGAAATATGATACTTTTACAATACCTCTTTTTTACTATGAGAGTCACAAAGATATCCATTCTTTTTCTCCAGAGGGAGCTATGATATGTGGTGTCATGAAGCAACATGGCCCTCAAATTCTATAGCAGTTACCCAGCTTGAAGAAACATGGTGATTGTTTAATCATATAACACTTGTTGTAAATCAACTACATTGCATAAGATGCAATTCATGACTCCGAACTTATAGTTAGCAAAACCCTAAAACCAAGTTTGGCTTCAAACGATCTCCGTAGGCTTGGGAAAGGGAGCTTTGTATTGTAATTATGTTTCCTGTATTTTTCTACAAGTAGCTCATAATGTAAAAACAACTGAGGAACTACAATTAAGAAAAGGGAAAAATGGTTTCCAAAGCTTAGAAACAGACACTGCTACCATACACTGTAAAAGTATTTCATTGAAACCAGAGACTCACCCAGTTAAACTTCCCAATTTAGTTTTAAGCCCAACTCCTACATTCCTGTCTAGTAGCTTACTTTAACCTCCTGCCAAGCCTCTGTCTCCCTGAAATTTAATTAGACCAAGAGACCTTGTGAAGGAAAGGATGAGGTTCCATCAAAACAAAACAGTGGCTCTCCATGCCAGATGCAACTGAGCTGACATCTACAGCAGCCCGTAGGCATGTGCCTCAGTCAGCTTCTAGGGGAAGATTAAGGACATCCCAGCCTGTCCTACAATTCCCTCCTCCCAAATGACTTTCTCACCCCTTCCTGCTGTGATAGAGTAAATCATTCAGTCTGCAAAGTTTACTGCATAAGGTGTCCTTAAGCAGTGGCATGGGGGAGGACTGGCGTGGCAGCACACGGGCTCTAGAGGGACAGCAAAGATGTGGAAATACTTCTTTAAAGAAGTCTTCAGCTAGCTTGAACAGAACTGAGATTGTGGAAGCTGTATTCTTTTTGTTTGTTTGTTTTTAATTGATTTTAGAGTGAGAGGAAGGAAGGGAGAGAGAGAGAGAGAGAGACATTGGTTTGTACCCGCAACCTTGGAGTATCAGGATGACACTCTAAGCAACTGACCTACGGAGCCAGGGCTCTGGAAGCTGTATTCTTTCTGCGACACTGGGCACTGCTCTCCTAGAACTTGGTGGAGCAATGGGGAGGGAGAGAGGAAATAAGGCCAAAATATAGTTTCCTTTTAAATTTCACAAACCCTCTCCACTAGGGTGTGATCAGCTCCTAAGGATGAGAGAGAAGAATGTGTTCATCTGTTTTGCTCTTTTCTTCTTCTTCTTCTTCTTCTTTTTTTTTTTTTTTTTTTTTGAACATTCAGTTCCTTTTTTGTTTATAGGCTTAAAGCTATAGTATGACAACAGGGGTGAACGCTGAATTCAAGTGATGATTTTATGTACAGTTTCCGAAATGGACTTTGTGCACTGGGTGGTCTGGAATATTTCTTTATAAAAGACAATAAAGCCCTGAGAAAAATTTAAAGCATTTCTATATGAATATGACATTTCCTGAACTCTGGCTTCTGGTGTCTTCACCACTTCCATGGCTATTCCTTAGGTGAGCTATACAGTTTCAACATGTGATTTATTATTGTCAAATTCAATTAGGGTTAGCTGAGCATTTTATAGCAGCAAAGCAGCATGAACAAGAGAAAATGTCTGTATCCAGGTGCTTAGAGCCCCCTCTCTTTTCTCAGAGTCCCTGATCACCGTTGATTTGTCTGACCTTAAGGAGTTGTCCTCTAACTCTTTGTCTAGGCATAAACCCAAAAGGCCAAGGCCAGTGGTCAAAGCTGTGGACAGCAGTACCACAGGAGGGAATGTTTTGCTGCAGCATTTTTTCTGGCTTTCCTGGCTTATGTTCTTGTTAAAGTGAACTGATAAAGGGCCAGACCAAATCCTGGAAAAGTCATTAAGCCAGTTTCTGAGCCCATAGTAGTTAACATAAAGTCCAGCAAAGCAGAGACAATGCTGGGACATTATCTTCTCTGCTAACTATAGTTCCCTCTCCTTGAGTCTCCCGGGCACCTTTTCGTCTCCATCAAGATAGCAACATCTTTCCATGACATTGGTTAGTTTTCTTTCCTTCCCTCAATCTTATTTTATTCTGATGATTATTTAACCCATTAAATCCCTTTGATACCCACCCACATTACCTAAAATCATTGTGGGGAATGCTATTAAACAGATTGTATCACATATCTCTTCAAAGTTCACAGTCTCATTTTCTCTTTCTCTTTCATTGAGGTTGCACTGGGGAAATTTTAATATCTATTTCAAATTATGCGTGGGGTGCCCCATTATCCTCCACAGGTCTGCTTGTAAGGTTTGCAAAGGACATTTGTTTAGGCAGAGAAACATATTTGAGGAGTGTGAGCTCTTTTGGCAGGAAGTTGTTAAGTTTCTAATGTGCATTTTGAAAAAAAAATGAGTGCTGTAAAAAAGAAGTTTTATAGACAGAGGATGTTAATAAGGAAAATTAAGATCGATTCCCGGCCAGGGCACATAGGAGAAGCGCCCATTTGCTTCTCCACCCCTCCGCCGCGCCTTCCTCTCTGTCTCTCTCTTCCCCTCCCGCAGCCAAGGCTCCATTGGAGCAAAAGATGGCCCGGGCGCTGGGGATGGCTCTGTGGCCTCTGCCCCAGGCGCTAGAGTGGCTCTGGTCGCAATATGGCGACACCCAGGAGGGTCGCAACATGGCGACGCCCAGGATGGGCAGAGCGTCGCCCCCTGATGGGCAGAGCGTCGCCCCCTGGTGGGCGTGCCGGGTGGATCCCGGTCGGGCGCATGCGGGAGTCTGTCTGACTGTCTCTCCCTGTTTCCAGCTTCAGAAAAATGAAAAAAAAAAAAAATAAGGAAAATTAAGAGTGATGAGAACCCTGGTTAAACGGTCAGGAATCCAAGCTATGGAGCTGGAGTGGCACTCGGCATTCATTTCTTTCCTTCCACTTTTCTTAAAAAAGCAAAATTGCAGAATAGCTTAGGCTCCAAGGGAATAAAAAAATGCCAATGAATTTGGTTCTTGATCTAACTTTATGCTAATGGAGAGTGAGCAGGAAAGATATATTCTTGGGGAAATGCTTTTTAGAAAGACAAAACTAAAAAAAAAAAAAAAGCACCTCATACCCCCAAAACTTAAGTAAAATGGAAAAAGCTTCAAAGAATGTCCCACTCAAGGTTTAAGATAGGCAGCTGAGAGTCAGTAAGAATAGGGGGGAAAATCAAAGCCTAAAAGTTCTCCCAGAAAGTTTGCAGTATAATGTCCCTTCTTGTGCCACTTCAACTCAGATGCTCATAAATATATCCTGTGATTGAAATCTTCCCAAAGAGGGAGTAAACCTCAGAGCAGTAAGAGATGGAGAGGCCCTAATGAGAGTAATGAACATTTCCCTTCTCTCTCCCCTTTACTACTGTTTATCTGCACAAATTGAAGTTGAAGCCAGGCATCCCCTTTAATGACAAGGGGTGATAAGAGACAAGGAGAAAACAGCAGGCCATCTCGTCTGCTCGGAAGCTGGACTCAGTGGGACTGTCCATCAGCAGGGCTGACAGAGTATGGTCACAGCACAAACAATACTGGGGCTCAGCCACAGGAAAATTGAGTCAGTCAGCACTGGCTCCAATGAGCATTCTAACCGTGGAGATAAGTGGCAAGGGGAGCAAACAGAGTGAGCAGGCCCCACCTCAACACAGCGTCCCCTCTCCAATCGCCTGGGCAAAGGCCACTGGGAGGCGGTGGGCACAGGCAATGTACATGTACTCTGAAGTCCTGGCCAAGCCCTCATGCAGTGACACTGTCACCACCACTGGTGGCCTCACACGTGAGCCCCATTAGTTAGACTCAGGATGTGCTGTCCTGATCTCCTGGGTAGTGCCTGACAGTGGTCTCTAGGATCTTGTGACCCCTCACTTGATCCCATTTTTCTTTGCTGGGAACCACTTATTTTCAATTGGTAGAATTTGTCATTTGGAATCAGTAGCTATTAGGAGTCACCAAACAAAGGGAAAAAAACTCTTCTACATGTATCCCCAGACAGGAATGAGAAAGCCAAAAGTTGACCTAGTGTGGGAGAGTTATTTATTTTTTCTTTTTTTGTACTTTTCCGAAGTTAGAAGTGGAGAGGCAGTCAGACAGACTCCTGCATGCGCCCAACCAGGATCCACCTGGCATGCCCAGCAGGGGGTGATGCTCTGCCTATCTGAGTTGTTGCTTTGTTGTGGCTGGAGCCATTATAGCGCCTGAGGTGGAGGCCATGGAGCCATCCTCAGCGCCCAGGCCAATTTTGCTCCAAGCCTTGGCTGTGGGAAGGGAAGAGAGAGAAAGGAGAGGAGGAAGAGTGAAGAAGCAGATGGGTGCTTCTCCTGTGTGCCCTGACCAGGAATTGAACCCGAACTTCCACACACCAGGCCGACATTCTACCACTAAGCCATCTGGCCACGGCCTGGAAGAACTTTCTTGGAAGGTGGATGACAACATTGTCTTCATTATGTGTATATTTGTAAATAAAGCTTAATGTGGTGTAAAAAGAAAGTATTCACTTTATAAAGGGAGAACCCAGCTAATGGCATTTATAGTGCAGCCTATATATAGATAATTATTTTTTCATTTGTATTTTTAAAATATGGTTAGCATAAAAAGAGAAATGGAGCTGGGCAAAAAAAGGCTCTAAAAGACACACAGACAACACAATTATACAGGAGAAGTACAGGACACAAACACATTAATTTGCTTGTAGATTGTCTTAAAAATATTCTGGAGGAAATCCTTTAAGGCACATGTGCTTGAGACATGAAGTGACAAGGATAGTGGTCTTTTCTGCTCTGTGGACACACACACTACACATATTTTATGCCCAGCTTCTCCCTCAATAGAGTAAAGAAGCAGGACTCCCCTGGAGCAAGGTCCCAGGAACACTCAAGCCGTTGGCACCACTTTGTCCCGTCGGCCGCTGGGGCCTGTCCTGTTCAGCCAGGCTCAGGTCTGAGTGGGTTGAGCAGATGAAAGCATTTCTAAGAAAATGTTTTCTTGAGCTTCTGAATCTAGAAGCTGTTGGGGAGCTATCTACACATAGGTGAGTATTTAAGAGGTTGCTTTTCAATAGGCAAATAAGACTGGGGGATGTAGCCTGTGTCCTACATGTTTATGAGGCACTAGATCAGTGGTTCTCAAGTGTGCTCTGTGCGCCTAGATTTCCAGGTGCACCCTGTGGTATTCCAGAGAAATATGTGCCTGTTGGGGACCAAAAAACCAACAGGGTTTTTGGAGTTTAGATTTTTGGGGGACAGAGGTGTAAGGAACTGGCTGTAAGCTGACAGTCTGCCCAACCCCCACCTCACTTGCCTGATTAGGTTGCAAAAGGCTGTTAAGTTGTGGTGCTGGACTGTTTACACTGCCCCCATGTTCCCCGGAAAGACTGGAGGCAAGTTTCTTCTATCCTTTGTTTGGTGTAAAGTTAAGATGATATGTATGGTGGGGGTTTTTTGCACTCAACACAGTTAAGAGTAAAAAGAGAGGAATTCTTCAATGTATTGACGAGGAAATGAGAATTTGTCTTTCAAATATATGCCCAAACATTGAAGAAATCGCTAGGACACATCAGGCTGATGTTTCTCATGAACACAAGAATGAAAAATCTTAATACATTTGTACCGGGACCTGCCGAATTTACTAAATCTTACTAAGAATGTATCTATATATATAAAAAAATAACTTTTTTGTCATTTTTTTATTTTTTAACTCCTTTTTTTATGAATTCTAAAAAGCATAACTCAAAAAATGTAACATAAAAATGTTTTTTAATGTCAGAATATATTTAATTTTGTCATATTTATTTTGTTTAATTACCATAAAAGCACGCTTGGACTTTATATTTTTTTAACAATTGACTTAATTATTATAACATATTTCTCAGAAATTTGTATGTAGTGCACCTACAATTATTTGTAGGATTTTAAATGCGCCCCGACTTCAAAAAGTTTGAGAACCACTGGGCTAGAACTTTCTGTACCTGTTCTACATTTGTAATTATAATTGTAGAGTTAATTTTTCTGGTTAGCTTTGTTTCCTGATCCCTGGTGCTGGCAGCGGGGCCAGCCTGGGGAAAGCTAAATTAAGTACTGTAACTGGGGCCCTCTCGCTTCTGATTTCTCCACTGATCTTCCCCCTCCCCAGCTGATAGGGGCTGACTCACAGTTGTAGTGCAGGCCAGTTAATGAGAGGGAGATAAGATTGTGAGTGATCTCAGCATTCCAGGCTTCAAAGCCAGCAGCACCTCTTTGTTAGCAATTAATGGTTAGGGCTAATAACTGCATCCAGGGCTTAAAATTCACCCGTGCTGGTAGGAGGTGAGGGAGATAAAACACCTTTAAATAGGCTGATTCAAGATCCTTCTGGCATAATTGGCAAGTGGCACTCTGGAGTGTGAGCCATGGCTGCTTTTCCTCCGACACTTAGTACTTTTTACCCTCAAAGCACTTCACATACATCAGCTAATTAACCTCAAGACAGTCACATTTATAATGCAACTCAGGAGATCTTGTATCTGTGTCAGGTGGCCTCGTCCCTAGGACTAAAGCCCTGCACAGTGTCTGTGGGGTCATAGCCCAGCTCTGTCCTTTGGCTTGTCTTCAGTCTGCTACTCCTACTCCCCCTACCCCAGGAAGGCCAGCTAGGGCCACAGGGGACCCCTTCTCCCACAAGGTGAAGGTGATTTTCTTCAAGCTTGCTCCTTCCCAGTTTGTTAGAAAATCTATCCCACTTTTTAGAAAAGGTTCCCCTACTCCCTTTGAACATTAGTATTAAGAATACTGTAAATATTATGAATGCCTTTATAATATAATGGGATATTTTTTCCTTCGGTTTTTTTTTCCGAACTTATATAATACATTAGGTCACTCAAATTCAAGAAAGCCCCTTCAATAACCCCTCCTCTGTCCCTTCCTCCCTCCCATCGGCCATCAGGTCAGCCATCCTCCTCCCAACCGAGATGGAAACGACATATTCAAATGTACATCCACATGCTCATTAAAACATTCATTCCCTCAGTAACTTCTAAAACTCTAGGATTAACCAGGTAATGTGCCACACACAATTTCATACTTTTTGGTTGTTTCTCTGGGGACTTTTATATTTGAGGAGAAATCAAGGTAACTACTATGAGATTTGTTAAGCAAGGGGAAAAGATGAGTACTAAGTGCATCTTTTGGTTTCTGTGATTTTATTTACTCATTCATCTGGTTTCCTGTTATCCCGGTTAACAGAGAGTTTTACCAGACTGTTATTATCTATACTATGTGGTTATCTGCCATTCTTTCTTCTTCATCTTTATAAGAGAAATATAATCCTATACTTGGATGCATCTATAGAGATATTTAAACTAGATAGCTTGATTAATATAACAAAGCCACGGTAGGGTTTTGGACTAAAAACCAGGATTTCTGGTTCTTAGTCCAGCACTCATAATGCTCAGTAGGACAAACCTTCTCTAGAAAGTTCTTAAGCAATATACTTTATGCTATATTAATCTGAGTGGCATACTGGTCTCTAAGTAATAAAGACTACATCAACATATAAAAATATCAATACACTCCAATACTGAATGAAAAAGATGGACAGAGAAGAGTATATGTTGTATGAAGTATGTTCAATGTGCAGGAAGTTCTAGGACAGGCACTTGAATTGATGGTGATATAGATTAGGTCAGGAAAGAGTACAGGCAGGGGAGATGCAGACAGAAATTTTGGGTGTTGCTTTTATATTAAAGAGGAATGTAGGGTTCCTGAATGCATGTGTTTGTCCAAGCAGACCAAACTATATAAGCAGTTAAGATGTGTGTGTTTTACTTTACATATATTATATCTCAATAACAAAAGGTTCGTAGATACCAACAACTCAAGGCATCACTGGAGAGACCTGGCTTCATATCATGGCTCAACTACTTAGTTGTGTGGCCTTGGGGGGCAATGTTTCTGAGCTTCAGGGTTTAAAACTGTAAAATGGGGAAAACACAGCCTATCTTGCAGGGATGTTGTGAGAATTCAAGATTGCACACGGAAAGTAATCAGCATCAGTTTTAATACATTGTATGCAGGCTATCTGTTGCTTTTATTGCTAAGTTGTAGAAAAAGCCATTCTTTTAATTTTTTGTAGTAACATTATGGGTGAGAATGTAATACTTTAAAGTAGGTTGTCCTACAGTTTTTATTTTATACTTATATGTTACTTTTACCTGCACTCCAACACAACTTATATTTTCAGATTATTTTTTGAACAATGGTAATCAGAGTATACAGGATTTTGTATTATGCTTTCTCCCAATTATTGTAATCATTCCACATGCTCTTAAGTGTTGCCAAACACTCACTGTTTTAGATGCTGGGGAATCACCATGAACAAGAGGAGGCCATTCTTACGAGCTTCCAGCCCAGCAGGGAGAGCCAGTCAAGAGTGCAGGAGATATGAATGAGACCGTTTCAGGCAAGGGGAGTGCAGGGAGAAGATGGAAGAAGAGCTGAGCTTGACAGAGTCGAAGGGCTGGGTGGGAAGGCCTTCCTGAAAAGGAGACTTGAATGACATGAAAAAGCCAGTCACATGAAGACCTGAGGTACGAGAGTCTTTGATACAAAAGCCTTAGGGAATAATTCACTCAGTCTGAGGAGCAGAGAGAAGGCCACTGAATCTGGACAGAGTGACTGAGGGGCACTGAAGGCCAAAACAAGTTTGGAGAAATAAAAGATGTTCATCAGATTACATCTGACTTCCTGGGTAATCTAATCCCTATCATGGGGCCCAGGCCTTTATCAGTAAAGCCATGCTGTCACAAGACTTTATGGTCTAGTCACTGATTGTCCCTTAGCACATCTGCAGCTGGTAGGCCACCATTATAAACATCGCAAATTCAGCTTGATGTAGTTCATAAGTCTGATTTTCTGATACCAATGTACTAATTTTCTGATTCAAATGCACAAATCCTATTCCTCCTAAAAAATCTGCCACACTTTGATGGATTTGGTCCACCCAACCTAGAAACATTTGGTTAATCTTGAAGGGATTATCAGGTCCAGGACACCAGGCCCAAGATCCGGGATCAGAGATCAGGGGCCTGGCCTGCTGCTCCAGCACCTCCTGGGGTGGGAGGTGGAAGGGCTGTTCCTTTTCTGGCCACATGGGGCTACATTCAACCTTCTGAGGGCTGCTGAGGTGGCGTCCCACCCTTCCCTTCCTGCTGTATGAATAGAATCCTGGCTGGAGTGAAAGTGTGTAGGGAGTCACTCATCTAACCTTGAACCCTATATGGCTTGGATTGGGGAACTTTAGTTAAAACCCCTGAGTGAATGTCTCTCGGATGCAAATACCAAAATGCTGTGAGTGAGTGACCTTTGTGCAGACACAAAGGAATGCATATGAACAGGCTTTAGAAAATTAGCCTAGAGGTTCTAGATTGCCCCTTCCTTTGTGCTTGTTAATTAGCAAAAGAAAAGGAATGTACTGACTGAAATTAGCCCTTTATCCATGTCAGCAAAACAGCCATTAATCATTCTTTCACCTTATCACCTGATCTCCCTCCCTGTAATCCTGTTACCTCTGTTCTGCTTCTGATCAATAAAAGCTGAGGGAGATTCAGGTCTTCTTTGCCTCCCTTGCCAGGCCTCCCCCTCTTCATTCTTATTTTATTTTATTTTTTATTTTTTATACAGGGACAGAGATAGAGTCAGAGAGAGGGATAGACAGAGACAGACAGACAGACAGGAACAGAGAGAGATGAGAAGCATCAATCATTAGTTTTTTGTTTTGACACCTTAGTTGTTCATTGATTGCTTTCTCATATGTGCCTTGACCGCGGGCCTTCAGCAGATGGAGTAACCCCTTGCTTGAGCCAGCGACCTTGGGTCCAAGCTGGTGAGCTTTTGCTCAAGCCAGATGAGCCCGCGCTCAAGCTGGCGACCTCGGGGTCTTGAATTTGGGTCCTCCACATCCCAGTCTGACGCTCCATCCATTGCGCCACCACCTGGCCAGGCCTCTCTTCCTCTTGACATCAGTTTGAGTCTTGAGTAGATTTCTTCCACGTGACATTGGTAGTTCTGAGCAGGGTGGAGTACTACAAAACTGTACCTACAAACTCACCTTGATGACTAAGGAGCCTCTTCTCTATGAGGTCACCAAAGAGTGGGACACAGCACTGAGACTTGCTTGTGTTTTGAAAATGTTTTCACCAAATTCTCTGTGTGTTTGTGTTTGTGTGTGTGTATGAAGATCTACTCATCTATAGAAAATGAACCTGCTTTCCTTCAAATTTTACAGTCCTTTATCAGCCAAAAACACACAGTGTGGAGTCTGGGTTCTGCTCTGGGCCACTGGAGGGCTTTAAGAAGTGTAGGCATACACTCCACTGGACATTGCCAGACCACCATGGGGCACTGTGCCAGGTTACAGAGGAACTGTGTAGGAGAGGAGAGCAAATGAGATGGTGGCAGCCCAGACCAGAGGGGGGGGGGGGCAGGATGGGAAGATGGGAGGAAATGGATAAACTTGGGACCTATTTTGGAGGCACAGAAGGAAGAGAACTTGTGGAGAGATTGAATGTGGGGGTGAGGGAAAGACAATTCATGGAGCACTCATCAGGTTTTGGCTTGAAGAGAACCCTTTTATTGCTTTTAAGTGCACTGTGTGAATATACAGTGCTACCAGCCAAGTATGAGTATAACACGTTAGCACAGCCCAGGGGCATTAGAGACTATCTCCTGCTCAAGGAAACCGCTCATTTTCATGACTCTTATAAAATTACCTATGATTGGCCCTGGCCAGTTGGCTCAGTGGTAGAATGTTGGCCCGGCGTGTGGAAGTCCTGGGTTCAATTCCCGACCAGGGCACACAGGAGAAATGCCCATCTGCTTCTCCACCCTTTCCCCTCTCCTTTCTCTGTATCTCTCTCTTCCCCTCTTGCAGCCAAGGCTCCATTGGAACAAAGTTGGCCCAGGTGCTGAGGATGGCTCCATGGCCTCCACCTCAGGTGCTAGAATGGCTCTGGTTGTAATGGAGCAACGCCCAGATGGGCAGAGCATTAATCCCTAGTGGGCATGCCGGGTGGATCCCGGTCAGGCGCATGTGGGAGTCTGTCTCTCTGCCTCTCCGCTTCTCACTTCAGAAAAAAAAAATTACCTATGATCTTTTATACCATTCCATGGAACACCCTGTCTTGTTCTGGATCTAGATTTGATGCTTAAGCTTCTTAGATGAGGAAGTCTGATTAGCACAGAGAAAGTAAGTCCATGTGCACAGGTGGGAAGGCACCTCGCCTTATTCCATGACCTAGCAAATGGACAGCTTCAGCTGTGCCTTAGGACAAGCAAAAAAAGGGTTAAGTTAAACTGTGTCCACTATACATGACCAACATGTCCTGCTTTTAATCTATGGCTTGTTGCAGGAGGAAGTCCGAGAGGTGGCCTTTCACATGACATCATAAAAGCCTGATTTATCACCAGCCACCAAACATTTAGAAAATCATAACATCCTTTCAGGAAAATGCAGTGGAAAATAATCAGGCTGACTTTGATGAAAGCTTTGGTGGGGACTCCCAAGTGTGACACTCTGCACAGTAACCCTTGGCAGGTGTTCTGTGTGCACTCAAAGCAGCCTTCACTGACAAGGCCGAGAGTCTGGGCCTCAAGGCTGCCCACAATGAAACGTGGCTTTCATGTCCGCAGATAAAACAAGAGTTTGGCTCACACCCTGCCGGTTTGCCTAAAATAACACTTCAGTGTATTTTTAAAAATACTTTGGAAAAGACTGCTCCATCCAGATGTGAGAAATTATTGATTGCGGAAATATAAAGATCACACTCTTGTCACATAACCTGCCACCATACCAGTAGCGCAAGCCATGACTTCTCCCACACTGCACCCGTGCATCTGTTCCTCTGCTCTTTGGGACTATCGTTAGGACACACTCTGCAGTTAGAGCTCTTCCCTAAGTAGTGTTTCCAGAACAGCATCGCACTGCAGAATCATCCTTAACAACTATGGGGCTAAGTGCTGACAGAGAGGAGACACTCCAAAATGTCAGAGGAGATAAGGGGGTGAACTCCTCCCGCCACAAGGAACCTGTCCTGGAAATGTTTGCGCCTCTACATTGTCTCCCTCACACAGTGACTGGACAAAACACCAGGCAGGATCCCTGTTTCTCTTTGATGTGCGTGATGTGCTCTGCAAATAAACAGAGGAAAGAGGGACAAAGGCAGCCTGCAGCCTTGGATGGTTCTAGAATTCTGGCCATATCAATCCAACAAAAAACCTGTTAGCACAGAAAGTAGGCCTGTCTTTCTAAAGTGATGCCAACTATGAGGTGTTAAGATTCTAGAGTTTTGGGAAGAGAAGTGGTCTAAAAATTGAGCCAGGAATGACAAAGGACTGGGCAGGTTGGAAGACTGGCAACAGAAAGACTTGGGACTCAGTCCAAGTCACTTTCACTTTGCTTTACTGCTACTCCTCAAGCGTCCTGTACAAAGCCTGTTTGTAGGGTCAGACTTGTGTGAGTAGAAACAGCGCTGTGAAGGTTCCTGGAAGGTTGGGCTCAGTGTGGAAACCAAGGACGGAAGAGCGTCTAGGTTTGTGGGTCTCAGAGCCTGGGTCCTGACACTGTCACCATGGGGGAGAGGCCACCTACTGCCACCTAATTCCAGCAGCGATAAGAATTCTGAACTGAAGAAGCCTGCCTGGGCCTGACCCCCTGCAGTCTGTACAGGGAACAGGAATGACAGAAAAGACAGCAAGGAAAGGTGAGGCCCTGTTTCGGCCCTGCCTAGGAGTCTGTAACTCCAGGCTTCCTGATCTGGAAATGAGGGGATGATTGGGGCTCCCTTTCCAGGGCTACTGCTTGCCACTGTGCGGGCACTGCTGGTACCTAGACAGGGCTGCCTGCCTTGCATCGGTGCCTCAGGGATCCCACACTGCCTTTCCTTGCTTGATGACCACTCGTCATGTCAGAACCACGGGGGCAGCAGAAGCAGCATCATTCAAGTTTCGGTCTAGCTGGGCTTGGTCTGGCTTAGCTTCAGCACTGAACTTGGTTTTGCTCCTGAGTAAAGCTGGGTGGTGGGGTGAGCCGCTGAGTTAGCACACAGCCAGGTGGCAGAGGGTGGTGAGAGGCCTCTCCTGACCTTGCTCCCATGGCACCTGTGTGCAGCCAGACTGATGGCTACATGCAGAGGTTGCTGTCAGGAAGCCAGTCAGCTGGGGGTGGAGCCTGGCTGAGATTATGACATGCTGCCCGAGGCCGTGTGGAAGCCAGGTGTCAGACTTCCCACTGAAGTCATGGAGAAGCTATGACCCGCCACTAGTCAGCTACCTTGTGGTTATAAAGTGGATCATTGTGGTACCTTATTTTTCTGGGCCACGTGTGTCCCTGAGGCACGTGCATGATAAATAGATAATGATGACAGTGGGGAAACAAATTTTCCGCCGATGTGAATCACAATTAAATGCCTGGCCTCTTGGAGAGTGCTGCTGCATCAGGAAGCCTCTCTTTAGTGGCTGTTCAGCCTCTGCTGCAGGCCAGCAAGCCCGCTCCACTTTTCAGCCCTGGCCATTCATTCACGGCTTGATTGTGACAGGGCTGCTGGCTGTCACTTGCTCCAGGAGGCAGTAAAGCCTGTGAGCCCAATAACTGGCTTAGGGCAGGGGCACTGGGGATACCTTTGAGCCGGCAATACCAACAACTTTGCTGGGTCCCTTCTTTGTGCCATGTGCTCAAAACTTTATAGACCTCATATGGTTTAACCTCCTAACACCCAGCATGGCACCTCTGAAGAATGAGGCTCCAGTAGGTTAGGGAGTTTGCCGAGGGTCACTCCATGGTGGAGCACAGACCCAGACCCCGGTGTGTCTGGCTTTAAAGACTCGATCAATAGCCCCTTTATCTAGACTCCATCCCTCAGAGTTTGATCTCTTTAGTAAGTGGGCTGATGGGAGGTGAGAACAATCCCCTGCCAAGCCATGGGTGCCCATCAAGTAGACATTCTTGATAAGGTACCAAGTCGCACCCTGGAAAAGAAGGACATATTATGCCTAGTGACACACATAACAGGAGGAGAATATGTTTCCACTCTATAGAGGTCCAGAAACATGACAACTGTTGGTTGGATTACTGTTGGTGTAGTTTGTTTGTTTGTTTGTTTGTTTATTTTTAGAGACAGACAGAGAAAGAAAGAGTCAGAGAGAGGGATAGACAGGGACAGACAGACAGGAACGGAGAGATAAGAAGCATCAATCATTAGTTTTTTGTTGCGCGTGGCAACACCTTAGTTGTTCATTGATTGTTTTCTCATATGTGCCTTGACCACGGGCCTTCAGCAGACCGAGTAACCCCTTGCTTGAGCCAGTGACCTTGGGCTCAAGCTGGTGAGCTTTTGCTCAAACCAGATGAGCCCGCGCTCAAGCTGACGATCTTGGGGTCTCGAACCTGGGTCTTCCGCATCCCAGTCCGATGCTCTACCCACTGCGCCACTGCCTGGTCAGGCTGTTGGTGTAGATTATGGATTCAAGCAGATACAGTAGTAGACACCTAACATCAGAAAGAAAAGGGGGCATGTTCAGAGATACCAGGCTGCCATGATACAACTCTCTATGTCGAAGTGACATGACTGTGAAGAGGTTTGATGCCGCCTTGGATTTTAAAGCAAAAACGAATTTGTTGGCCCTGGCTGGTTGGCTCAGCGGTAAAGCATCGGTCTGGCATATAGAAGTCCCAGGTACGATTCCCAGCCAGGGCACACAGGAGAAGTGCTGATCTGCTTCTCTACCCCTCCCCCTCTCCTTCCTCTCTGTCTCTCTCTTCCCCTCCTGCAGCCAAGGCTCCATTGGAGCAAAGTTGGCCCAGGGGCTGACGATGGCTCCATGGCCTCTGCCTCAGGTGTTAGAATGGGTCTGGCTGCAATGGAGCAATGCCCCAGATGGGCAGAGCATCGCCCCCTGGTGGGCATGCCAGATGGGTCCTGGTCGGGCGCATGATGGAGTCTGTCTGACTGCCTCTCTGCTTCTAACTTCGGGAAAATCCAAAAGTAAAATAAAATAAAATACCCCCCCCCCCCAAAAAAAAAGGGAAAAAGAATTTGTTGTTTTTCTCCAGCTAGAGGTAAAAGGTTTGTAGAGGGAACCTTGGATAAATATAGAGTATCTTGTTTTGGTTAATGTGATTAATGTAGTTTTCTCAGAAATGACTATCATGTCATGTAACATTGGGAGCTGTCATGGTCATGGCCTCTGTACTTATAAATGGCTAAACTCAGAGCACGGGCCATGTGCCTGTGGAAGGCTTCTTTCAAGCTACACCCTCCTAGTGCTACTAGGCCATGAGATGCCCAGCGCATTTCCTTGGGTAGATCCAGGCTTTAGTGTGGATTCTTCTAGGAACCAATCAGAGGCAGATTTAACAGTGGGCGCACCGAACATGCACCCTGGGCCTCGACTTCTGAAGGGCCCCGCAAAACCCCAACTTTACACTTTTTTCTAATGACAAGGGGCCCAATATTTTCTTCTGTGCCTGGGGCCTCAACTGACCTTAATCCGCCTCTGGAACCACTACTTTCTAGGATGGCAGGGGATACCAAGAGTCTCCTGGCATGGGAATTTTGTGAGTTTGGGAAACTTCCAAAGGACCTTTGCTCAGTATCTGACCCCATCAGAACACCCTTTTCTATGAAAATACTTCAACTCACAGAATTCAAAAGAGCTGTCCAGTCTTATTTATGCCACTGCCATGACACCACCGTCAAAAAACAGACATTGCCCCTCAGAGCCGGCTTCCAGCCGCAGGGACACAGCAGCAGAGGGAACACACCGCTGGGCCTGGTGGGGGGAGAGCAAGTCCGGAGGACACGGCGGATCAAAGGACTTTATCCACAACTACTTAATTCTTGGGTTTGATAGTGAGAGTTACGAAAGAAAGGATGCCTCTAGTGACCACCCTAATATTGATGGTCGTGATATTAATCATCACAGAACAACAGCTACATAGCACTTTTAAGCAAGGATCCTCCCATCTATTTTCTCATGTAATCCTGACAGCATTCAGTCAGTCATAATCCCCTGGTCCTCAACAAATTCAGGATCCAATGGTGGAAGACTAACAAGCAAATGGCAATGTCTGACACATGTCACAGTGCAGGGTAAGTGACACAGAGCAGTTGAACAGGGAAGGAGGTCAAATGAGTGTAGGGAGTAGGGAGAGGGTTGAGACTTGAGGGGGGCCAAGAGGAGGGGAGGAGAATGAGCTTTGTGGTGGGCCTTAACAGTGCCATGTGCTAAGCATGTCACTAAAGTGCTTACGTAAATAAATAACGGGATGGCTTGTCTAGCACTCTCCCACCCTGGAAAATGCTCATGAATAGAAATAGTGTAATGTTTTGACTTTATACATCCTGCTTCTCCTTTCCTTGCCAGTGGAGGATAAAAGGAAAGAGGGGTACTTGCAATTCTGTGTGACAGACAGGGCTCTGCAGAGGGGAGTGTGCCTGGGCTGTCCTGAAGAATCTTGGAAGCCTCATGCCAGAGTGGGAAGCACAAGCCATTCCTTCTTGTAACACTGCTCTCTCTACTGGACCTATCAACATCACACCCATGCCTCAAGCACCAGCTCAGAAGCCGTCTCCTCCCAGGGTGTGCTGACCCTGGGTGTGCAGGCAGCTCCATCCTCCTCTCACCGACTCAGCCCTGCTCCCTGCATCCTTGGCGCACAGGTGTTCTGCCCTTGCAGCATCTTCCTGACAGTAAGGGGACACATTCATTATCCACGCCATTCATGGTTAGTACATATTTTGCCTACAGTGAGTGCTGAAGACCTTTGTATTGAATGCCAAGCACTTTTCCTTGATTTGATGAGAATGTACTTGAGGTCCTGTAATTTGGGCAATGATTTGTTGTATCCTCTCTTTTCAAAATTCTCCCACTACTGTTCTTTAGAAGTGACAATATAAGCAGTGCTGTTATTCTGCGTGTAAGAGTGTCAGAGGAAGTTCTTTTGGATGTGGTCTCACATTGCTAATATACCTGCATATTTTAGGATTCCCTTGATCCAAAAACAGCGCTACTCTGTGATGTCACACTTCCTGACCATGTTTTTTGCTCCATAAGACGCACGGAGGGTTTTAAGGAGGAAAATAAGAAAAAAATATTCTGAACCAAATGGTGTGTTAAAGTATTTAATAAAATATACCACAATAATATTTCAACAATGTAAACTCAACAGCAGTATTAACAACCACTAGCACTATTATTAACAAATGAGAAGAGACTTTGATGTTCAAATACTCTTCTAGTTGTCCGAGAACCCCAAGAACTCATCATCGCTAGTGTCAGAATTTAAGAAACTCAGTTGCTCACAATCACTGGTATCACTTTCTTCGCTATTTTCACACATGATGCCATCTTCAGTGCCATCTAAGGCATTGCTAATGCCACATTTTTTGAATGACCGTACCACGGTTTCATTCTTCACTGACTGCCATGATGTTTTCACCCATTCACAAACCTGAGTGATAATGGGTCTCTTCATTCATCCAGTTGGTGTCAGAGCATGATTACCAGCAGCCATCCATTTGTTCCACTCTTCTCGCATAAAGACTTATTAGTGCAGCAGGTGACATCGACACTTCACACAGAGCTCCAGCAGCTGCAGCGCAGCCCTCCACCACTGCAGCGCACCTCTCACGTCTGCCCTCGATGATGCAGATGAATGCGCCCACACATCGTCACTCGCCTTCCCCCTGTGCTGCATGCAGCTGTGGAAACCGGAACCAGGAGATCACTCAGCAGTTGCCAGGGTTCTGCACACTGCCTTCGTGAGTGTGATTATTTTTCTGCTGGTGCTCATTATATATATATATATATAGAATATATATATATTTATATATATATAAATATATATATATTATATATATATTTATATATATATTCTATATATATAAATATATATATAATGTTTACTGGAGCAGGGCTCCGCAGCAGCTAAAAAATATGAACATTCGCTTCATAAGATGCACGGGCATTTTCCCCTCCACTTTTGGGGGTAAAAAAGTGTATCTTATGGAATGAAAAATACAGCATTTAAAGCCACCTGTGGAGCTGCACTAAGTAACTCAAGAGGTTGTTTTGATGTCACCAATGAGGGCTGCTCCACAGGCACAACATCATTTCACAACTGGCGACACAATATTACTGAATTTAAAGAGAGGAAAACAGAACAAGCACCAGTTCTGAAACTTTCCTGGCTATTAGAGTAAGCAGTAGTTTTGAATGCATGTAAAGACTATGCTGTTGAATTTTCCTTTACACAAGAAGTATGGCTCCTGCCTCCTCAATGAAAATCAAGTTATTTGCACACTGAATTTTCAGATCTGTTACTGTCGTGCTGCTTTGATTCATAGGTAGTCTACCTAATTACCACCTCTAATAACAAAACAGTGTGTTACTGATTTTAAATGAAGTCACTTTTGCAAAAAGCTGCATTTATTAGTCTAAGTGTAAAAATATTGTGGTGATCAAGGCTATCGCCTCCATGTGTGATTTTTCTACTGGCTGTAGCAGTGACCTTCCTGGTAAAGATCTGTAACCTTGACAGTCTTCTCCTCAGAGCTCTTCTTTGAGTTTATTGCTCTAAATTTCTAGATTCACATAATAGTTGTAAAAATGCCAAAACTATAGAGTATTAGAAATAAAAAGAACATGAGCTTAATTTTACGACAACCTTTTAAAATACACAAATGTAATCACGATTCTTATTTTCAAAATAGTGTTAACTTATAATACTGTCTACAAAATACTATTTACAGGTGAAGTTTCAGAGGAGCTAAAATGCACTGGCCATAAGGTTGGTCTCACTGGTGTGGGAGGCGCACATTAATCCCTAGCCACAGCGTCCTTTCCAGCCATAGAATAATACTGTGATGCCCTCTCTGGAAACAAGCCTGAGTACCGGGAAGAAATGAGACTGCTGCTCCGTGGGGTTTTAGATAGTCTTGCTGTGGCTCACCTCAACCATGTTTCTAGTATGTGTCATTCACTTTTGTTAGCAAATGGGAAAAGAGGTCTCAGAGATCAATTTGGGAGGTCAGGATGTCTGATAATTTCCTAATCTTTAAATCGAACACATACTATATCAACAACACTAAAAATGTTTGTAACATTGTGAACCCAGCCTTTTTCCGAGCACATTTGATAATACATTTTAATTTTCCTAACAATATGTCCATTAAATTAAGATTCCTAGAGGAACTAAAATCCTCCTTTATTGCATCCTGTAAATAAAAGCACATTACACAAGGTACAGCTGTAATAGATCCAAATGTTCTTGCCCTAATT